>NC_057413.1:22875879-23202186 GCF_019320065.1 Cervus canadensis | reverse complement strand
AGCAAAAACAAGACCGGGAGCTGACTGTGGCTCAGATCATGAACTCCTTATTGCCAAATTCAGACTTAAATTGAAGAAAGTAGGGAAAACCACTAGACCATTCAGATATGGCCTAAATCAAATCCTTTATGATTATACAGTGGAAGTGAAAAATAGATTTAAGGGACTAGATCTGATAGACAGAGTGCCTGATGAACTATGGATGGAGGTTCGTGACATTGTACAGGAGACAGGGATCAAGACCGTCCCCATGGAAAAGAAATGCAAAAATGCAAAATGGCTGTCTGAGGCAGCCTTACAAATAGCTGAGAAAAGAAGAGAAGCGAAAAGCAAAGGAGAAAAGGAAAGATATTCCCATTTGAATGCAGAGTTCCAAAGAATAGCAAGGAGAGATACGAAAGCCTTCCTCAGTTATCAATGGAAAGAAATAGAGGAAAACAACAGAATGGGGAAGACTAGAGATCTCTTCAAGAAAATTAGAGATACCAAGGGAACAGTTCATGCAAAGATGGGCTATTGGACAAAAGAGAACATTATGTCAGGAATCTCAATAGTGTCTCAGAGTGAGAAGGCAAAGTTGAGCTATTTAGTGAGATTTTCAAAATCTGGATTTTTGGTGAATAAGGATTGGATAAGGATCGTAATATATATTAGTATTGGTAGACACAGGAGATGATTTTGAGATAAAATGTACTCATTGTCTACTGCTGTGTAACAAATTACCCTAAAACTTAGTGGCTTAAAACAACAAACATTTACTATCTTATATTTTCTGTGAATCTGGCTTACCCAGGTGGGAGTCTCTTACAAGGTAGCAAACAGGATGTCAAGAGTTACAGACATCCACTTACTTGGGGTTGGAGTATATACCTCTTCCCCTTTTCCTCCCCCTCCTCTTCCTCTGTCATCTTCTCTCCCCTAACCCCTTTCTCCTCCTCCTCCACCTCCTTCATCATTTCCATCCATTTACTTACTCTCCGGTATTCCTGAAAAGCAAAATTAAAATCATAAGTTTAATGTTTCAAGTTTACCTACATTCTCTTTACTTCTATTTGCCAGATCTTCAATAATTTCTGGGAAGAGGTTCCTCTTAAAGAGATTATGTGAGTCAAACACAAACTAGCCAGCAACTTTATGAAAGAAAGCTCCCTTTCCCCAAAAGTTGACCCCGACGTGATTTGAACACGCAACCTTCTGATCTGGAGTCAGACGCGCTACCGTTGCGCCACGAGGTCACGGGTAAGAAGGGGATGCCATTCTAAATTAGGATTTAAATAATGCCTTCCCCTCGCCCCCAGGTCCTAAAGATTTATCTTTTTATTGGTAAACTTGATTATTTTTCTCCCCACTATTCATAGCTTCGCTAATGCTTGGTAGAGAAAGATAAGAAAGGTTAAATATTAACCCAAAAGCCCCAGTACTCCGTGTAGAGGAAACTTGTTGGTTTCTCACTTTCTATCTTTCCACCTGTCTAAACTTTCCTGTCTTGAGAATAACTGTGTACGTACTCAGCTTAGATCTACAATGAAACAGGATTAAGAACTGCCACGATTTTCAAACAACCACCTTTCCTATAAATTCACTAGACCTCAGTTCAGTTCAGTTCAGTCGCTCAGTCGTGTCCGACTCTTTGTGTCCGCATGGACTGCAGCACCCCAGGCTTCCCTTTCCATCACCAACTCCCAGAGTTTACTCAAACTCATGTCCATTGAGTCGGTGATGCCATCCAATCATCTCATCCTCTGTCGTCCCCTTCTCCTCCCGCCTTCAATCTTTCCCAGCATCAGAGTCTTCTCAAAAAGATCCCCAGCCTTCCCTGCCCTGCAGTGTCCAGTCCTTGACCCTGCACCCGCCACCCCGTCCCACACATCCCTCCTACCTCAGCGCTCACCAGGTCCCATTATTCAACCTGGTAAAAAAGCTGCTTTATCCTCACAAGTGTAGCATAGATGGCTTGTCTTCCTGACCCCTCACTTCTCACTAGAATTCCGAGAGGCTTCTGCTGTCTGTACTGTACACTTGCCATTCAGGTCACAACAACTCAAAGCAAATTGCTAATATCTACTGAGTTCTTAGCATTTTCTACCAGTTCTGTGTTAGTAGAGTCTCCTCTAGCCAGTGATTCTTAAAAAGTGCTCGCGGACCAGGAGCACTTACTTGCACTTACTTCAGCTGTGAACCTGTTAGCGAAGCAAGTCCTCGGCCACACCCCAGGCCTACAAAATCAGAAAGTCTGGAGGCGGACCCCAGCAGCCTTTGTTTTAACAAAACCTCCCTGATCGTGATGAAGGGGAAAGCCTGAGAATCACTGCCCAAGCGTAGCAACTGGATACTTTGCTCACTCAAAATAATAATAATTTTCCGTTTTCTTCCAGGATGGTGGAGAGGCAAGGTGATATTAGTTTGTTGCCATAGTAAAGTACCACAGATTGGATGGCTTAAGCAACGATTTATCTTCTCACAGTTCTGGAGGCTAGAAGTTCAAGAACAATGCTGTCAGTGGGTTTATAGACGGCGGTTCTTCTCCTTGGGTCTTCACATGGTCTTTCCTCTGTGTGTTTGTGTCCTGATCTTTTTAAAATAAGGACACCAGTCATTGTATCAGGGCTTACCGGTATGACCTTTTTTTTACTTTACTTACTTTTTTAAAAGCCCTGTCTCCAAAGTCACATCTGAGGTACTGAGGTGTCAGAGCTTCGACATATGAGGCGCGGGTGGGAGTAGGGGAAGCAGACAGAAGGACACAATTCAGCTCCTAACAGCCAGTTTCCAGGTGAAGCCACTGCTGACAATTCCTCAGCCTGGCAAGGGGCGTGAGGATGGAGGTTCTGTGGTGTGTATCCGATCCCCTCTTCACTTTTCCTACACCACATGTTTAGAATTCAGCTTTCTCCGGTCTGACAAGTCAACAAAGTGCACAAAAGCGAATTCTTGTCTTTCATCCACAATCTTTACCTGAAAGCCACCCCCGCAAGGCAGCGGTGATCCCCTGAGTAAATAAAACAATCCAGCTCTGTTCCTCTCCTTCAGCTCTCAGCTCAAGCATTCCTTCCCTACTGTGGCCTTTCTCCCAGATTCGCATGAAAAGATAAAGCACTCTATTATTAGCTATTGTAGCATCATCTCCTTGTTTTAACTTTGCAGCATTTTTAACCCTCAGGTTCAACCTAGTTCCCCAACTAGATAGTAGGATTTTTGAGGAGCTGGAAATGTCCTTTTTTGCAACAATATCTCACTATGTTACAATTATGGGCTTCCCTGGTGGCTCAGCTGTAAAGAATCTGCCTGCCGATGCAAGAGAACAATAACACATGCTACAAGGATAGTTGAGATTGTTTTCTTTCAATGAATTATCCAAACACAGCTTGGCAATCACAGCCAGACCACGTGGCCTAATGGATAAGGCGTCTGACTTCGGATCAGAAGATTGAGGGTTCGAATCCCTTCGTGGTTGCTAGGTGCTTAAATTATTACTACTTACAAACTGTGAACTTTCATAACGATCATTCTTAAAAATCCAATTTTCTTGGTTAAAGTCCGTAATCAGAAATCTCCTTTTCTACTTAGTAGTTTTATCCTCCATGCATTTCTCTTTTTTTTTCTTTTTCTTTGTTTTTTTTTTTCTTTTTTCTTTTTCTTTCTTTTTTTTTTTTTCTCCATGCATTTCTTCTCAACACCCTTTCCTTTGCTTTATGTTTCTTTTTACCCGTCCAATGTCTGTTTCTCTATCCACATTATCTAGTTAGTTCTGGTCTGCTCTTCTCAAAATTTGGTCCTCAAACCAATGACATCATCCAGGAGCTTCCTAGAAATGCAAACTTTCCCAGCTTGTCCTGGTTCCCTCTCAGCACTATACTTGAACTACAAAATTAGAATTTGGGGAGTGGGGCTCAGGAATCTGGTAACAATTATTGAATCTGGGTGGTGGATATATAGACAATTCCTGATTCTTTCAACTTTTTTAAATGTTTGAAATTGTTTACGGTAAAAGTTTAATTACAGAAAAAAAAAGGGGGGGAGGGGGGATTGACAGAAGCTGTCCTATTTAAACAAAAGCCCTGGGAGAAGAGTATATGGCTCCTACGATACAAGACAGAGGGTCAACATCAAGAAACCAGCATTGTGTGAGGAAGGGCAGATCCTTTCTTGCCTCAGGAATCCAGTCTCCCTTGACAGAGTGGTCAGAAAAAGAGCTGAGAAAATTAGACACATGCCGGTGATGAGGGACTCCTACGCCACTTGTGATCTTCCCTGAAGGCCGCAAAGTAATTTTAAAGACTTTAAAGGAGGGGAGAGACCCAATCTGATTTGCATTCTCAGATTAACACATGAGTTAGTGCTGACATAACCCTGCCTACATAATCTGCCCTAAATTACATCTCCAAGGTGTTATCTCTCACTGCTCTCCCTCCTTCTCCCCTTCCAAAAAAAGCAACATTCCGGCCAGACAACACTTTCTTTTATTTATCTCATATTTCACCAGGTTTAAGTCTAGAACACTGCTCCCATCTCCAATTTGGCTCACTTTCACACATCCTTCAGATCTAAGTTTAAACATGATTCATTCCACATATATTTATTGAGTATCCATTTGGCCAGAGATAAGGTATAATTGGAACATTCTTCATGAAACTTGGTGTTTACTGAGTGACTCTCCAGGGAACCACCTAAGATATTCATGATTGGGATCTACATTCTTCCTGTGGGCTACTAAGGCACACTGGACCTCTCACTTATCAAACTCAGTGGTAAATATTCACTTTTGCAATTGTTCACTCTGAAAATTTCTCAGAACAGTAGCCATATTTTTGTGGCTCTCCACTGAGCGAGCAGCACCTAGCAAAGTGTTTGTCCTGTAATTGTGCCCAGAACACAAATTTTGAAACAATGAAGAAAGGAACGAATCTCTTCAGGGACAAGGGACCAGAGGTCAGAAAGCTTCCAAGAAATTGTCGCAGTTATGCCTATGAGAAACTGTTGGAACCTGATCTTAGAAAATGGGTTTGACACTTGGGAGGAAAAGACAGATTGAGAAGCAGTTCCAAGGTTGAACTAAAGACCTGGAAACCTGTGGCCTCTGGAAAGGGAGTTAGAGAACAGATATAAGGGGAGTTCTAAGTCTTTGGTTTTGGTACCTGGGTGCTCCTGTCAAACAGAAATCTAGGTTGTTGGAGAAGACCCAAGTTTAGAAGGAAAGAATGGAGCTTTCATTTGGAGATGTATTGCTTTTGAGATGCACATGGACATGCAACAAGAAGTAACTAGGACAACTGTATTTTCTGGAGCCCAGACATGAGGTCTGGGCTGCAGGAGGTAATTTTCAACCTACCAGCACATAAGCAGGGGTTTATAAATCATGCCCTGTCCTCCTTCTGTTCATGAAATGGAGTTGTTGATGAAATACAGAAATCTTCTACTTGTACACTAACACACCCACATGCATGCACATACAGTTAAGATTGTGGTGATGGTTGTGTAGTTTCAGAAAAGTGAAGATCCTGGGGTTCTGGGCTTGCTTTGGAGGTGGTCTCTGCAAATATTTTTAAACATTATCCATAGAGTATTAAATACTCTGTGAGAAAAAGTCCCATGCGATGAAGTGGATTTGATTCTCAGGAATATTTTCATATTACTATTTTAATCAAAAATATTCTACCTACTGCTTTAAAATATTTTTAGCTTTACAAAGAGATGGGAGATAGGGCTTTATGGGGAATATTTTGATAGATCCTCATTCTTGAACTTAAAAATAACAGCTACAAATAACTGTTACTTTAAAATAAGTTACAAATAACAGTTATTTTTAACAGTTAAAAATAACAGTTACAAAAGCTGTTACTTTTTGTTGAGCCCTTACTATATTCCAGGCACTAGATCAAATGTCTAAAGACATGAAGTGTCTGTAAGGAACAGCTGTGCCAGATTATTTATTGAGCATTAATTTCCTACTCCAGCAGAAGTAAGAGGGTTTTTTAAAAACTGTTGCAATATACGGCGATTTGCTTTCTAGAAAAAGACCATTCTCAGTTTAATACATGCTGGAAATAAAGTTGGTTGACTCCTCTTTGATTTTATCAACTATTAATGGAGCTTACCATCTTTTGTATTGCCCTTTTTAATGACTAAACACTGAAGTTGCCTACAATAAATGATATATAGTAACAGGGAGAACATTGAAAGAAACAATGTATAGGTGTAGTCGTGGCCGAGTGGTTAAGGCGATGGACTAGAAATCCATTGGGGTCTCCCCGCGCAGGTTCGAATCCTGCCGACTACGAGTTGGTTTTTCCTCTTTTTGAGCATAACAAAATTTCTGCCTGGTTGGATTGACCTTCAATTTCAAGATACTTTTTAAAATATTAAACACTCTCTCAGACCTTTTACAAATTACATTGAAACAGGGTTCTCATAGACCACGAAGGAGTCATATTTTATGAGTTAGAAAAAAGAACCAGTAAGACTTTCTTCTATTTCAGTTCTGAGCTTTCTCAGGTTCTCAAACCGAAAGGAAAGATTTCACACATTCATATTTAGAGCAACAGTGATGCCACAACTTCCCTTTTTCTAAAACTGTAATCCTTCTATTATCTGCAGGTGGGCCAGTGGCGCAATGGATAACGCGTCTGACTACGGATCAGAAGATTCCAGGTTCGACTCCTGGCTGGCTCGTTGCTTTTCATAACGCCCTTTTTGTAAGTTCCACAAATTCCCGGCTTCTCCAGGCCTCCTTGTTAAGCTTTTCTAATTTTCTATTTATTTTACAATATCACTCTATAGAAAATGACAAAAGTGTTAATACACAGGCTTCAGCTATAGCTCGCTGTTCTTCTCTTACATATATAAATTTTCTTTAAATCACATCACTAAATTGTTTTTCAAACTGCGGGAAACTTAGGTGTATGAGGGAAACATAAAAGAGGGAACACCTTTCAAATGCATCATTCTCAGAGAGTTAAGATTGAAAGTCTCACAAAGAGAAGATTTTTTGATAGCAGTTTTTTCTTCTCTCTTTTTTTTTTTAAGATTTAGTTTTTTAGAGCAATTACTAGTTCACAGCAAAATTGAGAGGAAGGTGCACACACCTTCTCACAATTGTATAGTCTCCCCCATCATCAACAGAGTGGGTACCTTTGTTAGAAATTATGAGTCTACTGTGGACTGAAGTCCATAGTTTTCATTACAATTGGCCCTTGATGTTGTGCATTCTAAGGGTTTAAACAAATGTAGAATCATAAAGGAAATCAACCTTGACTATTTATTGGACGGACTGATGCTGAAGCTGAAGCTCCAACACTTTGGCCACCTGATGAGAAGGGCTGACTCATTGGAAAAGACCCTGATGCTGGGAAAGATTGAGGGTAGGAGGAAAAGGGGATGACAGAGGTTGAGATGGTTGGATGGCATCACCGACTCAATGGACATTAGTTTGAGCAAACTCTGGGTGATAACTAAGGACAAAGAAACAGGCATACTACAGTCCGTGCGTGCGTGCGTGCTTAGTCGCTTCAGTTGTGTTCCTGAGACCCCATGGACCATGGTCTGCCAGGTTCCTCTCTCCAAGGGATTCTCCAGGCAAGAATACAGGACTGGGTTGTCGTTTCCTTCTCCAAATCTGACCGTGGGGTTGCAAAAAGTCAGACACGACTGAATGACTGAACAACAGAAAGGCATGTATCTATCCATTGTTATAGCATCTCGCAGAAGATTTTCACTGCCTGAAAAATCCTCTCTGCTTGGCCTTTTCATCCTTCTTCTTCTCACCAACCCCTGGCAACCAATGATGATTTTACTGTTTCTGTAGTTTTGCCTTTTCTACGATGTCATATATTGGAATGATACAGTATGTACAGCCTTTCAGATTGGCTTATTTCACTTAGTAATATGCATTTAAGGTTTCTCCATGTCTTCTCATGGCATAGTAGCTCATTTCTTCTTAAGGCTGAATAATATTCCATTCTCTGCATGTACCACAGTTAATCCATTCACCTACTGAAAGGCATTTTGGTTGCTTCCAAGATTTGGCAATTAAGAATAAACCTGTTATAAACAACTGTGTGCAGGCTTTTGTGTGGACAGAAGTTTCAACTCCTTTGGGCAATTTAATAAGGAGGGCAATTGCTGGATCATATGAACTGGCAAACTGTCTTCCACAGTGGCTGTACCATTTTGCATTCTAACTAGCACTGAATGACTGTCCCTGTTACTCCATCTCCTCACCAGCATTTGATGTTCAGTGTCCTGGATTACTTTGGCCACTTGATGCGAAGAGCTGACTCATTGGAAAAGACCCTGAAGCAGGGAAAGATTGAGGGCAGGAGGAGAAGGGGATGACAGAAAATGAAATGGTTGGATGGCATCATCCACTCAATGGACATGAGTTTGAGCAAACTCCAGGAGATAGTGAAGGACAGGGAAACCTGGCGTACTGCAGTCCATGGGGTCACAAAGAGTCGGATACGACTGATCGACTGAAAACCAACAACAACAATAGGTGTGTGGTGGTATCTCACAGTTACTTTGTTCTCAAGACATACGCTTTTCATGTGCTTAAAAAGCGGGCCAAACACCTCACTAAAGAAGATATACAATGCCAAATTTTCTTAATAAACTCTCATCTCTACTCTCAAAGTTCTCTTCAGGAGGAAAAGAAACATCTTAGCAGAGGATGGTTTCGATCCATCGACCTCTGGGTTATGGGCCCAGCACGCTCCCGCTGCGCCACTCTGCTGCAATAAACTGTACCCTCATACTTAATATTCAGCTTTCTACAGACTTGTTTTTTTTCCAACTCTACAGAGCTGAGTGTGTTCTTGAACTGTTTTCTCTATTTCTGTCTTTCTCTTCCCCCAGAGCAGTAATCTCTGTTTTATAATGCGATGGCCAAGGGCCTAAACTAACTGCTAAGAAAAGTGTTAATAAGAAATAGAGAACGACTATTTTGGCAAGCTTAGATGCAATGTCTGTTACCATGTGCTATGTGAACATGTACATTACATCGATAACAAAACATCTGCTGATATTCCATATGTCATGTTTCAAAGCCATTCTAAGTTATACAAAGTAATAGGTTCTGATAAAATAAGCATGCTTTCCTTTTCTTCTGCGCTGTAATGTATTGGTTCATAATCTGTTGGAGGGTGCTTGAGTCTCAGGTAAGAAAATAATACACAGTCCTGTACATTTTAAAAAAAAAAAAAAAACAGATTTTTAAGGAGTTCTTAGAACTTCTAGCCCAGGGGACTACTTTCTCTGATGTAATAGTTCATTTCCTCTAGTCTCAATTTGGCAAACCAAACAAAAAATTATGTTCAGGTTTTCTGCATCTGGAGATGAACTGACTTCCTTCTTGGTTTGCTGGAGTAGGGGAATTGCAGAGAGCCAAGATTCTGCTTGCTGTGTAACCTTTCTGGCAAGGAAAAGCTGATCTGGGTGTGAAGCAGGTAATGTCAGATGTGGGAAGCTTCTGACCGTTGGAGAGAGAGATGTGGATAAGGAAATGGGACATGGAGCACAGAAGTGAGGTGGGAGTTAGCAAAGACTGAAATTCAGAATGTCTTCAATAAAAGAAAAATATCTTTTGCAGAAAAGAATAAAAATGTCTTTATGGACCCAGAAATAAACCCCCCAAGCACAGTTATAGTGTACACCTGCGTGTTTACCTACTTTCTAAAGGGCAGCGTTAAGGGCAGCTAGCATTGGAGAAAACATCTTTTTTCCCTCCAAGTTTCAGACCAGTGCATCCCATAGACACTAAAAACAATTGACCCCGACGTGATTTGAACACGCAACCTTCTGATCTGGAGTCAGACGCGCTACCGTTGCGCCACGAGGTCCTGCGGGGGCACTTGGCTCCTTTACTTGTCAACCTGATCTATGAAATTAATTATTGGTACTTAGTGAAGACCATGCAGCTGGATACAAAATAATGCCTGGGGGTCTCTTGGATTAAAACAGCTGTCCATTCAATCACTTACTGATTCTCTCTGCCTCCGAAAATGCTTCTATTTCCATTGCTTCCTATTCTATCTCCTTCCTTTTCTTACCTAGTTTTCTCCATATACGTCAAAAATAGACATTCGGGGTTTGTTTTCTTTTTTGTCTTTTTAGAAATAACAGACATTTGGTTTAAAGTCCGGCGTTCTGAGTTGGAGTAAGAGTAACAAAGAGTGCCCTCCCCTCACCCTGTAGCCCTCCCCCTGATCAGAGACGCTGATCAGGGTTTTGAATTTGTTACCAAAGTTGCTGGTAGTTGCTAACCACATACTAGTGTTTCGAGGAAACGAACTTACCTGGGGACGGCCAGTTTAACTGTGCAGCTCCTATCTGCAAAATAACATCATCTTCTTATACCCACTCTTGGGCTTCGTTGAAATGATTAATTTCACATTGCAAGAGTTCTTCCGAATCTGAACACTGTATCTGAAACTGCCCGTAAGAAGAGCAAGAAACCCTTTTTTCAAATTTGGCCCGAGGAAACAAGCGATTCTGGCACCGTGGTTAGGCTGGTTAAAGCACCTGTCTGAGAAACTGCAGTGGGATGTCGAATCTCAATGAGATTGTTTTCCAAGATCTAAGTAGTAGAGAGGTCTCTTTGAACTCCTAGAAAAAGATATTCTGGAAAATGAATCTTGAGCTCTGGACTCATTTTTCAAGACTAAGAAAAGGAAACTTTAATTTTCAGTGTCCTTTTTATAGTAGTGGATCATTTTTCAGAATATCCTGTCCAATAGTCCCAAACCTGAGTACCTCTGATTGTCTTTATCTCTTCTCCTTGTTTTTCCTAGGCTAGATGCTGCATACTATATATCAGCATCTAGTATACCATATATTTTACTTATATATTTATTTATTACCTATTACAAGTAACTAGACTAAAAGCTAAGGCACAGCCTCTTCCGCGATCCCAGCGGTCAGCTAGCACTCCACTTAATATGCCCCCTTTGGCTACCACACCCTCCTCACCACCACCCCCTGGCTACTGCTACCCGCTAAGAACAAACACCAGGAAGTTTACCTGGGGGATGGTAGTGGTCTAAGAACTCAGGCTTTCAGAGTTGATATATGTCCATCCTTTTGGTTGTGGATCCTCTGTGACGCTGAACTTACAATAAATTATTGTAGCAGAGGCTGCTAGAGTAGTTGCCAGTCTGTTTCTTTTTCTTCTTGGATATACAATTGTCTTTTTCCCTTTGGGATGCTATCACAAAAATATAGAGTAGGTGGCTTAAACAAACAAAAAAATTTATTTTTCGTGTTCTGGAGGGCTGGAAAGTCCAAGATCAAGGCATCTGCTGTTCAGTATGACTGGGTCCTCACATGGTGGAAGGGGCCAGGGAGTCTTCAGAGTTCTTTTTCATAAAGACACTAATCCCATTCATAAGGGCTCCAACTAATCACCTCCTAAAGACCCCACCTCCAAATACCATCACATCAGGGATTAGGTTTCAACATATGAATTTTAGGGGGACAGAAACATTCAGTCTAAACTACATTTCCTAGCCTCCTTTGTGATTACTTTTGGCCCTGTGGCTGAGATCTGGACAATGCAATGTAAAGAAAATTGTAACCAGCCAGTTTGCAACTTTGAAACTTAACCCAGGAAAACCTCTCATGGGGGTTCATCTTTTCTCCCTTTGCCTTTTTATCTGTCAAATGCAGAGGACTCCATAGTCCTCGACTCTAGACTCACTCAATAGTCTCTCAGCAACCATGTGAAGACCAACCAGAAAATCTGCATTAGATGTTGCCCGAGAGAAAAGCAAACATTTGTTGAGATGAAAAACTGAGATTTATGGGTTTTATTTTTTCTTTATGGTTTTTTATGGGTGTTATAAATCAATTAGTATCACTCATACAATAGAGTTTCACTGTCGCTTGCTTATCAATATTCCACATTTTAGTGCTTAACTCTAGATAGCATAATTACATCTACATTACATAATACACGAAATGATAATGTAACGGGGGAATCATTAGCACACAAATGCTACACATATGACATAAAATTCACACATTTTTCCAAAATTCTAAAAAGTGTCACCTCACTAACAATGTATAATTATTTTGTAAACTAATTTATGATTCTTGCTGCACTTCACTTCCTCACCCTATATCCAAGCTGGGCAGAAAGAAACGTCTAGAGAGCACATGCAGTGATGCATATTGGCCACCAGGGGGGCGGGAAAGCCTAAAGATAATCAACAGAAGAGGCCTAAAAAGGGACTAGAGCCCAGGAGAGGAAGGATGGAGAAGGAGAAAGAGTCTGGTGAGCTGGGAGGAAGGGAAGGGAGGATAAAGAGGTGGCAGAGGAGGGCTGGAAGGAGGAAAGCGAGGTAGGAAAAGCAGGAGAGACAAGTTATTGAAGGGAAGAAATAATTTTCTCAACAGCAGCTTTTGACATTCATCAGGGACCTTTATAAAGTGTTATAGATACCGTTTCATTTTCTCCTCACACAACAACGCAGATAGATAATGATTCCTACGTACATTTTTAAAGATTCTTTTCAAGTACAGTTAATTTATGATGTTGTATTAGTATCAAGTGCACAGAAAAAGAATTCGTAAATATATATACTTTTTCAGATTCTTTTCTATTCAATGTTATTACAAGATATTGAATATAGTTCCCTGAGCTACACAGTTTTTGTTTTTTATCTGTTTTGTATGGAGTAGTGTGTATATGTTAATACCCATGTTTTATTTTATTTCAGCCTGAAATATTGAGAATCAAGAAAATAGAATGCTTTATACATGACAAAATGAAGAGAAACATGCAGGGGTGGGGAATCAAAGAGTATTGAACTTTTACTATATTTTACAGTATTATTCATCTATTTCTGTACAGGTAATTCTGCAAAACCTGTCTCGGAAGAGTCCTCATGTCAGACCTCAGACACAGACAAAAGGGTAAGATAGCAGTACTCAAAACTCAACAAAAGTCTGCCCTCAGGGACTTGGCATGCTAGAGAGAGGGAGAGAGAAAACAGGTAAGTAACATGCAATATGTCAGAGAGTGATCTAAATATTATGGAGAAAAATTAAGCACAGAAGAGAGAGAAAGAGAGAGGGAGTGGTCGGTGAAGATTTTGAGCAGCCTCTTCATCTGTAAAATGGGGCCAGGAGCCCCCACCTCCAAAGGTTCAGGAAACAAATGTGTTATTAGAGGCCTTAGCAAGTGCTGAGCAAATGTAAACGGCTTTCCTGCCCTCACTCTCTCTGCGCCTTGAATGACCTTGACGTTTACACCAGGCCCCCTTCCCATGTATAACCCATCTTTCTCTTAAGCCCCAGGCCTGCCTCTCCATCTGAGAATGTTTCTGTCTAAATGACGCACAGGCATCTCCGACACAACAGATACTAGCCTGCCAACGTCAGCTGCTCAGCGCTTCCTTCTGGCTATTCTGTCCCAGCAGTACTATTGCCCACCTGTCACCAAACTATGACCTTGGAATAAGCCAGAAAACTCATCCTCTCTACCCTACCTCCAGCAGATGCCATTTCTATACAGAGCTGAGCCTACAGACTTTGACTTTGCAGGATACGATAAAAATGTGTGGTCCCTTTATTGTTTATTAAAGTGGGGAAAGTGCTTTTAAAAATACTAAAATACAAAGGTCTTCTCTTGAATCCTCCATAGCCTGTCTTTCCCTCAACTCATCATAGTGACTTTTGTTTGCTAGTTAATACTATTGTAAGTAAAGAAAGATCAGACTTTTAGTTCTTAACACGGATTTTACTGGACTCTACAATGTGCAGTTTCAGTTTTAAATACAAATATGAGAGCACTTAACTCCTGAGTAAAATCACTAAAATTATGTTACAAGGAAGAACAAAATCTGACTACATCATGTTGGATTGGTTTCTTTGACTTTAACCTTTGCTTCCCATTGCTTTTGTTCACTAAAAGGATGATGTCTATACATCATCTGCCTGCCTCAGGGAACCCTGCCTCTATGCCTGGAAGTTAAACCAAAGTGCCTTTCTTTGTTCAGGAAAATATCCTGATCCTGTCCACCTGTGGATGGTTGCAAGAAAGAAAAAACGAAAACATCCCCTCCCTGAGGCTGGCCATTCATTCCAGGATATATTTGTAAGATTAATGGCCTTTTTACTTTACTTCCTCACCCTCACCTCCACACCCTCTCTGTTCTATTATAGAAAAAGGCATCCAGATCCCAATAAGGTGGTTATTTTGAGACACTAGCCTGTTATCTGAGAAAATAGCCAGCTTTCCCAATACAGTTGCCATTCCTTGTCTCAACATCTCATCTTTATTGGTATTGATTGGTTTATTGGTTTTCAGTGTTTATTGGTTTATTGGTGTTGAGTGGTAAGCAGAGAAAGCTTGGACTCAGTAACAATTACACCACTCAGACCCAGTAACAGTTACGCCATTTGTATCTCATAGCATGTACAAACATTTCACTCTTACCAGAACAGTGGAAACTATGCACAAAACTAACCCCATTGCCATTATTTCTCTTCTTCACTTATATTCCTTCTATGACACAGTCTTTGACTTATTGATAAATAAGAAAGAATGAGAAGAAAAGGAAGGATGTGTTGCCCTATCTTTTCCTGACTTTCTATGTCATCATTTTCAGCAGAAGTGTTAGTCACTCAGTCATGTCCAACTCTTTGTGATCCCATGGCCTTCAGCCACCAGGCTCCTCTGTCCATGGAATTCTCCAGGCAAGAATAATGGAGTGGGTTGCCATTTCCCTCTCCATCTTCAGCATAAATGGTTGGCAAATACAAGGAAGTAGCACATGAAAGGGTACGATAGGACTGTGTTTCTTAGGACTTCACTGGCTTCTTTTCGCATGGGAAGCAAAGTTTGGATCAAAAGGGAAGCATGGTCAGCACCTCATTTTCTCAGTTGTGTGTGCAACTTGCCGACCTCATACTCACTCAGTCTCGCTGAACTCCCCCACACTGTGGCCCCCCTGGAATTCTGTGCTCATGGGGCATCATAAATAACTCGAATGGAGCTGCCGAAACAGTGGACACACTTACTGTGCACATACCCCCTCCTCATGACCTTGCTCAGGTGGCCCATTGGACTTCACTTAAAATATATAAAGATAAAATTATTAAGAATTTCAAGATGGCAACAGCAGAGTCTTAAACCAAGAGTGGCCCCTACCGAGTATGGATCCCATGCCCCTGCACAGGTGACACACCTCTGAAGTCACCCTGTTGGGGCCGCTATGGGGAGGGCAGGAGGAACTCCATCTGAGGTCTGTCAGCCATCTTAAGGCAGGATATGAACTGGACCTGAACTTTGACCAAGAATGAGGAAACCATTGTTAAAGAAGAGCCAGGTCTCCCTGGAGACCTCCCTCCCCACAGATAGCAAACACATCAAAAAACAAGATTGGAGTTAAGGTCAGGCTGCCCCAGTTAGATTAACAATGAAGATATCCCCCTTGAGATTTTCCTCCCCCATCTCCACCAGTGGAAGAGGCTCCCTTCCCTCCTACTGTACCACTGACTATGGTGGGAGCAACTGCGCCAGCATTATACCCATTCCTCCCCAGTCTAGAAGAGGGGGAAAAGGGGAGAGCCAAGTGTTCAGAGGCAGCTGAGGTCTACTAAGGAGTCACAAGATAGACAGGTTTTGCAGGTGCCTCTCAGGGAGGTCCAAGAGGCACCGTAGATGGGGCCAGTCGAGCACATCCAACCTGGCCCCACTGCTGTTTACTGCAGACGTTCTCCACCATGGATCTCTTGAACTAGCAAAGGCATGCCCCTCCCTATTCTGAGAAGCCGCAGGGCACAATTCACCTAACAGAGACTATTTTAGGACCCACCATCCAGTATGGGATGACAGAGCCCAGCTTCTCCTCACCCTCTTCAGTATTTTACCTGCTTGGACTTGAAAGATGGTTTCTTTTGTATAAGAGTGGCTCCAATTAGCCAAAAGATTTCTGCTTTCGAATGGGAGGACCCTGGGATGGGTTGAAAGACCCAGATGACTTGGACTCAGCTGCCACAAGGATTCAAACATTCTCCTACAATATTTGGGGAAGCCCTGACAACAGACCTCCTCTCCTTCCCATCAGATGCTAAGTGCCAGATCCTGCAGTATGTGGACGACCTACTTCTGATGGCAGAGACTCGTACTCAATGCTGGGAAGGAACTCAGACTCTCCTGGGCCTGCCAGAACAGGCCGGTTACAAGATGTCATGGAAAAAGGCCTAAATCTGCCAGACTGAGGTAAAGCACCCGGGATTTGTTATAAAGGAGGGGAGGCATGCCTTGGACTTAGAACAGAAACAGATCAATCAGATAAGCCAGCCTACTACCAAAAGGCAAGTGAGAGAATTTTTGGGAGCCGTGGGGTTCTGCTGGATTTGGATACCTGACTTTTCACAGATAGCTAAACCCTGGTGTGCCGCCACTAAAGGCCCCAGGAATGACTCTCTAATTTGAGGTCCAGAACAGAATCATGCTTTTGAGCTATTAAAGAGAACTGTAAAGGGCCCCACACTAGGCCTCCCTGATTTAACCAAACCTTTCACTTTACACGTCCATGAGAAAGAACAAGTAGCATGGGAGTGCTGACACAAGCAATAGGCTCACGGTAGCGACCCGTGGCTTATTTACCCAAAAGGTTGGATCCTGTAGCCTCTGGGTGGACCCCTTGTCTGAGAGCAGTGGCAGCCACCGCCATTTTAATGAGAGAGGCTGACAAACTATGGGACAGACTATTATAATAAAAGTGCCACATGCCATCATCACTCTTCTAATGGGGCCTGGGCAAGGTGGCTTTCCACCTCTCGGATGCTGCATTACCAAGAACTTTTATACCAAAATCCCCAACTTAAGGGTGGAACCCTGTCAGACTTTAAAACCCAGCAACTTATTTACCGGTGAGCCAAGACACTCCCAGCCACAGCTGTGAGGAGATGCTAGAGGAAGTCTTTTCTAGCCGACCAGACCTCAGAGACATCCCCTTAAGTCAACCAGATGAGACTTACTACATAAACAGGACTGGCTACTTGGAACAAGGACACAGGAAAACTGGATACGCGGTAACAGACTCAGTAGTCAAAGCAGGACGACTCCCCTCATACTGGTCGGCTCAGCAGAGCTCTGGGCGCTCCTACGGGACCCTGAAATTGGCTAAAGGTAAGAAGGTAAATATATACACGAACTCACGGTATGCCTTTGCTACCTTACATGTACACGGGGCCATATATAAAGAAAGGGGGCTATTGACTGCAACTGGCAAAGAGAGAAAAAATACAGAGGAAGTTTTGTTACTGGGGGAAGCAGTGTGGAAGCTGCTGCGGTGGCAGTAATGCACTGTAAGGGCCACCAGAGGGCAGACACACCACAGGCGAAACGGAAGTTCGGCTGATGGAGCAGCCAAACAAGCAGCTGCCCAGGACAACACAGCAACCAAACTACGGAGACGCCTGTGGCGTCTAGCCTACTAACCGGCCAAGCGGCCCCAGTCTGTGACAAGGAAGAAACCACCTGGGTGCAGACTGAACAGGAACACTGCGGGAGGACGGATGGTGGGAGCTCCCGGGTGGGAGATTCTTCATCCCCTCTAGGTTGGCCTTTCAACTAGTTATGGACTTCCATCAGTCCACCCGTTTAGAAAAAGACAAGACTTGTGAATTTTAGCCCGCTATGTTGTCATACCACGTCTAACAGCTTTGTGTGCAGATGCAAGCTGACGATGGGTAACCTGTGCCAGGAATAACCCGGCTCCAAGGCGATAGCCCCTCCCGGAATACAGTTAAAGGGAACCACAGCATTTGAACACCTGGACTTCACTGAGGTAAAGCCATGCCGAGGATACAAATATTTACTGGTGATGGTAGGTACCTTTATATCCCACCAGGCCTGAGAAAGCAAAGGAAGTGGCCCGAGGCATGCTGAGAGACATTATTCCTAGGTTTGGGAATTCCTCTAAGTATAGGATCAGATAACCGGCCCGCATTTGTGGCTGTTACTCCAATTGGTTTACAAAGCAATGAATATCAAATGGAAACTACATGCAGCATATAGACCACAAAGTTCAGGGATGGTTGAGAAAATAAACCCGACCATCAAAGTAACTTTGGCAAAATGGGTGCAAGAGACTGGAGCCCCCTGGATGGATATGCTGCCACTAGGGTTAAAGAAGATCAGAATGACACCCCGCACCCCCAGTATTCTCCCTATAAGGTAACGTTCGGGAGGCCTCCCCCTCTTATTCGGGAAGTAAAAGGCAATCTATTACAGAAAGGAGGAATGGAGGTGTCACGGCAACGGAACAATTGGGAAAGGTGATCCATGACATCACCCCTTATATTCAAAAAAGCATTCCATTTTCTCTAGACATTACTGTACACCCATACTCACCGGGAGATTTAGTATGGGTAAAGGATTGGAATCAACAGACGCTGTCCCGCGCCTGTAAAGGACCATACACAATTGTACTAACCACCCCTCTGCAGTTAAAATTGCAGGTATTACTCCCTAGATTCACCACACCTGGCTCAAGGCAGCAGCAGAGGAAAAGGGACATTGGACCACCCATTCTAACTCAGAGGAGCCATTGAAGACCTGACTTGTCTTCCATTGGTGACCACAGATTCAGGATGGAGCCACTGATAATAATTCTGCTGTTCCTGATCAGCACGATCACCCTACCGGGACTGCAAACTCAGGATACTGTGTTCCTGTCCTGGGCCCACTCGTATGCAAACTTCCATAATACTTCTAACTGTTAGGTTTGTGGGGCCATGCCTTTGTCAGTGATGGATGGACTTCCTTGGTGGGTGTCTCCCCTATGCAGAGGGGACTTTAGCTCCCTCTGTTCGTTTTTGAGACAGCAACAAGAAGCATTTGCTTCCTTGGTAACTCACAACCTGCTGCTTCTTACTTGGCATAACCTGGACTTTAACCAAATTCATCAAGGCCATGGGGTAACATTTGAGGTAAATGCAAGCCCTACAAAAGTGGCCAAAGCCTATACCTTTTACTTAAAAGATAAAAAGAATTAGAACTCAATGGCCAGTAAGAAGGGCCAATCCATCAGGTAGTTTGGACAATTTTACCAGATATGGAATGAATATTTTTGGTTGACCCCAGAAAAAGGTCAACCTATTGTCCCTGCCCCTATCTGTTGGGAACAAAGGGAACAAAAAGCTGGATTTGGTGACCATCCCATAGATCAAAAATAATTGAAATATGTGGGATATTTGTCCTCTGAGCAATGTGAACAAATATTAGAGGTCACTTATGACCCAGATTTATCAGCCGGCTGGCCTGGCTCAGACTGGAAGTACAACCCTGGGATTAGATGGCACCCTTAACAGCACTCAATGGCTATGTGGATCAAACCTATGGCCATGGCTTCCAGTCGGTTGGGTAGGCCGCCTTGCATTATGATTTGCCTTTGCTCATGGAATTGTTAAGCCACCCTTGCAACAAGCCCCAGTAAATTTGCCTTACTTACATGCATGTTGGTAAGGTCTGTGTTTAAATGCTATGATTATATAGCTGCCTTGTTCATACCATCTATCAGTTCAGTTCAGTCGCTCAGTCATGTCCATCTCTTTGCAACCCCATGAACTGCAGCACATCAGGCTTCCCTGTCCATCACCAACCCCTGGAGTTTACTCTAACTCATGTGCATTGAGTTGGTGATGCCATCCAACCATCTCATCCTCTGTCGTCCCCTTCTCCCACCTTCAATCTTTCCCAGCAACAGGATCTTTTCAAATGAGTCAGTTCTTCACATCAGGTGGCCAAAGTATTGGAGTTTCAGTTTCAGCATCAGCCCTTCCAATGAATATTCAGGACTGATTTCCTTTAGGATGGACTGGTTGGATCTCTTTGCTGTCCAATAGACTCTCAAGAGTCTTCTCCAACACCACAGTTCAAAAGCATCAATTCTTTGCTGCTCAGCTCTTATAGTCCAATTCTCACATCCATACATGACTGCTGGAAAAACCATAGCTTTGACTAAACAGACTTTTGTTGGCAAAGTAATGACTCTGCTTTTTAATGTGCTGTCTAGGTTGGTCATAGCTTTTCTTCCAAGGAGCAAGAGTCTTTTAATTTCATGGCTGCAGTCATCATCTGAAGTGATTTTGGAGCACAAAAAAATTAAGTCTCTCACTGTTTCCATTATTTCCCCATTTGTTTGCCGTGAAGTGATGGGACCATGATCTTAGTTTGTTGAATGTTGAATTTTAAGCCAACTTTTTCACTCTCCTTGCACTTTCATCAAGAGGCTCTTCAGTTCTTCACTTTCTGCCATAAGGCTGGTGTCATCTGCATATCTAAGGTTATTGATATTTCTCCGAGCAACCTTAATTCCAGCTTGTGCTTCATCCCGCCTGGCATTTCACATGATGTACTCTGCATATAAGTTAAATAAGCAGGGTGACAATATACAGCTTTAATGTACTCCTTTCCCAATTTGAAACCAGTCTGTTGTTCCATGTCCAGTTCTAACTGTTGCTTCTTGACCTGCAAACAGATTTCTCAGGGGGCAAGTCAGGTGGTCTGGTATTCCCATCTCTTTAAGAATCATACCATCTATAGGGACAACAGACATTATGATTAGAGCAGAGGCTCTAACTGACTTCACAAAACAGACCTCCTGGATAATGAAAAGGCAATTTAAGCTCTAAATGAGGAACAAATACAAACGAGAAAGGCAGTGATTCAAAATCAGATATTTACAGCTGCCCAGGGAGGGACCTGTGCCGTAATTAAAGTTAAATAATGTGTGTATATTCCTGATTTATCCAGCAATGTGTCAGCCACTCTTAACTATATAAAAAACCAGGTGAAATCTATGTCTACTGATAATCTTCCTTTTTGGTCATCAGTATTTTCTTGGATCAAAGGTGATTGGTAAAAAATTTTTTTATAATTATTTTGTTGATCATTATATCATTAATTTTTGGGCCATGTATTTCTCTAATGTATAACTCAATGTGTAACCTCTAGGCTAACAGCCTTGCTACAATTTCATAGTCCCCATATGCAGTACTTACCCTTGACTGACACCCATCATTAACCATAAGATGACCATCAAGAGGGGGAAATGTTGGGGCCGTTATTGGGAGGGCAGGGGAACTCCATCTTGAGGCCTGTCAGCCATCTTAAGGCAGGATGTGAACTGGGCCTGAATGTGAACTTTGCCTAAGAACGAGGAAACCATCGTTAAAGAAAGACTAGGTCTCCTTGGAAACCTCCCTCCCCCCAGAGGGCAAACATTTCCAAAAAAAAGATTGGAGTTAAGAGCAGGCTTCCCCAGTTCCACTAACAATGAAGAGATCCCTCTTGAGGTATAATCATTGTTCCCCTTTTAACCTTAATTGTTAGTTCTCCCTGCACCTGCGTGTTGCAAAACTAAGTCCTATACATCAAAGAAGTTGCTAACATGTAACCAGTCACGTAGTGAAGGGGTATAGAACCGAGTCTCGGAATCGTCGGGGTCCTTGTTGGGAACCGATAGTCCTTGGACCCGCTGGCGTAATAAACTGTACTCCACTGTTTCGAGTGTCCTCCGAGCTGTGCTTTGCGACTCCGGATTCTCATTTTTTTTTCCATAACAACCCTAGTCTCCTTACTCCCTCTTGGACCCGCCCTCTCCTCTTCAGCCCCCTGGTCACCATCCGAGGCACTGGAATCTCTCCTGCAGCTGGTAGGATAGCTTTCCTACTTCCTGTTGCCTTCACTGTTTTATCCTAAGAGACTCTCATAAAGCATACATTTAATCTGGTCCTTCTAACCCCTCTCCTTCTACATCCTTCTGTGAAAATAAAGTATAAAATGCTAAGCATGGAGTCCGAGGCCCTCGGTGACCTGCCCCCGTCAGCTCTTCGATCTCATCTCCTCCAATCCTCAACCCCCGACAAGTAGTCTTTATCCAAGCAAACATCTGACTGATGGGTACTGTTGTCAGATTTTGTGAATAAAAATCCAGGACGCCTATTTAAATTTACTTCATGCATATTTGGGACATATTAACCAAAAAATTGTTTGTTGTTTACCTGAAATTCAAATTTGACCTGGGCGTTAACCTTATTAGCCACTGGATCTCTCTTTCTCCAATTCATACCTCAGAGACCACCCCCTCCTGAAAGTCTCCCTGGGTTTCCCATCACTTCCCTCATCAGAGCACCAACACCTTGCTCTCCTTGGTCTGTGCTGTTTGGCCCCCAGCAGACCTGGGGCCAAACAGCCTAATTTCAAAGTCTAGAGTCACGGTTCTCTAATTTTAACACATCACTGAATCTCTTTCTGCCTACTTCCTGCATCTGTAAAGTGAGTATGATGAGGATGGGGGTGATGAGGGTGATAGTGCCTGCCTCCCAGGGTTCATGTAAGGACACACAAGTTCATATGTGTGTAAACCACTTAGGATGACTGCAGGCACATGAGAAATAGTAATTATTTGCTGTCTGAATGACTTGGCTGTGGACTCCCAGCCAGCAGGACCTCTGTTTAATTTATTGCAACCTTGGCTCCTAATACAATACCTGGCATGCGAACGAGGTATGCTTATTGAGTGAACTTATCTGCTTCTCAACCTAAACTTTGAGAAGGAAGGATATAAAAGTTTTATATCTAAGGTTTAGATATAAACCTGATCTAAGGTTTTCCAGGGATCAAGAAGGCTCCTGTTGATGGGCTTTATCCTCCCCAGGCTCCTGGGGTCCTTCTGGGACAGTTCTCCAGCCTGGCCTCTGCTACTTCCACACCCTCCCTATTTCTAGACCTCCTCACCACCCTAGCTTTTCCATTCTCCTGTCTCAGCAACCATGTTTGCTGGATATACAGCTGAACCTCGCTCTGCTGGTGGGGAAGGGAGAATTCTGGGCATCCCCCTGCCTGACTTCTCCAGATCTAGCATCTTGGCCAGATTCTTCTGCTCCTGTGACCCAAGTCTGACAAACTCCAGAGAAGAAACATTTCAAAGATGCTAGAAACAGGGGCAGCAAAGGAGAAAGGGGAGAGGAGTAAGAACCCGTGTGGGAGGTTGTTGTTATTGTCATTGTTTTGGAAGCCCATGGACTGTATGTAGCCCACCAGGTTCCTCTGTCCATGGGATTTCCTCCGTAGGGGAAAATTCAACCCTCAATAGGAGTCTCCTTCTTTGGAAGGCTGATTCTTTACCACTGAGCCAGTGGGGAAGCCCTATGTGGGGGAGGTATGTGTAGATTAAACCAGGAGAGAAGGAACTTGAAAACCATATTATTCCTTTCATGTTCAATTCAGTTCAGTGCAGTTCAGTCACTCAGTCATGTCCAACTCTTTGCAACCCCGTGGACTGCCACACACCAGGCTTCCCTGTCCATCACCAACTCCCAGAGCTTACTCAAACGCATGTCCATTGAGTCGGTGATGCCATCCAACCACCTCATTCTCTGTCATCCCCTTCTCCTCCCACCTTCAATCTTTCCGAGCATCAGGGTCTTTTCCAATGAGTCCATTCTTCACATCAGGTGGCCAAAGTATTGGAGTTTCAGCTTCAGCATCAGTCCTTCCAATGAACACCCAGGACTGATTTCCTTTAGGATGGACTGGTTGGATCTCCTTGCTGTCCAACAGACTCTCAAGAGTCTTCTCCAACACATCAGCTCAAAAGCATCAATTCTTCAGCGCTCAGCTTTCTTTTAGTCCAACTCTCACATCCATACATGACTACTGGAAAAAACCAAAGCTTTGACTAGATGGACCTTTGTTGGCAAAGAAGTTACTCTGCTTCTTAATATGCTGTCTAGGTTGGTCGTATCTTTTCTTCCAAGCAGCAAGCGTCTTTTAATTTCATGGCTACAGTCACCATCTACAGTGATTTTGGAGCCCCCCAAAATAAAAGTCTTTCACTGTTTTCATTGTTTCCCCATCTATTTGCCATGAAGTGATGGGACCAGATGCCATGATCTTAGTTTTCTGAATGTTCAGTTTTAAACCAACTTTTTCACTCTCTTTCACTTTCATCAAGAGACTCTTAAGTTCTTTTTTGCTTTCTACCATAAGTGTGGTGTCATCTGCATACCTGAGGTTATTGATATTTCTCCTGGCAATCTTAATTCCAGCTTGTGCTTCATCCAGCCTGGCATTTCACATGATGTACTCTGCATATAAGTTAAATAAGCAGGGTGACAATATACAGCCTTGATGTACTTCTTTCCCAATTTGGAGCCAGTCTGTTGCTCCATGTCCAGTTCTAACTGTTGCTTCTTGACCTGCAAACAGATTTCTCAAGAGACAGGTCAGGTGGTCTGGTATTCCCATCTCTTTAAGAATCTTCCAGAGTTTGTTGTGATCCACACAGTCAAAGGCTTTGGCATAGTCAATAAAGCAGAAATAGATGTTTTTCTGGAACACTCTCTCTTTTTCAATGATCCAGTGGATGTTGGCAATTTGATCTCTGGTTCCTCTGCCTTTTCTAAAACCAGCTTGAACATCTGGAAGTTCATGGTTCACATACTGTTGAAGCCTGGGTTGGAGAATTTTGAGCATTACTTTGTGTGAGATGAGTACAATTGTGCAGTAGTTTGAATATTCTTTAGCATTGCCTTTCTTTGGAATTAAAATGAAGACTGACATTTTCCAGCCCTGTGGCCACTGCTGAGTTTTCCAAATTTGCTGGCATATTGAGTGCAGCACTTTAACAGCATCATCTGTTAGAATTTGAAATGGCTCAACTGTAATTCCATCACCTCCACTAGCTTTTTTCATAGTGATGCTTCTGAGGCCCACTTGACTTCACACTTCAGGATATCTATTTCAGGTGAGCAATCACACCATCATGATTATCTGGGTTGTGAAGATCTTTTTTGTATAGTTCTTCTGTGTATTCTTGCCACCTCTTCTTAATATCTTCTGCTTCTGTTAGGTCCATACCAGTTCTGTCCTTTATTGAGCCCATCTTTGCATGAAATGTTCCCTTGGTATCTCTAATTTTCCTGAAGAGATCTCTAGTCTTATTCTATTGTTTGCCTCTGTTTCTTTGCATTGATCGCTGAGGAAGGCTTTCTTATCTCTCCTTGCTATTCTTTGGAACTCTGCATTCAAATTCAAATCTTTCCTTTTCTCCTTTGCCTTTCACTTCTCTTGGAGTACAAAAAAATTCCTTTCATGTTATTCTTTAATAAACTCTATCTGGGCAAGAAAAAGACCCACTGGGCTTGAGCCAAGGAACTATGCATTTGTGTGACACTTCTCAGCTGGGTGGAGCTTCCTTTCCTGCTCTCATTGCCTGACTCACCAGCCTGCACAAAGGCCAACTGGCCCCCTAATCAGTCGGTCTGAGCTGAGGTCAGGGTCAGGGTCAGCATGTGCGGCCTCTGCAACAGGGCAGGCCTGCGGCACAGCTAAACCGGTTCAGAAGTCAGGCTTTGTGGTCGACAGAGCAGGGTTCACTCTGGCATTGCTGCTCGCTGGCTGAGTGACTTTGCTCCATTATTCAACTTTTCTCAGCCTCAATTTTTTCAGAAAATTGAGGTTTGATGCAAGGACAGAGGAGCCTGACATGCTGCTGTTCATGGGGTCACAAAGAGTCGGACATGACTTAGCAACTGAACAACAAAGCAGAGACAGGAGGAGAGGATGGAGAAGAGAGAGACTTGAGACGGAAGCATTTTGAAAGGAGACTAATGATGGAATGTAAAGGGTGCTACCCACAGCAAGAAGTCACATCAGAAGTGAGCCAGCAACCCTGCCCTCCACCTTCTCCATCATTTCCTTTCCTCTCCAGGCCCTGCCTCTCCAGTCTATTTCAGTACATTTCTTTCCTGTGCCTGGGGGGTCACCTCCCTTTGTACCACCAGGGGCTGCTTTCATTTTCTATTTATGTAATGATCCCTTCAGTAGGAGATCTTTTAGCCAGAAGCAAAAGCAACACTGCCAATTCCTGTCTCCACATACCTAGGACCAGGGTCTCTTCCCCTCTAGAAGTCCTCCAGATCAGATTCCCAGAATAAAACAGGAGTAGCATGGGCCCGGGGAAAGATCACTAGGCTAAAAATCTGAAAACCAATTGTGTTGTGACCTTGGATACATCCATTAAAGCTTCTTAGCCAGGACTGTCTGCTGCAAAAGGATAGGGAGAAAAGGAGGGGAACTATGTGAGATCTGTGCTATCATGAATTCTGAGAAAGCCTAGACTCTAAATGGTTTCATTGATAAGGGTAATGGAGTGCCAGGACCTCTCTCCTGACATAAAAAGTTTTGAAGGTTCATAGGAAGAAGATTTAGGAGGGAGACGCTGTAAGGATCAAAGACTTTCATGGGTGAGATGACATTTGAAGACACGAACAAATGAGCCTGGTGTGCTGCAGTCCATGGGATCACAAAGAGTCAGACACGTCTTAGCGACTGAACAATAACAACAAAGGCCCAAACCAGTCACGGTCCTGGCACAGTCCAGAAAGGCAATTGCAGAGAGCTTAATGGAGGGACCGTTTGCAAAGGTCAGGGAAGGGACACCAGCAAGGAACAGTGACATACTCTGAGGTCAGTGCAGGAACATCACTACTGGGTCTGAAGGAGAAAAGGGAGAGTGTTTTCCAAGCAGGTGAGATTTGCAGCCCCAGTAGTGTCCCAACAGATCTGTGACTCTAGAGCAGGGAGGCAGCCACTGTCACCTGCTGCCCAGTTGGGACTGAGACCCTGGAGTCTCAGTTATCCCCTTTGGATTTTGCTGTCGTCCCCTCTGGGCAGGTCCCCTCCAGAAACCAGACTGCAAAGACTGCTGAATCTGCCCTCAGGGGTCAGCGGATGGGAAAAAGTAAGGGGTAGATTGGGGTTGGGGGAGGGTGAGAGAAGTTCAAACAAAGATTAACCGCCCAGACAACTCTTTTCAAGGATTTGCCATCTAGAGGGATAGCTGAATGTTAATCAACAACCGCAGTATTGAGTTGATTGGTGTGAGAGCTAATAGAGCCATAGCTAATATTTACCGAGTGTTCTGTGCCAGGCACTGAACCAAGGCTTCACACACACACCCGGGTTCCATCTTCACAGCCTTCCTGCAAAGCCATCACTACAGTTCAACATGTTTTGTAGAGGAAGCTTGGAGGAGTAAATAACACACCCAGGGTCACACAGCCAGCAAAACAAGTGGATTCAAACATGAATCCAAATGGCATAACCCTAGAAATACTTGCGCTTTTAACCAAAATGCTGTGCCTCTAGGTCAAGAACACATTTACTACCCACATCTGGGTATCATCTGGGTTTGTAGGCCTTAAAAAGCTGCCTCAGCCAGAGAGAGGCTCAGATTTGGAAGGGACTTTTGCAGAACGTTTATCCCACTGAAATTTACTGAGGGTATTAATACTTGGTGACTCATTTGATCTGTGTCTTTCTCAGCTTCTAACTGCTCTGGAGCATCATTTTTGTAGTTTTACCCACTTTGCCTGCCCGCCATGAAAGTTGTCTCCTGATAATAAGAAAATCGCACATTCTCTGACTCCACCCCTACCTGACCTTTCTTCCTAGCACTAGCTCCTGTCCCTGTTGTCCTCTCACCATCCTGCAAATCCCTATAGGACTAAAGAAGTGAAAAATGTGTATCAGATACATCCTGCATTGAGCTTTCTTTTTGGTTCTGTTTTAACATACAATTATTTGCCTCCAGCTTGTTCTTCATTCCTAGGTCCCCAGCCATGTCACTGCCCTCTCTCCAGTGACCCATGAAATATGGCCAACAAGGCAGCTGAGCTCAAAGGCCTCATGGCAGGTGATATGCGCTCCCAGTAGGCAGTGCTGTGGCGAAACTGACCAACTGAGGTGTGTGCAGGCTGATCTCTAGACTTCGCTTCTCTCCCTGAAAACATCGATATCTTACATCATAAATGTAGAGGAAAGGGATTCACAGTCCAGAGTTCATCCCCGTCATAGACAGTGTCACCATCGGGGCAGGGGCACCGTGACCAGACACGTCTACCTGGAGTTCTCAGGGTGCCCTGCCAAGGGCAGATCCGGCCCGTGAGTGCTCCCCAGCCTCTGCCTGTGCTCCCGCCTGAGAGACCAGGCAGCGGACAATCCCTGGAGCCCAGGTCCAGCCTAGTGTCTGAATCGCAAAGTGGTTCAAAGACTGAGTCACCCCGAGGAGCAGAGAAATGTGAGTGCATGAGAATTGGCGGTGGGGAGACGGCCAGCAGGTGTGAGCCGCAGGCTTCTGGAAGGCCCAGGCCCTCCGACTCCTCTCTCTACTCCTCTGCTCCTGCCTCTGTGCTCAGCACAGGTCTGGCCCACAGCAAACAGACAGTGCTCTCTGCTTAGAAACTCAAACCAGCTTCCTTGCCTCCCAGTCCAGCTCCCCTCTGCCTGCTGCCTTGCTTGGATTCTCTGTTTCTCCCACTAAACCTCCAGACAGAAAACTATATTCATTCATTCTGCAAAATGGTTACTGAGAGTCTCCTATGTTTAAAGTTCCCTGATTTAGCAAACTGTAATACAAGGTATTTTACCTAGTGATCCTACCAATATATAGAGATGAAAACATTGTAAGAGTTATGGACAAAAATTAAGCAGGGACTCAGATGTATCTGTTCTCCCAGACTCCTGAGGGAGAGGTGTGACCCATCTTCAGGTTGGTCCAGCGTCCTTCCTTCATTCCTACCTGTCTCTTCCTCTTCTCACTCTTACTGGTTGGAAAGCAGCTCATTTGGCAGGGGGTAACCCTGGGATGACTGACTTTGCAGCCGAGGTATGAAGAACAGTGAACTTCCTGGTTCCCTCTCCCCGCAAGTGAGACGGGAGCCCATGGACATCCAGCAGCAGCAGAAGCAGTCCCCTCGGGTCATGAGCTCAGACAAGGATGGGACTCATCTGCACCATGGAGGGCAGGCCTGTAGCTCTCCCGCTGGGAGATGCCAAGTCAGAGTCCCTGAGTACTCACCGTTTGCCCAGGGATGGGACTTCTGTGAGGCCACAGCCGCTGGGCGGAGGGATGCAGGTGAGGATGGTCTTTAAAGGGACAGAGGGTGATACACGTGTGTAGTTCTCTCTCTTCCTTTTAGCCTCTTTTCAAATGGTCTGGATCATTTCTGGAAGTCCTCTTGCTCTTTTTTTTTTTTTTTTTTTCGTTCTTGGTTTTTTTAAAAGCACTACTTTGCAGTATTTTTTAGGAAATGATTTGTTTAACAAATATTTGCTGCCTCTGTGTAAACCATCCCTGACTGCTTTGTGCTCAACACTAGGGAAAAGAAAGAATGGCCAGGAAAATAACCACTGAAAGATTTTCAGTGGTTAAAAAAGATGACTGGGTGTCTCTTCTGTGGTGAAATACTAACCCTGTCTGGTAGTTCTCACATTAGGGATCTCTGATTCCATAGGACTAAGCCATTGCTTATTTTTCTAGATCATTTACAACTTTGTAGAGACAGATGTTAATTTACAGAACACTGAGAGTAATACAAATTGTTCCTGTCCTTAGTGATGCAAATGACTTTTCTCTGATAGAGAATATAAGATTTTGCAAATCAAATCCTCATTTAAACCACTTTTAACATTTTTACTGGTTCTCTTATTAAATAATAAGTTAAATAAATTATTTGCACAGTCTTTTTTATATTTACCTTTTAAAAAATTATCCTTTATTAGGACATACAGTGTATTAATTGTAAAGCCATTACCAGTACAAAATAGCTAGGAAATGATACAAAACAAACAGTACACAATCTAGGGTTAAATTTTATGGAGAAAGGACAAATATACACAAATGAGGAAGTAAGTTTCTGTGAGACGTAATGAGTAATCAAACAAAAAACCATGATGTTTTAGTCTCAGGAAAAATTTCCAGAACCTATTTTGTTAATAAAAACTCTACTGTATTAGGAAGGTTAACAACAACTGGTTGTTCACTGTTTCTTTAATACTCACAACAATGACATTCATCAGATACTGGGAGGAAATTTGCTTATGGCATTGGCCTTAGGCTACTATATTTATGTCCAGTTATGACTGTTCTGGCTTGTATGGGTAGCTTTTATTTTATTAATTTAAATTTTCCTGCACATAAAATGTGTCATTGAATTTGCAAAACCTCTTTAGAAAGGCTCTTTAGTTACATGGAATCCTTTTGTTGATGGAGAAATAAAAGGTTTACATTCTAATTTTTTTTTTTTGACTCAATGGTATTTATTGGGCTTCCTGGTGGCTCAGTGGTGAAGAACCTACCTGCCAATACAGATGACACAGATTCCATCCAAGGATGGGGAAGATCCCCTGGAGAAGGAAACAGAAACCCACTCCAGTACTGTTGCCTAGGGAATCCCATGGACAGAAGAGGCTGGTGGACTACAGTCCATGGAGTCTCAAAAGAGCCAGATGTGACTTAGCCACTAGACAGCAATTAAATGAATAGCATGGCCTGGGTGCTAAGGGAGATTTAAAAGAAACACATGCATAAAAGTTCATATAGATAGCTAAGTTCTCTTCTCGAAGCTTGCTTGTTGATCTGGTGGTACTGGTAGCACAGGTAATATTATTGAACTCTCTATTTTATAGCAGAGGCAGAGGGACACAGGGTGGCTTGGCTGAAATCACATATAGAGTCTGCAGTGGAGGTGGGACTAGTACTCAGGGCTTCTAATTCCCAGCATCATCCACTTCCCTACCAAAAATATACTTCTCTTAACAAATGCAAGTAAAATCAGGGGCTCCCACATTCCTCCCACGTTCAGGGTGATTTTCAGTGGAAGGCATCTCTTCTCACAATTTGAGGAAAAGGGGACAATTTCCATCCCTTCCTCCAGACCCCAGTTTCAGTTCCATATTTCAGGAGTGATTTGGACCTCCTTGATTTAACACTTAAAGAATCTGCCTGCAATGCAGGAGAACTGGGTTCGATCCCTGGGTTGGGAAGATCCCCTGGAGAAGGGAAAGGCTTACCGACTCCAGTATCCTTACCTGGAGAATTCCATGGTTAGAGGAGCCTGGCAAGCTACAGTCCATGGAGTTGCAAAGACACAGACATGAGCAACTAACACACACACACACACACACAGCCTTTATAATTATTTGTTGTTGTTTTTCCATGATGACTCTCAAAGTATCTTGGTTTCCCAGCCCTCCTGTGGGAGAGAATGGGGCAGAGCTGGAGTCATTCATTCTCCCAGCCAGGCCTCTCTGCTACTGGTCTGGCCCAGGCACCTCAGGGAGTCCTGCGGCAAGTGTGCGCCCCAGCACCCCCAGGCCTTGGCCTTTTCCCGCTTTTCACTGCAGGAATAATGTCCAGCACTTCCGGCTCAGGCACTGTCTTCCTGAAGGACTTTCCTTGGGCAACAGCTCAGACCTCACTCCTGCTTCTTCTGGGACTTCTCCTGCTGACTGCTCTTGGTTTCATCTGGAAACTTCGCCGAGAGAAAGATCGAGAATGCTGGACCAAAGGTAAAGGAATCAGAAGACCGAGGCAGTGAGGTCCAAAGAAGACTATGGAAAAGGGATTGGACAGAGGGGAAAGAAGAGGACCAGAAGTTGAGGTTTTTATATTCAGTCTTTCCTCCCTCAATACCAGCACCCCCACCTCTTTACTTCCCCGATCCTGGGACCCTGACTGTGCCCTGGCTTTTCTAGTTTGGGGACAGCTCTCCGGACTCACTGCACATATGATGCAGGAAAGGGTGTAAACCTGGCCTGTGAATGGTACTGATTCATTTCTTGTCCTTTTGTAGAACAACTCCAAAGAGAGCTCCGTAAGTTCCGTACTTCCTCCTCCTGTGTGTACGATTTGAGACCCTCTCACGTGTCATTGATCTCATGAAGTTTCTTTGTTCTACTTCAGGCTGGAGAAAAGCCCAGAAAGTGGATGGTGAGTAAATCGGAATTTTTGTTTTTCATCTAAGGCTTTATCTGCTTCATTTAATAAGTGCCTTTCTCCTGATTCTTTCCTCTGAGGACTTGCTCATTCTTGCACCATCTGGACTTAAGCCATATAACCCCAATAGCTCTGTTGATATGTCATGGATGCCCCAAAGATTTTTCAAACCTATGACCAACACTGAACTCCATTCCCTTTGTTGTCAACCTGCCCTTCCTCCTCCCCTCCCCGCACCATCCAATGCTACCACCACCCACCCAAGGGGGCTCCTTTCTCTCCTTCCCTCAGGGCAAACCCTTTTACTGCTTAGCCTAGGACCCCTTCTCAGGCATAGAATACCTCCCCCAATCTTTCTTTCTTCTTTTGTCACAGATCCCTGGGAGTAGGTTATCAAGACACTTCTCTCAACAGCAAGCTGCTTCTGTTCCCTCAAGAGCTACTGCTGCCCTTTTCCCTTTTAAGACTTTTAGTTTAAATAAATATTAAGAAACAGACAAAAAAATCTCAAAAAACAATCAGCATAAACAAGACCTTGCCTGTGAAAAGTTTTCCATAGTTTAGAGTTTCAAAGTAAACTTGCTAAATATAAATCTGATTACATTCTTCTGAAGCCCCAAACCATCTGTGGTTTCCCATTGCCTTCTACCATCTTACTGGGGTGGATATTTGTAAATTCTAAAAGGATTTTCAAATTTCTAAGAAAAATTGTCTTGATGTCAATTTTTGTCAAAACTAACACAACCTAAGCAGATTCTACATCACCTGCTTAATATCTTTTTTTTTCCTGATAATCAATTATTGTGTGAATGGTTCTAGTTTCCAAGCTAACTGCTGTGTTCATAACTGCATTAGTGACAAAGGAACCATGTAAAGACAGATTTTAACTTTCATTGCTACATTTTTTAATTGGCTCCCTCAGGACTTTGAAGATTTATTTTCAGAGGAAATTAATTTGTGTCTAACTGAGGTTTTTACATAACTCAATTGAAGAAACACTACATTAAAAGGTAAAGTCCAATCTGCAATTTTTATCCCCGCAATGCAGTCACCCTTAATGGTCCAGTCCAATTTCTGTTCCATCCCTGGACACTCCCTGACACGTGCCGCCCCACACTGGACTGACCACACCACCAGAGGTGCCACACATGTATCATTCGTTTTCCCACTTCTGTGCCCATTTCCTCTGTCTGTTCATCACATCTGCTGACCCTGTTTGTTCTACTCATTCAGACAAACTGGGACAGGCTCCTTAACCTCTTTGAAGTTCTACTTTTCCCACCTAGAAGTTGATTTAGTTACAACTACTACTTTGAGCAGATGTTAGGAAATGAGATAGAGGTGTGGAGGACACCCAGTACAGTCGTAGCATGTAGCTAAGTTCAGTGAACATTAGCTTTGATCCTTCATCACCACATCCTTTTCCCACACCTCCAAAGGTGATGCAACCCCCCACCTCAGAGAAAAAAGAGAAGGGAGGGGGGCAAACTTCCTGCCCTGCCACCTGCACCTGCACTTTCTGATCTGTAAGCTCTGACTTCAACAGAGCAGGCATCTTTTTCCCTTTCTGAGGCTATTTCTTCATTCTTGTCCTGGATCACTCACTCTCCTGCTTCCCTCATGGATTCTCTATTCATTTCATTCATTCATTCATCAGCTCAACAAAGATCCACAACTGTTATCTATGTTACTAGTAACTAACTAGTAACTAAGTTACTCTTCTAAGTGCCCTAGGCACAGAAATGAACACAACCGAAATATCCCTTTCACAAAGAATCTACCTTCTAGTGGAAGAAGATAGAAAAAAAATGAAATAGTATAATACATAGTTTGGCACATGATAATAAGCACTCAGGAGATAACAGAATATTGCATTGGAAGGTGAAGTTTAAAATAGGGTGGTGAATTGTACACCTGTAACAAAATATTGTACATCAACTATACTTCAATTTAAAAAATTATAATACAATAGAGTGATAGTGAAGTAGAGGAACAAGCCACAGGAATAGCTGAGGGAAAAGCATTCTAAGTAGAGAGAACCATGGTGCCAAAGCCCAGAGTCAGAAACACACTAGTTCGTTTGAAGAGTAGCAAAGGAGCTGGTGTTGTTAGAAGGCAGGGAGTGATCAGGAGAATCGGAACGGGTAGAATCAGAGGGGTTTGGAGGGCCAGATCACACAGCCTTGAAAGTCATCCATGCTGGCTTTGGCTTTGCTTCTGAGAAAGGAGCCGCCGGTGGGTTTTGAGCAGAAGGGGAACTGAACCTGACTTATGTTTTGAGAAGTTACTTTAGATACTACACTGAGATTGACTTGGTGGCGCTAGAGGTAAAGAACACACCTGCCAATACAGGAGATATAAGAGACACAGGTTCAATCCCTGGGTCGGGAAGATCCCTGGAGGAGGAAATGTCAACCCACACCAGTATTTTTGCCTGGAGAATCCCATGGACAGAGATGCCTGTCGGGCTACGGTCCATAGGATTGCAGAGAGTTGGACATGACTGGACCAGCTGGGAGCTACTTCAGACATCAAGGGGAGAAATGAGGATGGTTTTTACCAAGGGGGAGTGCTGGAAGTGGTGAGAGGGGCCTCAGTGCTGGATTTATTTTTTAAAACAGAGTAAAAATACCCTTGTTGATAGTGTAGTGCAAAAGTAAAGGAGTGGATCAAGGATGACTCCACGGTTTTTAGGCCTAAGAAACTGTAAAAATGGAATTGCCATTTTTCTGCAACAGGGAAGCCAAAAGAAAACCAAGGGGCAAGGGGAGGGGGTAGCACAGAATCAAAATGTTAAACAGGGTGTTAGTGATGCAAGTGAAGATGCAGAGTAGGCAGTTGGATAATCAAGTGTGTAGTCCATACAGGAGGTCAGGGCTAGAAATATAAGCTATTCTTACTTCTCCTCTGTATCTTTTTCTTTCTTTCTTTTTCTTTTTTTTGGTGACCTTTTGTAATTTAAAATGCCTTTTTTAGATTAGAAAATTTTATTAATTGGAGTATAATATATTTACAATATTGTGTTAGTTTCAGGTGTTCAGCATGGTGATTCAGTATTTTTGCAGGTATTAGTCTGGGTCCTCCCCCAGATAAGTTAACTAGCAGGTGTTAGTCTGATCTCCATCCTACAGATGTAGAAATGGAGACATTGAATAGTTAATTAAACTGGCTTTGGGTTTCATGGCTAATGAGTTGTGGCTAATAACATGTTGGGATCAAGGCAAGAGCTGTGAGCTAATAGTGGATACAGAGCCCAGAGCACACGGGCAGCTCCCCAGGTGAGGGTACAAAAATAAATAAATAATAAGTGTATGGGACTCCCTAATCACAGCAAGAAGTGACATATTAACTATGAAAAAGACATGTTTCCTGCAGAGACTAGCTAAGTAAGAGATAGATATCCAGGCAGCTAGCCATCCTTACTCCATGCAGGACAGTGTATGGAGGTCATGGAAAAGATGCAGGAGATGGGGTCAGGTGCCTGGCTGTGGGAATGACTAACGCATGATCACAGTGAAGAAAGGAGTGAATCCCTCAGAGTTCTGTCCTGTATCCAGGACCATGTCCCCTGCGATGGCAGCCTTCGCGTGTTTGCATAAGCTGATGCCTTTCAGCTATTGAGGCACAAAGCCGTCTGGTATAGGGAATGCAGAGAGATGAGTAAAGAGCTCCTAGTGGAGTTGGAGCCTGTGCTTAGGAAACAAGAAGGGGAAACAGAAGAATACATTTTGTCTGGCCTCCTTCCTCCTAGACATTTTCCCTTTTAGGAACATGAGGGAAGGAGCCCAGACAAGCTCTGGAGATGAGTGATGAGGGTGCCAAGGAGGGAAGGAAAGGCAACCAGCACAGAGAAAGGGCCAAGAAATGTATGGCTCTCCCCAGGGAGAACTCACCTCTCTTTTTTCTATTACAGACTGGAAAAAAGCTCGGTCCTATGCTGGTGAGTGACTATCTGATTCTTACGGTATCAGGCCCAGAACTCCATAAAAGAAGATCTTAGTGGTCTTTCTCCATCTTCCAGCTCCAAATAGTGGTTGGGCAGGCAATGAATGGAGACCTAGGGAAGATCCAAGTAACATCAAGATCAAGTATTACCCAGTTTCATTTCAGCACCTGCACCTTTTTCCTTTCCAGAAGTTTATACCATATTTTTTTTAATTTTTCCTTCTTAAAGGGCTCCTCATCTACTTTCTCTCTTGAGTTTCTCTACTACTCATGGCAACCCATTCCAGTAATCTTGCCTGGAGAATTCTAGAGACAGAGGACCCAGGCAGGCTACAGTCCATGGGGTTGCAAAGAGTCAGGCATGACTGAGCAACTATCACTCAATATCTTCAGCATCATGGGCCTTAGGGTACAACTAGAAAGATTACATTCAGATGACATTCCGTTTCTAGTGGGTTCTGTGCATCTTAGAGGAGATGTGGCCACTCTGTCCACCTAGCTTCTCTCCCCTCAGAGCATCTCATTATGTAAACACAACAATAGCATATTACTCCGTCTCTTCAGTGTTCAGGACAGAGCAGATGGGGATGTGGGAGCTTTGCTAGATTTTGACCTAGGGCCTCACTCTACTCTACACTAAGCCAGCAAATGGCAGAAAAAGGAATGCAAGTATTGTGTAAAGGTTTTCTTATTGGTGAGGCCTGGAAGCAGCCAACTCTTCTGCTGGATACCCAAGAGGGACTGGAAAATGTCATCTTGCTATGCACCTAGGAGGAAAAGGAGCCAATGTTTGATGGACCCATAAAAATTTCTCCCATACAACTCTTCTAACCTGTGAGATTCAGGAACAGTCTATTAAAAATTCATTTGATCAGATGTTTTACACAGTTGGCCAAAAATCTCTGGCCAGATAATCCATGAAATGTCCTGGGGCTTCAGGTTGGCAGAGAGAGGTGGCTAGAGGCTGTCCAAGAACCTTCCCTAGCCCTTTATTCTGGAAATATTGTTAAGCACCAACTGTGAGGCAGAGTCTGACAATGCTAGACAGTAGGAATACAAAGATGAACAAACATAGTCTTTATTTTTTGGGGTCCTGGTCTGGTAGAGGAGAGAAATATGAAATAAACAATAATAGTGCAGTGACATGAGAGGGTATTGTACAAAATGCTGTGAGGGATGAGAGGATGGGGTGGGGGGTTGTGATTAGCCACCCCTGCTCCCAGGGACCTGGAACCTCTGGATTATCTCCTCCTTGTAAGTCTCTGAACTCTCCTAATAGCTCTTTCAAGTATGATCTTGAGGACATCTGGGGGAGATGCTTATCACTCCAGCTCTTTTGTGGAGGAAGGAAGGCAACTTCATGGGTTAGGAATGGCTTCTTTTCTCCCCACTTCCCAGTCACTGAGGGCCCTGGGATACGGGAGTTGACAGGACATCTGTTCTCTCTCACTCTTTCCACAGCTCATGTGACTCTGGATCCAAATACTGCCTTCTTTGAACTCTTTCTGTCTGAAGATAACCAAAGTGTGAAGCGGAGAAACTTGTGGCAGAATCTTCCTGAAAAACCTGAGAGGTTTTCTTTTGACCCTTGTGTGCTGGGCCATAGGTCCTTCTCTTCGGGGAGACATTACTGGGAGGTAGAAGTGGGCGACAGGACTTACTGGGAGCTGGGGGTTTGTGAGGAAAACGTGGATAGGGCTTGGGGGATCACAGAATCACCTCAGAATGGATTCTGGGCTGTGGAACTCTATGCTAATAAGTACCAGGCCCTCACCTCCCCTCGGACTGCCCTCCCCCTGAGTGAGCCCCCCAGCCGGGTGGGGGTCTTCTTGGACTATGAAGCTGGGCATGTCTCCTTCTATAGTGTGGCTGATGGGTCCCACATCTACACTTTCCCCCAGGCCTCCTTCTCTGGGCCTCTTCGGCCTTTCTTCTGCCTCTGGTTCTACCACCCAACCCCTCTGACAATCTGCCATTGAACCCATCTGTCCCCATCCTTTCTCTCAGTTGAACATACAAGGATGAACTCATCATTGGGACTGAGAAGTCACATTTCTGGGGACAATACCCCCAAGGCTCCAGCTGAGCCAGCAGGGAAGGCTGAGCCCCCCTGGCCTTTTCTGCAGATAAAGACTGGAGACAGTTTATAATTCTCCATAGTTGAGTGGTTCAGAGGCCAAAAAGGATAATGCAACACCATAGAATGTTGTCAAGAGAGGCTGGTGTTGCCATCCCAGCTGGAAACTGAAAAAGGAACCCCTAGAGAAACCAGAGACAAGATACTGATGGAAAGACTACCTGGGTGGAGTGTGATCTCTGGTCTTGAGCTCCTTATCTTTAACGTCTGCATCACAGAACAGCTGGAAGCTGAATCTGGATGGCGCTTGGCTGTTTTCACCCTCTTTTCATACAAAGACTTTATTTCATTTTGACCCACATGCATCCTGGGGAGAGACTAAATAAAGTTCACAGAGAAAAGTCACTTCTCCAGATCACTCTGTTGGTCTGGGACTTGATGGCACCTTCAACATTTTTACATCTAATGCCAATCATAGTGCCTCTAAGAGCCCAATCATTCCTTATAAAGCAATTGTAATGACCCTTTCAATGACGCTTTTCACCCCAGATCCAAGATTTACTTTTCTAGTTTGTGAATTTGTTTACTGCTCCTTTCCCTAATTATCTTCCTACCTTTAGACTGTAGTTAAGTGCATATTAATTTTTTTCTATGCTTTATGCAAATACACACACACACACACACACAGAGTTTTTCTAATGAAAATTGGGCTTTGTTATATAATTGTCCCATGACATGCTTCTTTTACTTAATACCAAGTCTTGGTGGCTCAGGCGGTAAAGCATCTGCCTGCAATGCAGGAGACCTGGGTTCAGTTTCTGGGTTGGGAAGATCCCTTGGAGAACGGAATAGCAAACCACTCCAGTATTCTTTGGAGAAAGAAATGGCAACCCACTCCAGTATTCTTGCCTGGAGAATCCCAGGGACAGAGGAGCCTGATGGGCTGCCGTCTATGGGGTCGCACGAGTCGGACACAACTGAAGCAACTTAGCAGCCAGTATTCTCGCCTGGAGAATCCCCATGAACAGAGGAGCCTGGTGGGCTACAGTCCATGGGGTCACAAAGAGTCAGACATGACTGAGTAACTAACACAATCTTAAATACTAATCTATAATTATTTGCAATCAAGATGGTTTTGTTTCTTTCCTATTAGAAATAAAGCTACTATAAATATCTTTGTATGTAAATCAATAAAAGTATTCTCAATAAAAGTGTGTTAAATCAATGAATTCTTTCTTGTTCCATTTCATATATATTTCTCTCTCAGGACTTTATGTAAAGGTCTGGATAAGAAGTAGATCTGGAGCCTATTTCTCTGGAAACTGTAAAGTTAAGAGGACAAAATGTTGTGCCTAGAAACCCCTTCTCTGAAGTTCAGCATCTATGCTGAAACGCAAGGCTGCTTCTCAATGTTAGAGTAGTTTGGATCCTCCAGACAAGAGGGGACTATTTCATTCTTACTGATATATTTCCAGCAGCAAAGCTTTTTGATAGATGATGAATTTTAAAAATGAAATTTCCCAGTGAGTCAGGAAGCAGGAAGCACTCTGAGAAAGTGGTTGATATGCCCCTTTGCAGTTGTTTTACGACCTTGAGAGACACACTACTTCCTGTTAACTGTCTGTTTTCCCAGCCTGATGACTTGGAGGGCAGATTGTTAAATCCCTTGGACTCTCTTATCTATAAGAATGGACTCATTGTACTACTTCCCCAAACTGGGTTTGAATACTAAGAAGCAGGGAACTTTTGCCTCATTGCAAATGAGAAAGCAAGAAGGGTCACCACCAGTCCTACTAGAACCATCTGAGAAAATTTGGCAAAAGCTGTCTTGTTGTATCTGCTCAAACCCACACAGTATGATCCAGAAATATTGCCTGAATATGTGCCTCTAGTGATCTATCAGGACGCAAGGTACATAGGCTTTTTAAGCCGGACTCTGTGATCTTCCTTGAATGTGTCATCTAAGACATCATACCTTACTGCAGAAAGAATGCTAACTCTTTGTAAGTTAAAAAAAAAAAAAAAAAAAAAGGCAGAAAATAGAACTTGCATAAGCATCCAGCTATCTCTACCAGAGAGCCTAAATTCAAACTTTTGTAATATTATTAAATTCCAAGAATTTCCTGGTGATCCAGTGATTGGGACTCATGCTTTCACTGATGTGGGCCCAGGTTAGATCCCTGCTTGGGGAAAGAAAAAAATATAGATAGATAGATAGATAGGCTTTCCTGTATAAAATATATATATAGGCTCCCCTGGTTGCTTAGTGGTAAAGAGCCAATGTAGGAGATGCAAGAGATGAGGGTTCAATACCTGGGTTGGGAAGATCCCCTGGAGTAGGAAATAGCAACCCACTCCAGTATTCTTGCCTGGGAAATCCTTTGGACAGAGGAGACTGGTGGGTTATAGTCCATAGTGTTTCAAAGAGTCTAACACAGCTGGGCACACACACATGTGTATGTTGTTGTTGTTGGTTGTTTAGTCACCAAGTTCTGTCTGACTCTTTGTGACCCCATGGATTGTAGCCCACCATTCTCCTCTGTCCAAAGGATTTCCCAGGCAAGAATACTGGAATGGGTTGCCATTTCCTTCTCCAGGGGATCGATCTTCCCAACCCAGGGACTGAACCATGTCTCCTGCATTGACAGGCAGATCCTTTACTGCTGAGCCACCAGGGAAGCCCATATATGTGTATGTATGCATGTGTGTGTGTGTGTGTGTGTATACACATATATACATATGTTATGCCCGCTGTCCGAATCCCCCAGCAGGAAAAGAGAAGACCTCCATGACAATGCAACACGCAAAGGAAGGGAAATTCATTGCTGACTCGAGCCAAGGCCCCTGCTGCAACCAACGCAGTGGTGCAAAGTCAGAGAGCCCTGAGTCCCAGTTTCCACGAACATTTATAGGGTGCTCGATTTCAAACATAAGCAGTGGGTAGTGGGCGCAAGCGGATTGGTTACATGTTTGCAAAGCAATTTTATTGGTACAAACTTTCGCGCGCGGGACTTTCCAGGGGACCTTCTCCGAGGTTTACTGGGCGCGTACTGATTAGCTGGTCTCTGGTGGCCTGTTGAGGGCAGATAATTACCCTACCCTCGGGAGAAACTGAAACTTAGGCCTACTCTTAGTTCAGGGCGCCCGTCATGGTGCTAGTCTTGACAGTCTCACACACATATATAATTAAATTCCATCAGCAAAGCCATATTGAAGTCCTTTAAGCTTTAGTCGTTGTCCCAAGAGGCAAACAAATTGTCTTGGGAGCCTCTAGGCCACAGATAGGACCACTTTGTCCCAAAAACCACTATTAGAAACAGTATCCACAGACCAGCCAGACTCTAACCTCTGGGAATAAGAATTCTGCTGGTAGAGAAGAAAGAAATACATATGAAAATACAAATTTAGCTCAAATAAGGCTCAGAGGGTTCATGAGCCTTCTCAGCAACACCCCAAATAAGAATTTTTCTGAAAATGGAAAATATGCTAATCTATCACCAGAACACTACTCTAGAAAATGTGAAAATTATATTATTTGATGATGAATCTGAGACCTGAATTTCAGAGGTGCTAAAAAAGGTGGAGAGGGTCTGGTTTTCTGTTCATTTGGCTCTGTTGTAAAATATATTCGCCTCCATGTGCCCTGTACATGCAAACAGACATTAGCCAAAAGCCACAGAAATGTTTTAATTAATGTATGTCTTCATCTCTTCACACGTTCAAACCTTTTTTTTTCTCTACTCAGTAAATCTTTTATGAGAAAAAGTAAATCTATTATCATATGTAAGACATAAAGCAAGTGTATATAATAGATACTGATTTATACAAACGTACATATGCATAAATGATTCAATTAAGGAAACACAGAGTGATACAAAGTGAGAATTAGGCTGGGTTTTTTTTTCCCCCCCACAATCCAATAGTTTCAGTTTTCAAACTTCCTCACTGGTTTCTGCCCAGCAACTGATGAGAAACACCCCTCTGAGCCAATCAGAAACTAATTCTTTCACAGACAGACTCTGTTACTCTTTGTCAGAGTGAGCATGCATCTCTCTTTTTCCTTTCTTCCAGAGAAAAGAGACTCTTATTTATAATGAGGAACTATCAATTATCTTTACTCTGTGGGCTGTAATTTTCAGATGGGATTGCCAAGAGGTAAGTGTGGGGAAAATAGGTAAAATCCAGGGCTATGAGCCCTGGGAAGAAGGAGGCTGAAGAGCTGAGAGTGGGCCTTGCCCAAAGAAAGTGATTAGGGCTCTAGTGAGCTGTAATCAGGGGATGAGGCGGTGGAAACAGCAGGACAGTGCAAAGGCTAAAGACCTGAATTTGAGCATTTGTGGGAGAGTCACAATGTGAATGAAAAAAGCTTGCTGACTGCATGTTCTTAGGAGATCACTGTGATCAGAAAGGAGCAAAGGACTCTTATCTCTCCTAGTCATCTCTGGGAATGTGTTCTAAGAGATTCTGAAAAAAGATATGCCTTAAAGATTTGCATGTAAAGATGTTCATTACAGAATTATTTGCAATTTAAAAAATCTGAACCAACATATGCAACAGTTGGAAAATGGATACAAGCACATTGTCCAATCATGAAAGGGCTTTTGGAATCATGTTTTTAACAAAGAGTTTTTATTTCTAATTGTAACAAAGCTGGATTTAATTCAGAGCTTTAAATTGCATCTACATTTTGCTATTGAATCTTATTTATGATGAACAGCTTTAAACGTGAATGTTTGTTTTAATACTTGACTTTTTTTTCTTTAAGAGTAGTTTCTACAAGTGGAATTTCTGGGTCAAATGATGATTTTGACAACTTCCAGGCATTTAGTATATATCTATGGTCAAAATACTTCTGGAAATCCTTATAGTCCCATGAAGCAAAGTATATGATTACCATCACAGATTATTTAAATTTTATTCCTTCATATTTTTCTCTGTTTTGATGTTGCCTATAATCAGAAACAAACAAAAAAAAAACCCCAAAATTAGTGAAAATATATTCTTCACTCTGAAGACAACATTGAAATTGTTACCTATATAATAATGATAATAATAATAATAATGTCCTCTCTCTAGCATCTTCGGGAGCAGTTTTGAAGAGCATAAGATATGGTAAAAGGCAATCTTTTGTCTGAGGGTATGTCCGAGTTTCATGCAGGCTCCCAAGAATTCCCAGCTGGACATATTTCTGCTCCCAACTCCTTCTCAACCCACTCACCTCCCTCTGCCAGCCTTGTTCTCAAAGACAGTTCTTGGCACAGGTTTAAGAGTAGCAGGTACTATGAATGCAGGCCTTATACTTGTTTGTTTAGGGCAAATTGGTGTGAAGAAATTTTATGTATTTATTGACATACAGTTGATTTACAGGAGTTGGTATTTTCTGAACCACTAATATGTTGCAGTCAGAGTAATCATTTGTAAAAAAATTTTAATTGCTGAGTAAAACATGAAAACTTTTAAAACTGAAAACATCCGAATAATTTTCGAAGGTAGGAGGCAAAGCACAACAGTGTCTCTCATTCAATCTTCAATTTTCAGTTTAGCATGAACTCTTTTAAGGTGATTTGGACAGTAGCATGCCAGCATCCTCCATCCATGCAGATTCTCCAGGTAAGAATACTGGAGTGGGGTGCCGTGCCCTTCTCCAAGGGATCTTACCAATCTAGGGATCGAACCCAGTCTCCTCCATTACAGGCAGATTTTTTATCATCTGAGCCACCAGAGATGTCCAAGGTATAAACAGGTACATACAAATTCATAACTTAGGTTTTCTGTTTTAATATAATCATTAATTTTCTCTGCAGTGTGCTTTTTATTTAATATATCTTTATTTTCTGGGTTAGTGACTATAAATTACTCTTAACTGCCACACTGAGTTCCCTCATACAGATCAGCCTTTATTTAACTAACCAGTCTTCTGTTAGTGGTTAGAGTGGCTGGTTAGCTTGTTTACCCTTTTTTTTTTTACTTTTAAAAATAATATTTCAGTGTCAACCTTACACACAATTCTCTCTGCACCCATGCAAGTGTTTTGCTAGACCAGATATCCGGAAGTGAAGTTGCTAAGTCAATTGTGTACATTCTAAACTTTCTGTTTCATCATGTGTCATGAGTAACTGAAGTTCAAACAGGTTTTTTAAATCACAGAGCTGGTGAATCATAGCGCCATGACCTACCTCCCACACCCTTTTCATTTCCAACATCTAACACATAGTGGGTCTGGCACACAGTGAGTGCTCGATAAACATTTGTTGAAGGAATGAAAATGCCTGGGTGAGACCTGGCCTTATTCTTAACTCTCCAATTCACTCGCCTTGGGGTTAAGAAGTAGTAGGTTCATGGGACTTCCCTGGAGGTCCAGAGGTTAGGATTAGGCACTTTCAGTGGCAGTGGTCCAGATCCTGCAAGCCGGGAAGCTTGGCCAAAACTTAAAAAAAAAAAAAAAAAAGAAGTGGTAGGTTCAGCCTCTGATTGACCCAGGGAATCTGCCAGGATCTTGACCAAAGTCTGATGGGAGAGTGATTGTGACCTTTGTGATGGCCATGGGTTGGGCCTAAAGGAGACAGATGGGCACACCCTGAGTCATTCGTTAGCACACCATTCCATCTGACATTTTCAGAAAAGGAAAGAACACATGATGGGAGGAGGGAAAGGGCTCCATCTGGAGTTCTTAGTCCTGTCTTGAAATAGTCAACTCCCAGGCTCTCCACTATCTAGGGAGGACGACAACTCTGGTGTGGTTGGAGTGGAAGCCAAGTTAGAACTCCAGCTATAATCAAGCCTGGCTAGCTGGCAAGAGCCCCACACTTCTCTTATCACATAAGGTGGAGGTGCTTTTATGGACCAAGATACATTTGGAAACACTGGGCTGGAACTGGGGAGTTGCAGGGGCCCTGCCTCTGAGCTGGAAGAACCCCAGCACTTCATAGAGGCGTGAGCTGTGCTGGTCTGCTGTGTGTTTGGAAGTTGACGTATTTGCCCTTCCGTGCAAGTGCCAAAAATTACATCTCCACCCCTAAAAGGCACTTCCCTAGCAGTGCAAAGACCAAGATAGGGAAATTATCCATTGCTGGTGAGCCCAGAGGCAGGCCATCTGCCAAGGAGCATTGATAAACATGGGAGGAAAGGGAAAACAGAAAGAGAACCATTTCCTTTCCAGAGATGTTTCTCCCACTAAAGAACAGATGTTTCCCCCCGAAGAACTTTTTTTTTCTTGGTCACACATGAGATTAGTTCCTCAACCAGGGATCAAAACTGGCAGTGAAAATGCAGAGTCCTAACCACTGGACCACCAGGGAATTCCCAGAACAGTTGTGAAAAGAGTTCACTAAAGGTTTACCAAGTTGCAACACTTGCATGTCCAGGATAGGCTTGCTCTTTGAAACCACTTTATTGAAAAATAAGAATAAATGCTTTAATACAACTAAGTCCTCAGTGGAAGCATAGGAGGCCAGGCTCTGCTCTCTAAGCCAGGCCAAAAGAGCATTATCATTATGCAGAAAAATGCTTATCTCCATAAACTCTCCACCTCCCCTCCTCTCATTAGTTGGATGACACCCAAATATTCTGATCATCTAAACTGAACTGAAATGCTAGTGAGTATTGATGGTTTAATATGTAAGCCCTCATCCATTCACTAATTCAACAAATATTCACTGAGGATTCCATGTGAACCACCACCATTCTTACAAGTGTCTTACACATCAGGAAACAAAATAGACCAACATCATTGCTTCGTGGAACTTACATTCTAGCAGGTGGAGGTGGACGATAAACGTATGATATGTTCACTGGTGAAAATGCAACAGGAAAAAGAGAGAAGCTGAGGGGGATGGGAACAGTTTGCCACAATTCTGTGATCAGAGAGGGTCTCATAGAGGAACTGACTTTAAAGGAAAGACTTGAAAGCGGCAAGAGAGTGAGCTTGTGGATATATGGGGAAGAGGGTTCCAGGCAGAGGGAAGAGTCGAGGTCGAGGTCTTCTGTCATGTTCTGTCCAAGGAGCAGTAGCAAGGACAGTGTGCCTGGAGATGAAGTGAAGCATGCAGCTCCAGGAGGGCCCTGCCAGCCATTGGAAGGACTTCAGCGTCTACTCAGAATGAAATGGGAGCCCTCGGAAGGTGCTGAGCAGAGGAGTGACAGGATGTGACTCAAGGAATGTTCTGGATGTTGTATTGAGACTATAGGGAACACAAGCAGAATCGGAGGACCCACAGAGGAGAGTCTTATATTAATCAGGGTGTGATAGTAGAGGCTTGGACCTCATATAGCTGGGGAAGTGTGGACGAGTGTAGAGATTCTGAACATACTCAGTAGAGCCAAGGATTTCTTGATGGGTTAGGGTTACTGTCTGCACATTTAAAATACATATTTTTACAGGAGATTTTCCATGTGGGAACTAAAGGTGAAGAGACTCCCAAGCAGACATTTTGGCAGAGGAGGATCATCAGTCCTCACACTACTTATCCTGTGTTTCTCCTTGAGTCGGCCCTGGGGAGGTGGAGGTTCCCACACAGAATTCTCCATCTTCTTCCAGGTGGTATTTCTGCCTGACTCTGGCATCTCTCTGTTTGCAGCTCTGATGAAAATGGCTTGGTCCCTAGATTTCCTTCCATTCCACCTCCTTATCTACCTCATCTCTGACCAGCTGCTCATTCCTTGCTCAGGTAGGAAACAATGTTGCTTTTTTGTATTGGAAGCAGATAATTACCTGTTGGCACCCAGTCAGAACCTTTGATCCCCTCATTCCTTGAAGTCCTGTTGCAAACTGAAGGCTCACATGCCATGAAGACAAATGTCCTTCTGTCAGGATCCTATTCCTCTCTAGGCTTTTCTAAGCCTGAGACACCCCCTTCCCATCACGGCCTCATGGAATTCCCTGCCCCCCCTTTTCTGACCAGCTCAGTTTTCTGTGATTGGACCCCCTGGGCCCATCCTGGTCATGGTGGGTGAAGACGCCGAGCTGCCCTGTCACCTGTCTCCGAAGATGAGCGCGGAGACCATGGAACTGAAGTGGGTGCGATCCAGCCTCAGGCAAGTGGTTTTCATGTATGCACATGGCAAGGAAGTGGAAGACAGACAGACGGCAGAGTACCAAGGGAGAACTGAGATTTTAAGAGATGGCATCACTGCAGGGAAAGCTGTTCTCCGCATACGCAACGTTAGAGCCTCTGACAGTGGAAACTACCTGTGCTATTTCCAAGACGGCAACTTCTACGAGAAAGCCTTATTGGAGCTGAAGGTTGCAGGTGAGCCTCCAGGTTCTGTTCTGAGTGTGTTCCTCTTGGGAGCTAGGAGCAGATGCAGAGTTTTTGCTCCAAATCCACCTCTCAGAGTTCTTGGCTGATCATCGGGAACTGCCTCCTCTGTCTTCTGACTTTGTTTGTCCGAGACCCTCAGGAAAGAAGCAGTTCTCCAGGAAGACCCCCTCCTGTATGCTATTGTGTCAAGTAAAGAGCTCCCTCCTGCCGACTGCCAGGGTCTAAGCTGGGAATTGGAAGGTCAGGATGGGAAGGATAAGAAAACATCTCCTTGGAGATGGTGCATGGTTGTCTGGGTTTAGTTGCATTCCAGGTGGCTTCTGGGGGCCCATCCAGGTACTCACCGCCGTGAGCCCTGGGAGGCTGACCTGTAAAGGCAGCATCTGGGCTGTCATTGTTCCCCACACCACACCCACTCTGAGCACACTTGCAGTTGGACCAGTTGACTTCAATCCTTGCTGCAGGAGGAGCAGTGTATGCCCTGGGGGAGCACAGGGGTCTCGGGAAGAGGGTGACAGAGGAGACTTGTTATAGACTTTGGGCTTCTGTTAGGGGATTTAGGGCAAGGTTTATGGAAGTGGGCTTTGCTCTGGATGGGATGCTATCAGAGGAGGAGGTATATTTCTGTGGGTGGATAACTTCATAAATCTCATCCAGGAGGAAGACTAGAGTGAGGCTAGTCTGGGACTGGTAAAGGAGTGGCATCACTCAGCCAGGACAGGGGCATGTTTGGTCAAGGTTATGTTTGGGACTGTGCTCGTATTTTTCTCTATCTTCAAACATGATTGTTGTTGGTCTTTTGTCTTCACCTGTCATAGTGACAAAGGGCCCTCTGATGCTGATATTCTATGAAATTGCTTGTGTTCCACAGAACACCAAGACTAGACTCATATTCCATGTTAAGGATTGCGTAACTCTTTCTCTTGCCGTGTAGCTTCTGGCTGGGTTTGGTCCATGGGGAGCCATAGCAGAAGGTAGAAGGAGGGAGAGAGAGGGGTCAGGGTATTTATGCCCCTGGCTTACTTACTGCAGGGCCACCTCTAGCTGGCTACATGCCCTTCCAGAAGATCACAGGTCCTCTTATGAAAGCTCTCTCTACATGACTCTCCCACTTTAGGTCTTCAAAACAGCTCCCTCTTCACTCCCCTTTGGGTTTAGGGGTGGGTGGTAGCACTCCATTGTTCCTGGCCCTGGAGTACTGCTCTATTCCATGTAGTTTTCTCCTCACTATGACCACCCTTTGGCAAACAGCTTTTTAGAAAACTCTAGTTTAATTATCTGAGTGTGCCATCCAATTCCTGTTGAGACCCTCACTGATACAGGATGGTCCCAAGAATTGAGGCTCATTCATCCTTTCCACAGCACTGGGCTCTGATCTTCACATTCAAGTGAAGGGCCATGAGGATGGAGGGATCCACCTGGGGTGTGAGTCCGCCAGCTGGTATCCCCAGCCCCAGATTCGGTGGAGAGATGCCAAGGGCCAGAACATGCCAGCGATGACAGCACCTCCGGCTGCGGATGGAGCAGGCCTGTATGCAGTCACATCATCTCTAATCGTGAAGAGCGGCTCTGGGGAAGGGGTGTCCTGTATCATCAGAAACCCCCTCCTCAATCAGGAAAAGACAGCCCAGATTTCCATCGCAGGTGAGTACCCTGCTTAGTTGCAGGTATACTGTGAGGAGCCAAGGCTGTTGAAAGAAGAAGGATGTGAACACCTGGGACTAATATAAGGAAGTCAATTATACTTCAGTTTAAAAAAATTCCTTAATTTCATGGCTGCAGTCACCACAAAAATAAAAAATAAAAAAAAATAAAAAAATTCCTTAGAAGAGACATACGTAAAATTTAATCTATAGAAAATTAGACAAAATGACAACTTAAACATTAACCAACTGAAATCTAGTATAGCCGTATTAAAGGAGAGAAAGGTATAAAAACAAATAAAAAAATTTTTTAATAAATTTTAAAAAAAGAAAAGTAAGGGGGATGTGTGGTTCTCTGTGGTATACAGTGAAAGTGAGTCATTGAGCTGAGTTCCAGAGCCTTTTATAGAACTAGTTTTTTTTTTTTTTCCTCCTGTTTATGTCACAAGGATTTACTGAGAATTTCCTATGTGCCAGGAACGGTGACAGGCAATGGGAACTGGAGAAAAGTGGCGAAGATCGGATCCTTAAGCAAAGACAAATGACAAAGTTGGGGGTGGGTGGGTTCATGTACAACTCATAATTTAGGGGAAATGCTAATCTCATTAAAATATAGTACAAACCAGTAGAAAAAAGAGCAAAAGATATGAATATTTAGTTCACAGAAAAGGAATAACACATGAAAGAGTGTCCAACCTCACACACTAGAGAAATGTGTATTAAAACTTGTGCGAGTGGACAGGAGACTCAGATGATGTTTTATGTGCTTTTACTTGATACTGGAATCATGTGAATGTAACATATTGTAAATTTTAAGTAGAAAAAAACTTGATTATGATGCTTAAGTAACACATTTACATGTGAGAAAGACATTTCAGGACAAGTTCTGGTATTATGTTAGTACTGTATCTATAAAACCTTAGCAGGGCTTGCTGAAGTCTTACCTAAAGGTCTCTGAGAACTTAGGAAGAGAAAGATTTTGACGTCAGGAGATGAACTCCGTGAACCCTCTCCTGAGGGTGAGAGGCTAAGACTGGATCCCATTGCAGACCCGTTCTTCAGGAGGGCCCAGAGCTGGATCGCTGCCTTTGCAGGGACCCTGACGGTCTGTCTGCTGCTTCTCGCTGGAGCTGGTTACTTGCTGTGGCTACAGAGGAAGGAAAAAGAGGCTCTATTCATGGAGAAAGAAAAAGCAATAAAGGAAAAAGAAAGAGCTTGGGCAGAAAAGGAGCAAGAACAAAGAATAAAAGGTATCTGACCTGGACAGGGAGTCTAAGGCCCGTGCTTTGCAGGAGGGAGCTGGATCATCTCACCCCATCCCCACCCCTCACACCCAACCCAGCACTTGGTCATCCTTAAGATTTATTTTCTAGAGGTCCTCCTCCTTCCACCCCCATAACAGTACTTTTTTTTTTCTGCTTCTTTTCCAGAGACGCTCCAGTATGAGCTCAGTAAGTTCTGATTCCCCCAGGGACCCGTGCTCATCTTCCTATGACTTACCACTTAATGACTCACCGCTTTTCTTCCATTGCAGAGTGGAGAAAGGTCCAGTTCCTGGCTCGTGAGTAGCTCTGACATTTTCTCTAAATTCGCATCTAAGACTGTCTGTCTCTGCCAGAATATTTTCCAGCTGGGTTCCTCAGCCCCTAACTCTGCCCTGGGAGGAAGGAATGTTCTGGATCCTTTTTTCCAGGAAAAGAAATATGGGTGACTGGGGAGGGGGAAGTAGTTGGTAGGGAGAATAGAGAGTGTTTCCTTTTTTAATAGAGAAAGGGGACTTCAATCTCCTTTCCTAAAGAAGAGAGGGGAGGTGAGAGTTGAACAGGCAGAGACAGAAGGTAGGAAGGGTGGAGTGGTCAAAAAGAAGGCGAGATGAGGCAAAAGTAAGAGAAAGGAAATGACTCAGAAATGACAGAGTTCAGATGATGTCTCTATCTTTCTTCCATTGTAGGTGGGGAGAAGTCTCAAACCTATCCAGGTGAGTGACCCGGATGTTCTCTGAGTTTCCTGGCACAGGTAGATAAACATTTAAACCTTTTCCCTGCTGTGTGACCCATCAGCATTTGCAGTAGGAATACTCAGATCTAACCCAGAGGCTCATTTCTTATGGGGAGGACCACCCCTGCTTTTCTACAGCCTCAGAGGGGACCTTCAGATATAGTGTCTGGGCAGTTTAACCACTCCCTGCTCTGCCAGCATACACACCCACACCCATACACACACCCACACATACACACACACAGCCTAGTATAGCCTGGCCATGTCACCTGCAGCCCCAACACAGTAAAGTGAAGAAAATCCACCATTTTTGAGAGGTTTTATTCCTGATCTACCCAAGCTATAGATGACGGAAGAGACTGAAGAAAGGGACACAGAAAGGCTCAGTGAGGAGAAAGGGTGAGGGAAAAATCAGAATTAATGAACATTCCTCTTTGTGTCTCCCTTCTTTCAGAGTGGAAGCAGGCCCTCTTCCAAGCTGGTGAGTGAATAACTGTACATCCCCTAGGACAAAAACCCAAGGGACCATATTCCCTTTTTCTTTTCCACGTCTTGAGATTCTGGGACAGCAAGTCCCTGGGACTGGGAGAGTTCTGGTTGGAGATCTCAGTCTCTAGCAGCCTTCCGCTGAGTACCCAGAGAACTGGGGAGAATTGCTCTCCTGGGCTTCCACAGATCTTTATGGGAAGGAAGAGGCATCAACAGTGGAGGTGAGGGAAGGGACAGGCAGGGTGAACTAATATTGCAGTGAGAGTGCAGATGCAACGTGAGCAAGGAAAGAAAGCAATGCTCAAAGGTCATGTCCTTTCGCAAGGTCCATATGCCACCTCTTGCCACTGTGTGTCCTCAAGTTATTTGATGCTTTGAGCTTCAGTCTCCTCACTTGTAGACAATGATTGTAGTTGCTATTCATGTGAGAGTTGAGGTAAAGACTAAATGAGTTAATGAATGTGTACTTGGTCAAAAAAGAAAAATATACCATCTCTTTTTTCCTGAGCCAGGAAAAAAGAGATGGTATATTCAAAATGGGTGGTTGAAGAGGGCTTAAAGAATAAACTATTTACAAAGGGAAGAAAGAGAGCAAAGGGAAACTGACGAAGGACTATTCAGTCCCCAAGGGTTCACAACAGTTGGGTGCTGTCACCATGCTGGACCTAAAGAGATGGGGAGGAGAGTGTTTGGCCCACAGGAACCTGTAGCTCACGGAGAGGGCAGCCTGAGATGAGTCATCCCCTTGGTCAAGCGTCACCCCCTGAAGCTGGCAGGGAAGAAGGGGAGGAGGAAATAAATGCTGTGCCTCTCTTCTTGCTCCTTCCAATCTTCAGCTAGTGCCTCCCACTGACCAAACCCAACAGGTGACCAGAGGCAAGGGAGCCCAGGGTCACTGTCCAAAGAGGACAAATTTCCGGGGTCCAGAAGAGGGTGGAAGAACATGGAGAGTAGGTCTGGGAGCACATGAAGCCCTCAACATGATGCCCCTTAGCACAGAAAAGGACTGGCAGCTATTAAAACATCAGGGACTTCTTCCATGCCTGGCCCTGAACCAAATACACAACGTGTGTTATCTTCTAATCTAAAGATTAGTAATTTTTTTAGCCCCATTTTTCAGATAAGAAAGTTGAGGCTTAAAATATTATACAGCTTGGGTCAATGGAAAAAAGAGAAAAGACATTCACTTCATGAGTGGTAGCACAAGGATTGAAATTTAAGCCCATATGCCTATGGAGCATGAGCTTCCCAGGAGGCACCAGTAGTAAAGAATCCACCTGCTAATACAGGAGATGTGGGTTTGATCCCTGGGTCAGGAAGATCCCCAGCAAGAGGGCACAGCAAACCACTCCAGTATTCTTTCCTGGAGAATCCCATGGACAGGGGAGCCTGGCAGGTTACAGTCCACTGGGTCACAAAGAGTTGGACACTACTGAAGCGACTTAGCAAGCATCTATGCCTATGAAGTACAGGTGGGCTGAGTCACTTCAGGGAGAGAAACAGAAAAAAGGTAGCTGGGAGGAGCCAGCTCTAGATGTTCGTTAAGCAGACCCTGATGCTCATCACTTTCCCCTTTCCTACTGAACACAAGCCTCCTAGGGCTTTCCTCTGGTGTTGCTGGGAGGGTCATATTCAGGGCAGGCTGTGGGCACCCAGCCCTGGACTTGGGCTTCCTCAACCAGACCCAGGGCTTGAGGGCCCAGGCTCTGAGATCTAGGAACAATGGTTCACCCACAATCCCGCCCCCCAAACTTTCTGCAGAGGATGTGATTTTGGATCCCAACACAGCAAACCCCATCCTGCTCGTGTCTGATGACCAGAGGAGCCTGCAGCGGGCAGAGGAACGCCAAAATCTGCCAGACAACCCCAAGCGATTTGATTGGCACTACTGTGTGCTTGGCTGCAAGAGCTTCACGTCAGGGAGACATTACTGGGAGGTGGAGGTTGGGGACAGGAAAGAGTGGCATGTAGGGGTATGCAGGGAGGACGTAGAGAGAAAATCCTGGATTAAAATGACCCCGGAGAATGGCTTCTGGACTATGGGGCTGTCTGGTGGGAATGACTACCGGGCTCTCACTGAGCCCCGGACCAAACTGACAGTTGCCAGCCCTCCTGAAAGAGTGGGGATTTTCCTGGACTATGAGACTGGTGAAGTCTCCTTCTACAACGCCGTGGATGGATCTCATATCTACACCTTCCCACACACCTCCTTTTCTGGGCCTCTGTGGCCTGTTTTCAGGATTTTGACCTTGGAACCCACTGCCTTGACCATTTGCCCAGTGTCAACAGGAACAGGGAGTCCTGGGGCTCCTGACCTAGTGCCTGACCTTTCCTTGGAAACCCCAGTGGTCCTGGGCTCAGCCGATGAGAATGGAGAGCCTCAGGCTGAAGTCACGTCCTTGCTTCTCCCTGCCCAGCCTGCAGCTGAGGGTCTCTTCCCTGACAGCAGCAACAAATCGCAACCATAAAATGCTAAAGGCACACACAGTGTGAAGCACTCTACTAATATTCATACAGTTATTTATTCCATATGGACAGTTAAGTTTGATACTGCTTTATTGTCTCACTTCCTAGAGGTCACTTAGCTAGTAAACTGATGGCTGGCCATTGAATAATAAAACATTTACAGATGATTTACAGTGTACTGGGTGTTGCGCTAAAAGCTTTAAATGTTTTGTTTTGTTTTTAGCTTTAAATGTTTCACTCCTCATAGCAACCCTGTGTCACAGCCTCATTTCAAAAGTGTGGAAACTGAGGCAGGGCCAAGTTAAGCAACTTATATAATTAATCAAAAAGTTAGTGCTGTCGGGGCCCCTGTCCCCCACCCACCCACCCTCTACCCCTAGCCTGTTTTCCAGCCCGATTGCCCCTGTAAGGGAGGGACCATGTGCAGCCCTGAGCATTCCTTCCCAGGGCACCCCAGGTTAACTATCACTGTAGGTGCCTATGAAAGCCACACCCCACTTGGTTCCTTCAGGGTCGACTGTCACAGCTATAGGTCCAGTACTTCATTGGGCTGGCTCGTCAGGGTGACTTGGTCCAGAGAACGAATACACAGGAGTGCAAAAGGACTAAAGGCCAAAGTCTTAACTACTAAAGGGCATGTGTGCCCTGCTTCACTCCTCCCCCTGTCAATATGATGTGCAATCCCAGAGCCAGAACCAATCCTCCTGTGCTCAAGGTGTCTAGAAAGCCTAACTTAATACCTAAAGATTGTCTGTAGAACAAGAATTTGGGAAGAATGAAACCAGATGAACTGTAGTGGTATTTTTAATCACACAATAGAGTCCATTTTTAGCAAAGGGATATTACCACGCCTGATCAGTTATTGATGTTAATGGATGATCCTTACAGCTGACGGGTACCAGGCAGAAGTTACTCTTCATCATCATAACTATTTTGTTCACCAATGTATTCCCTCTATCTGACATGTGGTTGTCAAGTTACATTTGTTAAATAAACATGTTAATAATCCTCACTCTTTAACTGAATCTTTTCTAGATTTTAAGCCCCTACAGTTTACTCACCACAAGTTTTACAATTCATCTCACAATATTTTCACAAAATCCCCCTTGTATTAGTTTTCTATTGTTGCCATAATAACTTGCCACAAATTTTGTGACCTAAAACAAAAATAAATTTATTATCTCACATTTTTGGAGGCCAGAAGACCATCATGGGTCTCACTGGGCTAAAATCAAGATGGCTGCAGACTGTATGCCTTTCTGGAGGCTCTAGGAAAGAATCTGTTTCCTTGCTCATTCAAATTGTTGGCAGAATTTAGTTTCTTGCAGTTGTAGGACTGAGGTGGTCATTTCTTGCTGGCTGTCAGCCAAGGGCTCTTGCCTGCTTCTGGAGGCTCCCACATTCCCTACCTCCTGGTCCTCTTCCTCCATCTTCAAAGTAGTAATGGCAGAATGAATCCCTCTCCATCTTGGAATCCACCCTGGATCTTCTTCCACGGAATCTCTTTGACTCTCCTGCTTCTTCCCATTTTTAAAGAATTTATGTAATTAGATTGTGTCCATCCAGATAATCCAAGATAATCTTCCTATGAACCCAGGATAATCTCTCTACTTTAAGACCCATAACTTTAATTACAACCTGTAAGGTTCTCTTTTTGCCTATAATGTGTCATGCTAACTGCTAAGTCACTTCAGTCGTGTCCAACTCTGTACGACCCCATAGACGGCAACCCACCAGGCTCCCGTCCCCGGGATTCTCCAGGCAAGAATACTAGAGTGGGTTGCCATTTCCTTCTCCAGTGCATGAAAGTGAAAGATGAAAGTGAAGTTGCTTAGTCGTGTCCGACTCTTAGCGACCCCATGGACTGCAGCCTACCAGGCTCCTCCATTCATGGGATTTTCCAGGCAAGAGTACTGGAGTGGGGTGCCATTGCTTTCTCCGATAATGTGTCATAATCAGAGGCTATAAAGATTATGGTGTGAACTCTTCAGCCTAGCACACATAGCCATGGCCTCGCTCATTCTGAAGGAAGTGTCTATTCTGTATATGTTAAGGGCCTCCATGACTGGAGATTCATTCCTGTGACTCAACCAGAGTGACTCTTATTGGAAATTTAATCTGTAGTTCTTCATTCAATTACTAGACCCAGGTATGTATGTAAGTATCCCTTTGCAGAAAAGATGACTCTCCCTGCTGATGATGTCTGGTGAAATTTCTACTGATCTCATCTCTTAGTTCGGGTTCCCCAAATATGACTCTGAGTCGAGGACTTTGGGTCAGATTGTCTGTTTGAGATGTAATCCCAGGAAACGAAATTTCGAAAATAAATAAAAAGAGAAAGTCAACTAAAAGAAGAATGACATAAAGGGTACATTAATCAGTTGGTTGTCATGTGGCAGCGTGGCTCCATCCCATCCATCCAGCACCAGGAAACATGTGAAACTGAGATGTGTTATGCTGACATCATCACCCGCGCCCACCCCAACCACTGAACAGACACACACATAAATGCGGAGGCCTCTCCTGGTGATTACAAGCAACGCCAAAATCCTTGGGGAAATCTCAAGGCTCCAAAAGAAAAAGGAAAGTATCACGCTTCTGAAAAAAAGAAAAAGAAATTATTAAAAGGCTCTGCACAGCTCTAAGATTTCAATTCCTAAACTGTTTCTGTGTGTTCTGCCCAGTAACTGGTGAGAAAGCAAGCTCAGGGATGCCATTGGCTGGCTGACCCACAGTCGGCTCTGAATCATTCACTGTAAATCTTGTGACTTTGTGATCACCAGGTGGACCGGGACCCGGGGCCCGCAAGCCCCACGCCGCCACTAACAGGAGGCGAAGAAAAGTTTTTTTTTCCGCCTTCCGGAGGGTGGTGAATGTACCCATGGGCGGGTTTAGGGGAAAGAGGGACAGCCAGAAGATCATTATTTGAGCGGAGGGAGGAGAAAAGAAAACGCAGAAGTTAATTCTAAAAGGTAAGAAGGGGAGGGGATGCGCGACCGCTAGGGGTGGGGCAGAGGTTGGGAGGCGGTAGATGGAAGGAACAAAACCCAATAAGGGGAAAGGCGGGGACCCCGGGAGGGGAGGCTTCCGGGGGCGAGGGTGGGCTTATCTTGGCGTGTAGCCTGAATCGCTGGGAGGAGAAAAGGGAGGGAGGGTTTGAAAGAGTATCAAGTGACGTCTGAAGAAACTCAACTCTGGCTGGAAAAGTGAGCCGAGGAGACGGGAAAACTGCCTTCCAGATCGCTGTATTGTTGACATTCCATGCAGTGTTTAAAGGATCAATCTATCGGAAAATACCTGAACCGGGAGTCGAAGGGGGCGGCCCAAGACAGAAGCTGGGGCGCTGATGATACCAACACGGGTTACAGGAAAGTATGACCTAGATCAGAACTATGGTGCCAAGTCTCCTTGGCTGATTCTCCACATCTCTCTAGATTTCCCGTCGCTGCCTCTCCGGGTGACTCCTCTTGGATGCTTATGGAGCCAGTTGCGTCTCTGTATTTTTCCCTGCCAGGCTTCCTTCTCTTCTTCCACCTCCTCAGCTCCTTTGCACCGGTCTCAGGTAGGAGTGTACGCCACTAACTCCTATCAACTTCTCAGAAAGGAAAATCAACACTTAAGTCTGCAAAGGGTAAAGAAGGGTTGCAGTTGTGCTCACTCACCCTTTCATTCTGCACACAGTCATCAAATGGATCACAGTCATCAGATGGATCCCAGCACACTCCAGTAGCAATCCAGTGAGAGCCAGAAAGGCAAGCTGCATATGTAACTTAAAAATCCTTAGTAGCTACATTTTTAAAAGGAAAAGGAAACCAACCGATGAAACAAACTTTCATAAAATATTTTAACTCCAAATAACCAAAGTATTATTATTTAAAATTTTAATTAATGTAAAATATGAACAATGAGATGTTTGACTTTTGTATTTGAAATTTTCAAAATTGTGTGTATTTTACATTACAGCACATGCCAATTGGGACTAGCTAGTGGCAATCACACTGGACAGCTAGAGTTGATATCCTATACTGCAGGCATTGTGCTGCTTTGGGAAACAAGAAAACCTCTGTGAGCTCAGGGTTCATGAGGGGTGATCAGGGTAGGCTTCTCAATGTGTTGTTCATGAAGCATTAGTACCCCCGATAGACACCCCTACTAGGAGTTGTTTTTTTGTTTTTTTTTTTTAACTACTGACCAGCCACATCCCTTGGCCCCCAGAATCCTCAATCCAGGAAGCCCCTGTGGCCTTAGGGAGAACATGTCTGTCCCCTGGAACACCCAGTTCCTTTCCTATCTCAGAGAGTTGATGGCTGGTGCCCTTGTCTGATTCTACTGCGTTGTGTAACAGTCCAGTTTACTGTCCTGGGACCAGCTGATCCAATCCTGACCATGGTGGGAGAAGACGCCACGTTACGCTGCCACCTGTCACCTGAGAAAAACGCTGAGGACATGGAGGTGCGGTGGTTCCGGACACAGTTTTCCCCTGCGGTGTTCGTGTACAAGGGCAGGCGGGAGAGAACAGAGGAGCAGATGGAGGAATACTGGGGAAGAACAACTTTTGTGAGCGAAGCTATCAGCAAGGGGAGCGTGGGGCTGATCATACACAACGTCACCGCCCACGAAAATGGGATCTACCGCTGTTATTTCCAAGAAGGCAGATCTTACGACGAGGCCATCGTGCTCCTGACAGTGGCAGGTGCGCGCTTTCGTTTCGTGAGGCTGCTTTTCCACAGCCTGGCTCTTCGGGAAAGTTTTTCTCCTCACTCCAGGCCCCCTGCAGTTCAGGGGATTTGGGGCCTAGAATTCCCTGTAAACAGAGAGGGTGGCTTTTCCCTCCTCAAGGACTCACTGAATGGGTTTGCTCTGCTACTGTGGGTGTCGGCTCTTGAGACACACACAGCTGTCATCTTGAGCAGGGGCGAATGATTAATCCCTACAGATTATCCTTATGCCTACTTCTGAGAAATCTCTAAGCATATTTCTCAGTAACATGTTTTAGAATTGGACATTTTTATTGTTAAATAGAATTTGTTGTTTAGTCCGTGTGTTGTGTCCAACTCCTTGTGACCCCATGAACTATGGCCCGCCAGGCTTCTCTGTCCATGGGATTTCCAAGGCAAGAATACTGGAGTGCGTTGCCATTTCCTTCTCCAGGGGACCTTCCCAACCCAGGGATCAGACCTGCATCTCCTGAATTGCAGGTAGATTCTTTATCACTGAACCACTTTGGGAAGGCCCATTAAACAGAGTACTCATGCAGAAAAGCTCGTAGAACTTTAACGTACAGATTACTGAATCTTTATGAGCTACAACCACTCCTCATATCAACAAGTAAGATACTGCCTTCTACTGACTGTGTCAGTTTGCTAGGGCTGCCGTGACGAAAGGCCACGGACTGGGTGGCTTAAATAACAAAAATGTGTTTTCTCGCAGTTCTGGAGGTTGTTAAGTCCAAGATCAAGCTGTCAACAGGTTTGGTTTCTCCTGCAGCCTCTGTCCTTGGCCTGCAGGTGGCTACCTTCTTGCTGGGTCCTCACCTGGTCTTCTGGGTCCTAATGTGGCCTTTGCTCTATGGGAGTGCATTTCTTGTAACCCTGTGTGTCCTAATCTCTTTTTATAAGGACACCAGCAGATTGGATCAGGACCCACCCTAACAGCCTCATATTGATTTAATTACCTCTTTAAAAGCCCTGTCTCCAAATACAGTCATCTTCTATGGGACTGGAGGTTAGGGATTCAGCATAAAAATTTTGTAGGGACACAGTTCAATCCATAATGTGCCACTTTTCAAAATCCCCAGCTGAGACAGGTTCCTAGGAGTAAAAGTGCTGTATAATGAGAAATATTTATCTTCATCCTTAATAGATACTACGCATTTGTTTTGCAAAGTGTTTGTACCAGTATACACTCTCACCGATCATATAGGATGCTCCTCACTTTTTTCATTAAGTCCAAAGAGAAGTTTTTCACATGTGACTTCAATCTATTTTTTCTTTCTGGTAAATTATTTTCTATGACTGTGAGGATCAAACACCATTCTTGACACTTTTCACTTCCTCTCCCTTCCCTGCATTTTGCCTTGGGACATATCACCATCTTACATAGTATGCATTTTACTTATTTATCCAGATTATTATGTCTCTTCCACTAAAATGTAGTTTTCATAAAGGGTTGTTCTCTTTTTTGTTCTTGCTGTATCCACATCTTTAGAACTGAACCTGGAGCTTAACAGATGCTCAGTAAATATTATTGAAGGAATAAATGAATCTACTCCATAAAGCTGTAAGTGGTCATCACATCATACCTGAGCTATCTCTATTCTAAGCCTGAGATCTATTTTATTTTTCACCTTTCCCCATGAGCCTCTTACCAGTCCATGCTTTTAATCATCTTTGACATATGCTTTAGTCAGGATCATTGAGCTTATGCTCTGGTCCAAGCAGCCCTCAAATCTTAGTAGGTTAAATCAACAAAAATCCTTATTTCTGACACATGAAGTATATCCTTCATGCGTCTGGTGGGGCTCTACTTCATACAGACCTGCCTGGAACTTTATGGTTCACCTTGGCAGAGGGAAGGAGAGCTTGGCAAATTACGGTAAACATGACCCTGGCCTGGCCTACCCTGCTCTCAGTTGAGTCATTGTACAATTTTTTGTTTGTTTTACTGTTTTTTGGGTTTGGTTAATTGGCTGGCTGGTTTTGTCCTTAGATCTGTTGTCTCATACTTGCCCTTACTGAAACCTCCTGAAACGTTTCGTAGAATTTCTTCCCAAGTTGCTGAATTCTTTTGAATCTTATCCCACTTCAGAGTTTCTGTGCCAGCCTTTCATTCTGCAACTAGTTGTTTTTTTTTTATTTTCCATCTTGAAAAGATCAAATTGAGGAAGAATCAGTAAGACTTAAGTGAGGTTTAAGTTTGTCTTTTGTATAATTTGTGGAAGGTAAATATCTCTGAATTGGGGCATAAGGCCTGGCTTTGCACGCTAGCTCTGTCAATTCTCCTAAAAACCAACACCTCCTTGTGATTATCAGATAGCTGTGGCAATATGAAGCCCTAAACCAGGAGAAGAGAGACAGTGCCTTGAAGTCAAAAAGTTTCTTAAAATTCTGCCAGCCTGGCAGGTTTCTGTCCTTATTATATTGAGCTAAAACTTCAAAAAGCCAGAGCTGCTGAGGAGTCCTCTCAGGGCAGAAAGTAAAAGCCTAGACCTGTTTGTTTCTGATCAGAGTGGACATACCCACCCAGAAGTGAGAAAATTAAAATCTCTAGCTGAATGAATCAGTCAACATTTATTAGGAGGCAGGTAGATGCTTGCTCATGTGATGGAGTCCGTAGAGAGAGCCCAAAGAAGAGTGCAATGTAAGCATTTCCCCTCTTAGAGATCTCACAATTTTTTTTGCACATGTTCGCCTCCTGGTGTTCAAAATCAAGGTTTTCTTCCTTCCTTTTTTGCTTACTGTCTTCTTCCTTCCTTCTTTCATCCCTCCCTCTTTCTCCCTTCATAGAAGAGAGTGCATGGAATGTGCCTAATCGTTTTTTTCTGGACACCAGCCTCTCGCTTTCTCACCTCTTCATCATTAAGAGGTGCTCTCCTAAGACACTTTGGCTAAGACAGCATTACCTCTTTCACTGAGCCCTGGTCTCTCTCCCCAGGCCTGGGCTCGAAACCTGTTATTGAAATGAAGGGCCACGAGGATGGAGGCATCCGGCTGGAATGTACATCTGCAGGGTGGTACCCAAAGCCCCATGCTGTGTGGAGGGACCCTCATGGTGAGACCATGCCCCCCCTGGAAGAGGCTTACACTGTGAGTGCAGATGGGCTTTTCCTGGTCACCATGGCTGTGATCATCAGGGACCATTCAGTGAGGAACATGTCCTGCTCTGTCAACAACACCCTGCTCAACCAGGAGAAGGAAACTGTAATTTTCATTCCAGGTTAGTTCCCTGCTCTCTAGAGGCTCATTTCTTTCTTTCTTTCTTTTTTTTTTCCCCTGGAGGCTCATTTCATCGAGGCAGGATGCTCAGCAGACAGATTGGAGCCCAGCAGGGGATGGGGAGGTAGGGCCATGGGGTAGCAGGATCCTGAGCCTTGAAGAGCTGGAAGCTACAGCTGAACTGAGGCCCCTCCTTGTCATAAGAGGAAAATCAAGTCGTCTCAAAACACAGGGGTAGGAAGCCTCCTTAAGGATAAATCTGATAGTTGTTTGATTTTTTTCTTTTTTTCTCCTCTTTCATGGTCCTTATCCTGAAGCAATTTCCAAACATTTAGAACAGTCCTAAAACAATGGACGATGGTGTGGGTGGGTGGTGTCTGCTGAAGCCCTCCCTGCCTCCCCATGAGATTTCCCAAGGGACAGTGCTGAAGAAAGTCTGTCTATAGACATTCATAAATGCATTAAAGAAGTACTAAACAAGTATCTCCTATGTTCAAGGTACTGTTCTCGAAATCGAAAATAAATCAGTGAACAACATACAAGAAGATGCCTGCCCTCATGGGTCTCACATTCTAGAACACCAGAGGACAATAAGTGAAATCATTAATTAAAACAAGGAGTGAAGTAATTAAACTGTGGACTGTATCAGATAGTGATAAGCATTGTAGAAAAATATTAGGGAGTAAGGTGATAGGGAGTGTTAGGGATGTGCGTGCATGTGTGGTCAGTCGCTTCACTTATCTCCGACTCTGTCACCCTGTGGACTTTAGCCTATAAGGCATTGTAATTGTAAATGGAATGATCTGGGAAGGCTTCAGGGGAAAGGTGGCCATTGAGGAAGTGAGGAGTGAGCCATGCGCAGATGTTTGAGGACTGAACAAGCCAGGTGGCAGGAACAACATAGACAAAGGGCTGAGGCAGGAGCTTATCTGACAGTTTGCAAAGACCCCCTAAGACACAGATATGATTGGAATGAATTGGGCCAGGGAGAATTGGAGGAGATGAATCCAGAGAGGCCATGGATCTGGATCATATGGCGCAGTGTAGGCCACAAGTGAACTTTGGCTTTTAGTCTCAATGAGATAGGAAACATTGCAAGGTTTTGAACAAAGAAATAACGTGATCTCACTTAGGCTGCTGTGCTGAGGACAGATAGCAGAAGGGCAGAAGGTATGGACAGAAACAGGGAGGAGGGTACTGTAATGTTCCAGGCAAGAAGAGATGGTGACTTAGATCACATGGTGGCTGTGCTGATTCTATATGGCTGGTTAGCTTTTAGTCAGCCTGGTCCCACCCATGGTGATTCAAGGTGTTACTTGCTTTTTTGTCTGCTGAGCCCCCAATCCTGGCAATCACTGTGGGGTGAGCCAGTGCAGAGTCAAAGTTTCTTTCCCTCCTTGGGGTTTCTCAGAGAGAAGCTGGTGGAGCAGGGACCTGAGAGAGCTCTTCAGATCTGTGCCGAGGGGCTCTCATTCTGGAGCTCCTTTTTCTCAAAATCCTAAATAGAATTTTGGGGGTCCCTTTTCAGAATCCTTTATTCCCAGAACATCTCCCTGGATGGTGGCCCTGGCTGTCATCCTGCCCTCTCTGCTTCTCCTCATTGCTGGGAGCATCTATCTCATCAAGAAACTCCAGCTGGAAAAAAAGATTCTGTCCATGCAAAAAGAGGCTGAAAATGAAGAGAAAGAAATTGCACGTAAGGAACTGAAGAAAGAACGTGAGGAAAAAGAGAAAGAACTCCAAACAAAAGGTAAAAGAGTAGGAGGACAGTTCACTGTCATAAAGGACACAACTCGGACAGCTAAAAGCCTGGGAAACAGAGAGGGCATGAATAAAAGCAGCAGCAAGGGCTTAGAACTCTCACATCCTAGTAATGAATCCCTCAGACCTGACTTTCTTCCACTCTGCAAATGCTGCATCCATTCACCTGCCCTATGTTGTTGAACAAAAGCAAATCTAAATAAGTACTGGTAGTATCTAGCCACCTGATCATATATCATTTCTGGTATCTTGACAGTTCCCTAGGCAGTGGGGGAGGAGGATGGTGGTATTCATAGAAAAGATCAACTTTTCATTATTTAAGACAATCTCAGATTTTCTTAGTTCTTCTCTTAAAGACATTCATTTGTTTCTATTTCTTTTTCAGAGCAACTTCAAGAAGAATTGCGTAAGTTTAGCATTTCCTGAACTCCTCCCTGAATGATTTGAATTCTGCTCGGTTAGCCATTATCTCATGAAGTTCGTCTCTCTGCCTGTCCCATTGCAGGATGGAGAAGAAGCCTCTTACATGCGGGTGAGCGCCTCTAACATTCCCTGAGATCCTGAGCTTTCTCCCCACCAGGCAGCCAACAGGATACATTAGAGGAGCAAGGGGGCCCAAGCCTGGCTGGGGAAGCGGGAGCCTGGGATCAGTGCATTAGCAGGATCCCACCCAGTGCTGGATTTTATCTCTGCTGTCAGGGATACTCCATAGGTCTTAACCAATTCTATAGTTTACTCCTGACCATCCTATCCTTTTTAGAATAATTTCATCCATGATCCGGAGAAGGCAATGGCACCCCACTCCAGTACTCTTTCCTGGAAAATCCCATGGATGGAGGAGCCTGGTAGGCTGCAGTCCATGGGGTCGCTACGGGTTGGACACGACTGAGCGAGGTCACTTTCACTTTTCACTTTCATGCATTGGAGAAGGAAATGGCAACCCACTCCAGTGTTCTTGCCTGGAGAATCCCAGGGACAGGGGAGCCTGGTGGGCTGCTGTCTATGGGATTGCACAGAGTCAGACACGACTGAAGCGACTTAGCCGCAGCAGCAGCATCCATGATCACCAAAGGTCTACCATACACAGTGAGTGAGGGAAGTCGCTCAGTCGTAATCCGACTCTGCGATCCCTTGGGCATAGCCCGCCAGGCTCCTCTGTCCGTGGAATTTTCTAGGCAAGAATACTGGAGTGGGTTGCCATTTCCTTCTTCAGGGGATCTTCCTGACCCAGAGATCGAACCCGGGTCTCCTGCTTTGCAAGCAGATTCTTTACTGTCTGAGCCACCAAGGACGCATAAACACTGAAGCTGCCGAAACCCAGAAAACCATACATAGAAGAGCCCCCCAAAAGTTACATTTTAGTAGCCGTTGTTCTCTGAGTCCTGATTAATTTGAAAGAAGACGATACTGGCTTAGCTGCCTCTAATGTGGGAGATGGTATATAGACTACACAGTGGAAGAGCCATGTGTGGGAAAGGCAGTGAACTTCCCAGGCCTGGCTCGGGGGTGTGTAGAGGCCAGAAATGCCTTCCTGCTCCAAGAGAGCACTGATATTCTGTGTATAGGGGAGGTGTTGTGGGCAAGAGGGAAAGCACAGGGTCCAATGACCTGGTCCCAGTGAGCGCTTTTGAGTTCTATGATTTGTCACCTTCTGCTCAAGAGCATCAAAGAATACAGCCTTTGCTGGATCCCACAGCACTCAGACGTTTCCTCGTTCAAATTTCAAAATTATCACCGTCAGACATATAAATTTGGAGAAAGAAGAAAATCACTTTAACACAATTGTTTTGTATTAGATGTAGACTGACTAATAGTAACTGCCCAAAAGTAACTGCAGAGATGGCTGCAGAATGTCAGGGGTCTGAAACATTTCTTATATCCGGACAGGTCATAACTGTAGTCATCACACCTATATTATTAAAGCAAAATAGATGGATATAGTTTCCCCTACCTTTTGCCATACTTACGTCTCAGGCAGCAGGATGATTTTGGGGGACATTATCTTCCTTTTTTAGCCTCTGAAGGGTGCTCTTGTTAGTCATTTAAATCAGTTGTCCATGGGTTAAACCAGTAGGACACAGAGGACCATGTAGGGACCCTTTATCACCCTTATCTGTATAGGGAAAAATTGGCCTTATTTGCTTAATTGGGGGAGGGGAAGAGGATGGATCCTCTTTGCTAGTTTAAGCCAAGTGGGAAACTTTATTCTAACTCGAGCCGCAGAGATCATATATCTTGAACAGAAAAGCTGACAGATCTGAGAACTTTGAAAGTGGGAGCCATTCATTTCAGCTCGTTGGCTGAATTTTCTGTATTTCTTAGAGCCCCAGTCCTCCTCTACCTGAGGCAGCCCTCTTGCCACTCAAGAGAGAGGAGTGCAGACTCAGTAATTCAGTTCTATCTGTGAGCTCCCTGGGATCTGGGGTCAAGGGGCTTTCATGGAAAAGGCTGTTACCCAGGGGATCTTCCCTATGCTTTCTGGGATCTCTCAGGGGACCAGGAGTCAGGTCCTGGTCTCAGGATCTCACAGTCTTGTGAGATCCCAGGCCTAAATCTGAGATTTCCTCTGCAGCTGATGTGGTCCTGGACCCAGACACCTCTCATCCCGAGCTCTTCCTGTCAGAGGACCGGAGAAGTGTGAGAAGGGGCCCTTCCAGGCAGAGCGTGCCTGACAACCCGGAGAGATTCGACTGTCGGCCTTGTGTCCTGGGCCTGGAGAGCTACTCCTCAGGGAGACATTACTGGGAGGTAGAAGTCAAAAACGTGATGGTGTGGGCTGTAGGGGTTTGTAGAGACAATGTTGAGAGGAAAGGGGAGGCCCTCCTGGTTCCTCAGAATGGCTTCTGGACCCTGGAGATGTTTGAGAACCAATACCGCGCCCTCTCCTCTCCAGAGAAGATTCTCCCCCTGAAAGAGCACCTTCACCGGGTGGGCGTCTTCCTGGACTACGAAGCTGGAGATGTGTCCTTCTATAACATGATGGACAGGTCACACATCTACACATGTCCACGTTCACCCTTCTCTGGGCCCCTGAGGCCCTTCTTCAGGCTGGGTTCCGATGACAGCGCCCTCTTTATCTGTCCATCGTTTAGAGGGGCCCAAGGGGTCACAGTGCCTGAGGGGGGCCTGGTCCTTCACAGGGCAGAGACCCACCACAACCGCCAATTCCCTGGTCTCACAGCCAGGTAGGGAAACTCAGGCCACCTCTACGACAGCACCGCCTGGAGGAATACCACCCTCCTTCCTTCTGGTCACAGGAGAATCTCCCCCGGGGTTCCCCTAGACATGTCTTCAAGCCCCAGAGCATGTGTCTCCCTCATTAGGCTATTGCTTTAGTAGCTTGTTGCATGTAACCATGGGGCAGGGGCCGGTCTCAGGCTCACTAAGTACTGCCACATGGCTCCCAACCAACAAGTAAGTGTGAGAAAGTAACAGCAGAGAACCAGCTGCTTTAACATTGGATGACGCATTCAGCCCGAGACTGGAATTGACATCAGGTATTGTGGATCTGGGGATTCCCTAATAGCTCAGTTGGTAAAGAATCCACCCGCAATGAGGGAGACCTGGGTTTGATCCTGGGGTTGGGAAAATCCCCTGGAGAAGGGAAAGGCTACCCACTGCAGTATTCTTGGACTTCCCTTATGGCTCAGCTGGTAAAGAATCCACCCGCAATGCGGGAGACCTGGGTTTGATCCTGGGGTTGGGAAAATCCCCTGGAGAAGGAAAAGGCTACCCACTCCAGTATTCTGGCCTGGAGAATTCCATGGACTGTAAAGTCCATGGGGTCACAAAGAGTCAGACACGACTGAGCGACTTGCACTTGCACTTTCACTGTGGATCTGGGGCAAGGACAACGGGACATACTGGATGTAAGAGGGGCAGGGAGCCAGGAATGGAGGTCAGAGATGGAGGAAGTAAGACAGAAGGTCCACCCCCAGGATTTCCAGAGCACACAGTAAAGCTCCACAGGCCTAGATTCAGGATGATCTAGGATGAAGGAGGATGAAGGACAAGAATGCATCTGGGCCTGGCCTGGCCTGGCTCAGGTGTCCCTACAATAAACAAGGTGTCAGTACTTTGTTATTGGGTGTGGCCTAAGGTTTAAGGTCCCAGATGAGCAGATAAGCGTTGGACCAAGTGGATCTCAAAGTTCAGGTTCAGTGAGGAGAGCAGTGCTTTCCAGCTTTTTGGCCTCAGGATGCATTTAGACACATAAAAAATTATTGAGGACAGAAAAGTGCTTTTGCTCATTTGGGTTATATCTATCAATATATGTGGCATTAAAGATTAAACTGAGAACTTTTTTAATGTATTTATTAACATATTAAAAAAAGGATCAAGTCAATTATAGGTTAAAAAGAAAAACATGTTTCAGGAATGATCACTATATGTTGTTTCCAATGTAAAATAAAGTTTATTGAGAAGTGTGGTATTTTTTTATGTTTTTGCAAGTCTAATGTCTGGCTCCTAGAAGGTAGCTAGATCCTCATCATCTGCCTCTGTATTCAATGCTGGAATCTCAGGTCATGGAGGCTCTAGAAAGCATTATCTACACTAGTGAGAGAATGAGAGGAAAAATGATAAATAATAGCTTAGTATTATTATTATGGAGCAGTATTAACTTTGTAGACTCAAAATGTAACAGAGATTGCCCCCCCAAAAATCTGTAAAACATCCTTTGAGAACCAGGATAGAGGACCCTGGAATTGAGTCAGGCATTTAAAATTATGACATAAATGGGAGTATTTTGGGCTTGATGTAATTTAGTCATCCAATTGTAAAACCTGGCTGAAAAATTTAAAAGATACTTAAAAAGTTCAAAATTGTATTACTGCAGTTCCTATAGTAAACAAGGCGTCACGATGGACACGTTCTAGAAAAAAATCTGGAACATTGAACTTGGTGATTTGTTGAGATGGAAAACTGGTTTATTAATGTGCGTGTGTTTTATTTTTGGTACTGTTGACATGATAACATTTGAGCAGTTTTAACTAAAAGCACCAGACTGCGAGTCAGGAAACAAGTGCTACTAATACCTGCCTGTATTAATCTTAGAAAAGTTACAGCTTTTCAGTGTTTTGGCATTCCATAAAATAAGACTTTGAGTGGGTTTGCATATCTTTTAGTATAGTTTGCAAAACACTTTTATTCATTCAGTATCCTTGCTTTCTCATAAGAAATATACTGATCCCCATTTCACAGTGAAACAGTGTTGTCTAGCAAGTTAAAGTGATTTTTGTCATTGTTTAAGGAAAATAGAGTTTTCATTCATACTTTAAAAAAAATTGTCTCATCTTTAAGGCACCTTCTAAACATAAAATTTAGATGTTTTAAGTGTTTACTGAAACTAAACATGAACCCAATGCTCTGCTAATCACTGTACAAAATAGCATAGAGCTCAGCTCCCAGCTTCCTTTACTCAATCTTTCATTCATATATTTACTTATTCATTCACTCTCAAGAAATTTATCACCTTTAATGTATTGACCATGTGCAGTCTGTTGTGCTATGAAGGAAATAAATAAACAGGATGATATTATAGAGAGGAATGGGTGGGAGCTGAGGAGGGCTACTTTAGATAGAAAATTAGATGGTAAGGTTAAGGAGGGTTTCCTGAAGGAAGTGATGGGTCTTCTGAGACTTGAGGACTAAGAAAGATTCCCAGGCGGCAGGAATCTTGTGCCTACAGGCCCCAAAGCAGAAATAAACTAACTAGTTAAAGAACATAACCCCCTACTGTCAGAGCAGAGACTGAGAATGGGACAAACAAGTAGAAAGGAACAACAGGAAATAGGTAGAAAGCAGACAGGCTATCTGGGGCCTCATAGCAAAGTGCTGAGAATCAAACTGAAGCAGAATCTTACTGAAAAGCAAAGCTCAAGTGAACAGAAAATGTCTAGAGTCACCCGAGTGTTATTATTTCCTCTTCCTAAAAGGATTATTATTTTTTTTGGCCACACTGCACAGCTTGCAAAGCATAGAGTCCTAACCACTAGACCATCAGGGAGGTACCAGATTTCTCATTCTTAACAGCATGGGGAATTAAATTTTCCAGAATTTCCTTCTTCCTGGATTTGGGGCCTGGCAGGGAGGTGGAGTAGAGCATGGAGAAAAGGGGAATGGCCCCCAGGGACTTTGCCCTTTCGTTGGGGGTCACGAGTTGAGCCCGGTATAATGATCCCAGCACCCTCAGTGGCTGAGAGCCACAGTGTCTGTGACTCCCATCTGCCCTCTTGGCTCTGACTGTGACTTGGATTCAGCCCCAAGAGGAGATTCAACCCCAAAATGTCGGGTGACTCCAGACATTTTCTGTTCAGATTCAAAGAATTCTGAATCAAGACCTTCTAGTGGAAGTTTTTCAGATTTTTGGCATCTTAGTTTAATTAAAGAGAAACTTTAAAAAAAATTAATATTGAAGTAATAGTTGATTAACAATGTTGTGATCGTTTCAGCTGTACAGCAAAGTGGTTCAATGATACATATCAAAGAGAGACTTTAATCTTTCACCTCAGATGGACTGGGAGTTATCATCAGTGATTATTGGGTAATAGTTTCCTCAGTGGTTAATCCTGTGCCCCTTTGATCCTCTTGTGGAGGAGAGTGGGCTGGGCCAAGGAGGGAGGTGCGGTGGGGAGATTGGAAGTTAGGTCTTCTTGGCACATCCTACCATTATTAGAAGTTTTCTCAACTTAAGGGAAAGTGAAACTTACATATCCCTGGACTCATGGAGAGCTTTCCTTAATCACATAACTATTTACACAGGCTTGACAGGAAACAGCCAGGCACATTGCTGCCAGGCTGGTTCACAGGATCATTCCTTTTTCTCCCCAGTCTCCCTGATGCTTGGCTCTAAATCAACCCTTTCATACCATAAGACAGAAGGTATGTGTATAATTATCCCAGACTTTTAAATTACAGTTACTATTAATGATCAAGCTTAGAAGACTTTGATATTAGAGACATAAAAAATCTGACACAAAGTATATGTACAATTATCAGTAAATAAGCTAACATTTATAATCCAAGCAGTCTCTTGGGACTATGAATCAGCACACATGCAGCTTATTCTTATATCCATCTAACAATCATTGACTGTTGGCCATGAGCCAAGCACTATCTAGGCTTTGATGAAAATAACAGTAATTAAGACAGGTGTCATGCATGGAGTATGGTCAACCAGGGAGCACACCCAAGCTCCAGTGGCCGTACTTTCTACTGACCTTTCATTATGTAGCCTTGACTGATTGAATCATGAACCACATAGTGATTGAACTCCTTCTCCGGCCCCTCTTTCTTCCTGAGTCAAGCTGAACACAAAAAGCTCAAATCCTCAATCCCGTTGGCACATGATTGGCCTTTCTGTTTTGCTGACTCACCATCTCATTAGAATAAACTCTCAGGTTCAGTCCAGTGAGCTCAGCAGGACTAACACAACACTCTTAATACTCAGGAAATTCCAAGGGTTTAGGTTATTTCCCAGGAGATCAGACAAAGGCCAGACCTCTTACTACACAGTTTGAAAAACAATATCAAGGGGAAAGGACTAGGGTGCAGTTGGATTTGGGCTACTACCAGAATAGAAAGATCAGAGCTGCCAAAGGATGGTAGGGAAAATAGTGGACAGGCCAGAGAAATAGGGACAGCCAATTCAGTAGGGACTCTTGAGGTAGCAAAAGGAGTTTGTGTTTTCTTCTAACTATAATTGGAAACTATTATTGTAAACAAGGAAGTAACAGAACAATTTCTGTTAGGTGGTCCAGTGATTAGGTTTCTGCATTTTCACTGCTGAAGATGAGTTCAATTCGAGCGGGCAAAATAAGATCACTGCAGGGTGAGGCAAAACAGAAAGAAAGAAAAAGAAAAGAAAGAATTTCCTTTTAAAAGAGAAAAATAGAAAAATTTGAAGATGTTATACTATGAACTTGATGTTAGAGAAATGGGTAGCCTCCAGAAGCTAGTGCTAGGCACACTATTCCAGAACATAGCACCTTGGCATATAGAATATCTTAAGATGAAGGCATCTAAGAAAACTGCAGGAGGAAGGCACCTTTTTTTCCCTGAAAGCAGAAATATAAATCCCACATATGAAAGGTAACTTCCCTGTACCAGGTAGCAAGAAGATGTCTTTATCACCAAGGGGAAGGCTATATAAACAAACCTGTTTTTTCTTCACAATTTACTTCACAATTGACCCTTACCCTGAGCCCCTTTGTTTCATCAATTCCTCACTATTGTTTCTTTGCCTAAAATGGATTGAAACTTCCTGCTCTGGCCACTTCTTCAGGTCTTCAATCTCTTGTGAGGTCTCTCAAGTAACACATGTAAACATGCAATAAATTTGTATGCTTTTCTCCTGTTAATTTGTCTTTGTCAGTTTAATTTTCACAGCCAGGGATCCTCAGAGAGTTGATTTTTATTTTTTATTAAAAAATTTTTTTATTGATGGGTATTTGCTGTACAATATTATATAAGTTATAAGTGTAGAATATAGTGAGTCACAATTTGTAAAGGTTATAGTCCATTTAGTTATTGTAAACTATTGTAAACTACTATATCCTTGTAGTTTATCTTACACCCTACCCCTGTATTGCCCCTCCTTGAAGGTTGCTTTTTAATATGATACCACTGCACTTCTAGGAACAAGTTTCTACACTGGGTACTTATTGCTAAGTAACGAATCACCCTAAACATTACTGGCTTAAAATAACACTCAGTTGTTATTATTCATATGTCGAGGTGTCAGCTGAGTGTGGCTAATCTAGTCCTCAACTCAGCTGGGCTTTTCTGCTTCAAGCTGCAGTGGCTAAGCAGCTCAGCTTCTCATTACAAGTCTATGAGTTGGCTGGGACAACTATTCCACTTGTCTCCTATCCTAAGACTAAATGGCTGATCAAAGCAGTTTCTTCTTATGACAGTCAGTTCCTTATGGTGTTCAAGAGTGAATGGCGGGGACTTCCCTGGAGGTCCAGTGGTTAAGACGCTGCACTGTCAATGCAAGGGGAGAGAGTTCAATCCTTGGTTGGGGAACTGAGATTCCACATGCTGTGGCCAAAAGATAAAAGAAAAAGGTGAATGGAAACAGGCAAGGCATCTCAAGAGGTCTTGGAATAGACATATTGTCAATTTCTACATGCCACTGGTTAAAGCAAATCATGTGGCCAAATGCGAAGTTAAGAGGTGGGGAAATACACTTTGCCATGATGAGACCATACCAAAGATGAGGATTCCGGGAGGACTGAAGGACTGAGGTTAGTAATTCAATCTTTCACACCACTGTTCAAGATCCACCAAATTTCTATATCTTCCTCAAAACCTTCTAGTAGTATTTCCATCCCCAGTGCTCCTCCTGTCTCTAGACATGTGCTGGTATTTCATACCCTTTTAGATAACTTCCACTCAAAAGTCATCCTAGTCTAGAAATTAAGGAATATGATTCCAGATTTTTCAAAGTTGGAAGGGACTCTAAAGGTTATAATGCCCCAAATATGTTTAGATCTGAAGGAAAATGCAGACTCTGGTTGAGGAAGAAAGAAAGAAACAAGCCTAGCAGAGGCTATAGTGTTCTTCACTTAAACATCTCACAGACACCCACATCAGACAAGACCATTCTGTGCTTGTGATGGAGTGAGACAAAAACAAATCCACTCTATGATCTTGTCAGCACAGGCAATAACAAAACAAGAACACAAAGCAAGCCACAAAATTGACCATACACCTCCCTCTCTTGGCTAACTGCAGTAATTGCTACATCTTTACCAATTGCAATTTATTTATTTAATTTTGGCCCCACTGCCAGGCTTGTGGGATTCTGGTTCATCAACCAGGGATGAAACCTGGGCACCTGCAATGGAAGCTCAGAGTCCTAATCACTAGACTGCCAGGAAATTCCCACCAATTGCAATTTTAGCCCACTCTGTTCCTTTACTTTCTAATAAAAATTATTGGAATAGTCACTCCTACAACAGCCCACTGCTTTCTGACAGCATTCATCCAGAACAAACCCTTCTTTCCTTGAACCTCCCCCAAATCACCCAACACAGTCCTAAATCCTGTAATATCTAGTGCACCTGCTCTCACTGATGCACTCCTCATCTCCCAGCCCCACGTGGTGTGTGAAATCCACACTACTGTAACAAGTACCAACAAATCCAATTTCATTAGGCTACAGGTGGGCTTTGGCTGGTGGCCTTCAACATGGTCACAGGCAAGCCAGGCCCCACTATCAGCCTCCAGCGCTCACTCCCATCCACATCAAATTTGGCCCTAGACTTTTAGTTCCTCAGATACAGCAAAATCTCTCAGTATCTAAAGCCAAGAGGAACTTCCCACAGATTTCTCAGAACAAAAATTGAAACAAAAAGTATTCTTTGTTCATGATGTATCTATAATTTTTCAGTAATCAAGTATTCACAGAAGGGAACAGTCACTCCATTGTGCATTTCATGCTCACATTCCATCCTCTTTCCTACATCTTTAAGTCAAATCTTAATGGGTAATTTTCCAAAGAAACTCATACAAGAACTTGGAGAATTCTGGTGTTCCCTCCATTGTTCTATAAACAAGGCTTTGTATCTCTCCCCCTCCCCCTACCACCTCTCTTTTCATAAGAGAGTAGCATGGAAGGCCTTGTATTTCTTATAACACCTCTCTGTGAAAACCTAAAAGTAAGATCAGACCAATAATGAATTCATGATTGTTGGTTGGTTGCTTAGTCACTAAGTTGTGTCCAACTCTCTACAACTCAAAGGACTGTAGCCCATCAGGCTTCTCTGTCCATGGGATTTCCCAGGCAAGAATACTGGAGTGGGTTGCCATTTCCTTCTCCAGGGGATCTTCCCGAACCAGCCACTGAATCCATGTCTCCTGCATCGGCAGGTGGATTCTTTGCTGCTGAGCCACCAGGAAAGCCCTGATGAATTCATAGCCTGCTTCTAAGATTCTAAACTCTGTGTTTTCATGTTTTCTATAGCCCGTCCTCCAGAGGGTTAATGTAGCCCTTCTTTGGAGGACTTTATCCCACCAAGTAACAGAAAGACAGGGTCAGTGGGGGGGATTGTGGGAACTACTCAGAGTGGCTCCTGTAACCCCAACTCCTTCCTTATATCCTCTTATTTATCCCTTGCACAATCCAATCTCACTTTATTGGCTCCCATACATTCCCTTCCTGAGTCTCTTCTTTATTCTAGGAACTCTCTGTTTCAAAAGTATTTCCAGGAATATGACTCAGAGATGTCACCCCTCAATCAGTCCTCAGACTCTTGCTGCAGGGGCACATGTTTAACCTCACTCCACCCCAGGAATGCTGCCCTTCTACACAAAAATCCATCACATCTTCCTCAGGCTTCTTCAGTTCCTTTCTACTCACCCTTTTCATATGCAAATCTGTTGTGCTATAACGCACATATTTTTTTTCTTCTAGTTTTATTGGGCTCTAAGTCACAGAGCACTGTATGTGTTTTAGGTGTATAGCATAATGATTTGACTTAATTCGTGCAGAGCCAGCAGCTGCCTCTTCACCTGTAGCATCCATGTAAAGAACAGGATAAAGCTCCTGTGGACCAGCAGCAGCCAGGAGAAACCTGGTCCCAGTCCAGATCTAAATCAGAATCTGTTTTTAATAAGACCCTCCAGTGGAGCATATGCTCACTAAAGTTAGAGAAGCGCTGCTCTGGGAGGGATGGGAATGGGGAGGGGTTGTAATAGCAATAATAAATTATCTGAGATGTTTGACTATGGAAACTGTACTTAGAGGCTGTTAAACGGGTGGGGAGAATCTGTGATGGGAACACAGAAAACCAAACAAAGGATATAAGTTCAATCATTTAACTCCCTCCCTTCCCCATCTCCCCCAAACACACACACACAAAATTGTACAGGAAAATAAAAGTAATTACATACAAAACTTGGTTTCATAAAAATATAATCACATAACCATGGTATAGGAAACACTGAACAAAAATGGCATACTTCTTTTGGTGATATAAAAGAATGGTGTTAGTCAGGGTTCTCCAGAGAAACAGGACCAATAGGATATATATTAAAGAAGGTTTATTAAGAAGGATAGGTTCATGTAATTATAAAGGCAAAGAAGTCCCACAATCTGCCCTTTGTAACCTGGAGGTCCAGAAAAACTGGTGGTGTAGTTCTGGTCCAAACATGAAGACCTGAGAAGCAGGGGAGACAGTGATGTAAGTCCAGGCAGAGTCCAAATGCCAGAGAACCAGAAGTGCCAACATCTGAGGGCAGGGCCTGGAAGTTTCAGATCAGACAAAGAGCAAATTCGCCCTTCCTGCATCTTTTTGTTCTGTTTAGGCGCTCAAAGGACTGGATGATACCCACCTGCATTAGTGAGAGCAATATCCTCACTTACTAATGCAAATACTTATCTCTTCTGGCAATATCCTCACAAACACAGCCAGAAATAACATTTTACCAGTTACTTGGTAGTCCTTAGCCCAATCAAGGTAACACATGAAATCAACCATCATAAGAACTAAATCATCACTGACCATACTAGAGCATCAAAAAGTAATATCTAAAAATCAATTCATCAAGAAATAGCAACATAAATTGTTCCTCTTGAGAATGCCTAGATAAATACCAGATAAAGCAACAAAGCATTTGAAAAGGCTGTTTCTAGGGAATGAGGACACATAGGGTGAAACTGGTGATTTTCTTATAAGCTCGTTACACTATTTATTTAAAAAAAAAAACAAAAAAGCTTTGTATGGATGACCTTGACAGAAAAGAAACTGACTGTTGTTTTTTTTTCTTTTAATGCTAGTGGTTACCTCAGTAAAATGCAGTTGGAGGTCAAGTAAGACAAGGGTGAGAGTAATCATTGGCTCTGACTAATTTATAATATTGGGAAATTTGAATGGCGTATGACGAAAAGCGGAGTGTGGTGGGGAGAAGCCCTTCTATTTTTGTATTCAATTTGCTCTTATACAGAGCACATCACATTCTTCAGCCCAAATAGTTTCATGTCTAAGAGAAAGAGTTTATGTGTTTAGTCTCCAGAACAGCAGGAAATTGCTCATAGCAGCCCCACATCACAAAGGCACCCCACAAACAATGGGAGTCATGACAGGTGGGGGCATCTAGAATCTCTGTTCACTGATGGAGCCTGGAAAATTCAGAGATCCTGTCCAGTGTTGTTGGTTTCTGTTGAAGTGACTCAGATATTATCCAACCGGAACCTTGGTTGCCACATAATAGCTTGAGTTCTATTAGCTGTCTATTTCCTGGCTCCTTTCCTTCAGTCTAGCTCTCTTAGGTAAAATTAGTTCTTCCCCCTCCCCTCTTCCCAAATTATTATTAGATATTTTGACAATGCAGAGCAAGGGAGAGAAGTCTAATCAGAATGAATTAAGGAGAGGAAACTTATCAGTGAAATTAGTGAAAGTTAAGCACAAACAAAAGCTGAAAATGAGGCGGGTACATCTCAAACTAGGAAAGCCAAGGACTGGTTGGTGTGATTTAAGCTGCAAATTCTACTTCAGTCTATATGCTGATAAGAGATCAGAGAGTATGAACTCAAAGAGCTCAGTTTAGGAGGGGAAGAGAGACTTGGAAACAAAAGACAAAAATAAATGCATGTGCATCTCAGAGTAGGATTCAGGTCACGTTCGTGCCAGCAAAGAGGGATCAGGAAGTTGTCCATGTCACAGGATAAACCTGGCCCATCTTCCTGGAGAGTCGATTTCAGTTGGAGGGGGTAAAGTCTAGTCAGAGTCACATTTCTTTTGAAATTTCACATTTAATGCAGTAAAATGTCTTAATTTACCTTAAACGTTATGATAAGACTGAAGACTTTAAAAGTGTTTCTCACGTGAGCTAGCCAATGCTGGGAGACTAGGGAGAAAAGGCAAAGAGAAAGGAAGCAGGAAGGCCACTAGATCTTATAGCATTTTCTTGATGAAATTAAGGTGCTTGAACTGGATGCTGGGGTCACCTTGCAGACATGCAGACATTTTTAAGCAAAAAGTGACAAGATCAGATTTGTATTTGAGAAAATTGATTCTCCTGGCACTCGGGCATATCCACTGAAGCAAATATCTTTTTCTTTTCTTTTCTCTTTTTTGAGCAGTTCTCTTTTGTTGGTCTTGATCACAGTCTCAATTAAAAGGCAAAGAACAAATGAATGGTGAAGGGTTTTTGCCACATATATAATACAGAGCTGATGCTTTCAATTTTTAAAAAATTCACACATATTGATTTTTTTAAAAAAAAGCACCAGACTCTGTCAAAAAAAAAGGCAATTACTTGAAAAGTTTACTTCCAGAATATATTAAAATATATAAATATGAAAAATGACCAACCTCACTATCATATTAATGCATAATAAAGTAATAATTTGGTCAGTTTCATCCAGCCCATTAGTGATGAAGAGGAAGAATAGACCTCAGTGCTGGTGAGAAGGACATTTCCACTGATGGTGTGATTGGATTGACATTTCAGGAAGAAGCTTTGACAGTATGTTCATACCCTTTGGCCTAATGATGGTATTTCTGGGAATTCAGCAGAAAGTGTATCAGTAAGTTAACAAAGATGTGGACAAAGACTTGTGTATAAACTGCACTATTTATAATAGGCAAAAAACCCAAGATGTGCCATGATCTCAGGAATTATAGGAACCTTCAATATGATATAATATAGCTATGAACAGTGTTGCAAATTACATAAAAGCGTTAGTCGCTCAGTCACGTCTTACTCTTTGTGACCCAATGGACTGTAGCCTGCCAGGCTCCTCTGTCCATGTGATTCTCCAGGCAAGAATACTGGAGTGGGTAGCCATTCCCTTTTCCAAGGGATCTTCCCAACCCAGGGAACGAATACTGATCTCTGGAACTGCAAGCAAATTCTTTATGGTCTGAGCTACCAGGGAAGCCCAAATTATATAAAAGTATATCAAATTATAGAAATCATCAGTTCTATCACTGGAGTTTATCATTGCTTGTTGACATTATGAATGATTTCTACCTTTAAAAATACATATCTTTAAAATGTTTTCTATGACAATAAGGGGTTTAACCCAAAACAGGGAGTTGTAGGCCTCATAAATTGCTTTTAGGGAGGTAGCTTTGCAGAGAGGCAACTCTGGGCCCTGAAAACTGAATCATACCTATGCATTCTCAGCCTATCTTTAGTTTTCAGCTCATATAAATAATAATAGAATAACAACTTCCCCTCTTCTAAATCCCTATTATATGCTAAGCACTTAACATACTTAATCTCATTTAATCTTTGCAACACTACTCCAAAGAAGGTATTATTAACAATATTTCCATTTTAGAGATTAAAAAAGTGAGGCTTGGAGATGGCCCAAGGCTTTGCATCTTATTTTAGTGTTTTCTTAAATCCTCTTTCTTTTTCACTCTGTCCCCTTCTGTAAACAGATTATCAATGCATATCCTAATTTCTAAACTGAAGACCACAAATCCATAGACCCTTCTCCTCTCTGGAACTTTTTTTCCCCCAAAGTAAATACATCAGGGATGAGGAGGGAGTGTGTTGGGGTGGAAGGGTGGGGGGAGGCAGGCTTTCCTGAGAGTACTTCCCCCTTCCTTCTCCTTTAACTTTTGCCAATGGGGCCACAACCACCTTTCTCATTTGGTAGCAGAAGCTTGATGGTGCCTTTTCCTCCAACATCAGAGGTCAGTATCTGGGATTATTCTCACCCCCCGAGAGAGCCAGCAGCCAGAGTCATTTTCTCTTTGCCGGGCTCCTTCCTCCCTAGTCCCAGGCCCCCTACTCTTCAAGCCCTTTAGCTCTCTTCAGCTCCCCTTTCTTGTTCTGTCTCCTCCAGCCTTTCTTCTTTCCTGCTCCTGCTTATTTCCCTGGTCTCCATCTCTGCCTCCATCACTGTATCTTTATTATCATTGCTAAAAGCAGATGTCAAATTATTGTGTTTGAAAAAAGAGATTTTTTTGACACAGTGGCTCCAAGACTTGTCTATTTATAATACATGAAACCGTTAATGGGTACTATGCATCACAATTGCCTTCTCCTAAGACTCTCTTGGGGGGCTTAGGGCCCATTTTGCTGTTTTGGACAGACAAGACTGGCTAACCTTAGGTTGGTAGGTGGATGTGAGCTGACAGCAGCCTGGACTGAAAGTCTACCCTTCGCAGGAGAGGAGGAAGTTTAAGGTGCAAATGATGCTTTGCAAGTTGAAAAGAACTGCTGGGAGGATGCAGGAGCATGGTGTCTCAATAACCCCTAGTTATTGCCTATTCTTTCATCTCTCCTAGGCTGAAGTTCCCGACAAACTCAAGCCCACCAGCATCTTGCTGCCCAGAAAGGTTGGAGATGGCAGTCTTTCCAAACTCCTGCCTCCTGGGGTGTCTGCTTATTTTCATTCTCCTCCAGCTGCCCAAGCTGGATTCTGGTAGGTCCGGAAACCATCAGACTTGTTCTCCAAATCCCTTTTAGGCTGGAAGGGGTTGGCAGGCCTAGACTAGGAGGTAAGTAGGAAGAGGGATTGAGCCGAGTAGAGAGGGAGCCTCGAATTATCTTTCTGGGTGGAACTTTGTTTCAATGATGTCCTGTCTTTTTCTCTCAATTATAGGATAATTTCTAGCCTACAAGCTTGAAATTTCTCAGTAATTGTAAGCAATCCCATTTGGCTGTCCTTAGCGACTTCCCCAAGGGCCCAGATGGACTCCTGGAGCTGTAGTGGGAGAGTGCCCTTCATTGGGATCCTTGTCTGTATCAGTCCTCAACTCCCACCTCCACATTCCGTCCGACTCTCTTGGTGTTTTGGCAGCTCGCTTTGACGTGATCGGACCCCCGGAGCCCATCCTGGCGGTGGTGGGTGAAGATGCAGAGCTACCCTGTCGCCTCTCCCCCAACGTGAGCGCCGAGGGCATGGAGCTGCGCTGGTTCCGGGAGAAGGTCTCGCCCGCGGTGTTCGTGAGCCGAGAAGGGCGAGAGCAGGAGGGAGAGGAGATGGCTGAGTACCGGGGAAGAGTGTCGCTGGTGCAGGACCACATCGCCGAGGGCAGCGTCGCTGTGAGGCTACAGGAGGTCAAAGCCTCTGATGATGGGCAGTACCGATGCTTTTTCAGGCAGGACGAAAACTACGAAGAGGCCATCGTGCATCTGAAGGTGGCTGGTGAGTGGATGGGTCTTGACTTTCTCCAGTCACTCCATGCGAGATAATATTTTCCTGTGGCTCTGTTACTTTGGAACCCATCAGACTTGTTCCCCAAATCCGTTTTAGGCTGGAAAGGGTTGGCAGGCCTAGAGTAGGAGATAAGTAGGAAGAGGGTTTGAGTTGAATAGACAGGGAGCAGCGAGTGATTTTTCTTCTGGGAAGTTTGTTTCCACGATGTCCTGCTTCTTTCTCTCAATTGTAAGATAATCATTTCCCCATGTTAATAATTAAATAAGTGTAAGAAGTAATGACTGTATAACATTCTCTTCTATTAGTGCATCATAACTTGCTTGGTCAAAGCCCAAAATTGAGCATTTAAGTTGTGTCTGCTATTCACCATTTACAGTAAGGCTGTAGTGAGCAACCCCAGTGCTTACTTGGTGGCTTAGTACCTAAAGATTGATTTTGTGAGATTGTAGAACATGGTGGCTTGTTAAGGGTCTTGACCTACCTACAAAAGTTTTGGTTTTGTTTCTTTTTTTCTTTAAGCCAGAATTCAGAGTGAAACTATAAGGAAATGGTAAACACTCAGGAACAAAGTATATTTTGAAGTCTGATTTTCCCGCCTGGCACCAAGCAAGTTTCTTTCTGAGCTATATTTCCTACTATAAAACTTGCCAAACAAGATTTTGCAAGAATGAAAAAAAAAAAAAATCAATATTGGAACTTCCCTGGAGGTCCAGCACTTCCAATGCAGGGGGCATTGGTCAGGGAACTAAGATCCCTCATGCCTGAAATATGAGAAACTGCTTTGTCAATTTTAAAAGCATTATATATTTGTAAAATATTACTGTGCAATGTATATTGCTTTTTATGCATCTATTCAAATAAAGATGAAGTTTGAAAAATACCTGGGTGAAATGCAGGTCCCTGTTTCATAACAGGGTGTCCCACATGGTAGCATCATATATAATTCATCTTTCCTTTTTAAGGAAGTTTCTTAAAGATTGGTTATAAAGCCCTGGAGATTTGATAGCATAAAACTGTCATTGTTACCTTTTACGAATGATAGACACCTTTGAGAATTTGCTGAAAATGATGGCCCTTTTATGAAAAGAATACACATTCTCACATATATACACAATATATGGAATATGACTTGGAATATGACTTTAAGCCAATAGTTGTTTCATCTCTGATATGATATCTTCTTTTATGGATACCTCAGTTCCCTTGTGTAGTAAAACATGGAGATGGGTCCCTTTCATTTCCAGTTCCTTTGGCCTTCTCTTTCTCAAACTATATAGCCCTATGGTTATAAGGCTCCCAGAAGGGTGTCCATTAAAGGAGTAAGGCGCCTTCTTTCTCCATAGCTCTGGGCTCTGATCCTCACATCAGTATGGAAGTTCAAGAGAGCGGAGAGATCCAGCTGGAGTGCACCTCAGTGGGATGGTACCCAGAGCCCCAAGTACAGTGGCGAACTCACAAGGGAGAAGAATTTCCATCCATGTCAGAGTCCAGGAATCCTGATGAAGAAGGTTTGTTTACTGTGAGAGCTTCAGTGATCATCAGGGATACCTCCATGAAGAATGTGTCCTGCTGTATCCGGAACCTCCTTCTTGGCCAGGAGAAAGAAGTAGAGATTTCCATACCAGGTCAGTAAAACAGGTGCTAGGTTCCTTTTTGACACAGTTTCAGGGTTACATTACATGGGACATCTGCCCAGCCACAACCTCCTGGCAGACTTGTCTATTTTCATCACCTTAAACTTTCCCCACCTAAACTCCTGCCCCCTGAGCCCCACCAACTTCACTAGAGATTCTGAAGGCATAAGTTTTATACCTAGATCTCACAGACATTCCAGATTTTTCATCTTAGAAGAGGTATCTTAGATAGGAAAGTCTTCCAGATTTTCTTAGGAGATATATCTTGGAAAAGCTTTGTCTCTGAAGGGTGTGGTCTTCCTGATTCAGAGCCTTCTGGATCTAGCTAAATTAGCTCTCCTCTTTCCACCCTTACCTCCCCCTCCTCCCTATCCCATGCTAGAGCTCTAAGTTTCCAGAGTCTTCACACTCTACCTGTGGTTCCTCCAGGAACTTTTCCTTATTCTTGGGTCATTGAGTCCCCTTCTGTTGCACACAGAAGTGATATTTCCCCTTCCTTATTTACTTCCCTCATCCCCTTGGCTCCCATCCTCCATTGATGGCTAAGGAGAAATTTCCATGATAACATGAATTGGTCCATTATATTCTTTATTCCACAGGTCCTGTCCCTAAATGACTCTTCTTCATCTTCATTCCTCTTTTTCTCTGCTCTCTCTTACCTAAGACCAAAATTTATCTGAAAACCTCAGAGTGGTATTGGAGGGACTCTCTTGCCATGGGAGGAATGTGAGAGGTCCAGATCATCCTCTCTTCCAGCCCCCTTTGGAATCAGGAGAGGAGCTAGATCTGCTCTGAGTTTCTCAACAAATGTCCTTCTTGGCGATTTTGTTCTAGCCTCCTTCTTCCCAAGGCTGACTCCCTGGATGGTGGCTGTGGCTGTCATCTTGGTGGTCCTAGGACTTCTCACAATTGGGTCCATATTTTTCACTTGGAGACTATACAAGGAAAGATCCAGACAGAGGAGGAATGAATTCAGCTCTAAAGGTAAGTCATAGAATCCCAGTCAACTTGTCAGGAGTGCTTCCACATGAGATCGAACCCAAGTCCTTTAGGATGACTGCCAATAGGAAGATAATTGATTCCAGAATTCTAAAAATCAGAGGGGATTATAAAGCTCCTGAATTGAGTGGCATCCAATATGAAGAATAACAGAGGTTTGGGTATAAGATGAGTCAAAAGCAATTCTAATTGAGATAATAGACCTGATGTTTATTCATTATTAACCTTCAGACTCTATCCTTACTTTTAACTTGGTTTCTCAGTAATGATTAAAGATCTGATACCAAGTGAGTAGGAACTTCCTGCATATTTCTTAGAAAACAAAACAAAATCCTTGTTCTTCATTTGTTGTTAATGCCTCAATAATCAGGTAGTTATGAATTAAACGGTTTCTCCTTTATCTGTTTCTCACACCTGTTTTGTTCCCCCCCTCACACCCAGGCTAGAAGGTCATTAAGGTATTTCTGTTTGTTTTCCAGAGAAACTCCTGGAAGAGCTCAGTAAGTTCTATGTTCTTGTTCTTTTTTCATCCACAAAGTTGTCTCTCTCTTATTATAAAACATGTCAATAACACTCTTTCCCCCTCCCCCACCCTCTCTCACTACAGAATGGAAAAAGGCTACATTGCATGCAGGTCAGTGACTCTGAATATCTTAAGGGCTCTGAGGTGCTACCCTGCGGGTATTCAAAGCCCTCCAATACTTGGAAATAAAAACCACTAATATATAGAGGGGAAAGGTGATGGCAAATGGCCTCAACATTATCCTTGAGGCATATAAAGGACCCTTGGAAGATGGCTAGAAGGCAAGCCCCCTCTGACAGGGTCCCATGGGGTACTGGGGACAGTCAGTTGATACATCACCCTATGGCTGTGGATGGAAGAGGGGAAAAGAGACAGCTGAGCAGGCCAAACAGTTCCCTTCCTGAGAAGACCTGTCAACTGCTAGAGCAGGTCTCCACTTCTTCAGAGAAGAAAGGATGGTTCTTTCAACCATCAGTGACATTCACTGATACAGAGACTCACTTTCTCTCTGCCTCTAGTGGACGTGACTCTGGATCCAGATACCGCCCACCCCCACCTCTTTCTGTATGAAGATTCAAAATCTGTCCGACTGGAAGATTCACGTCAGAAACTTCCTGAGAAACCAGAGAGATTTGACTCCTGGCCCTGTGTGATGGGTCGTGAGGCCTTCACCTCGGGGAGACATTACTGGGAGGTGGAGGTGGGAGACAGGACGGACTGGGCAGTTGGGGTGTGTAGGGAGAATGTGACGAAGAAAGGATTTGACCCCATGACTCCCGAGAATGGGTTCTGGGCTGTGGAGCTGTATGGAAATGGGTACTGGGCTCTCACCCCACTGCGGACCCCTCTCCCACTGGCTGGACCCCCCCGCCGGGTTGGGGTCTTCCTTGACTATGAATCAGGAGACATCTTCTTCTACAACATGACTGATGGATCCCATATCTATACTTTCTCCAAGTCCTCTTTCTCTGGTCCCCTCCGGCCCTTCTTCTGCTTGTGGTCCTGTGGTAAAAAGCCCCTGACTATCTGCCCAATCACTGATGGGCTTGAGGGAGTCACAGTAGTTGCTGATGCCAAGGACATTTCGAAGGAGATCCCACTGTCCCCCATGGGGGAGGACTCTGCCTCCGGGGATATAGAAACCCTCCATTCTAAACTAATCCCTCTCCAGCCCAGCCAAGGGGTGCCTTAAGAAATACTCCAGCTCAGCTCTTTCCCTCTACTCTAACCCCCTCTTCCACCACTCCCAGGGCTTCATCTGCCAGCTTTACTCAGCCCCTGTTTCTTCCTATTGGGTAGGGATTAATTAATCTTGAGAAGGTTGTGTTGCTGCTGATAGAGTGTGAGGAATAGGCCCTTCCTAATCTGTTTCTGTAACAATAGTCAAGGGGCAGGGAGGTGACTCAAACTGCTTCTTGTGGTCTCCCATCCCAGAGGCCAAATCCTCTAGAGAGGGAATTGCAGTTTGGGCATCAAGATGGAGTTAGGTCGGCATGGGGTTTTGACAGAAATATCTTGATGTCCAGGATAGGGGTTATAGAGGAATAGGTTTTAAGGAAGCAGAAAACCCAAAGGGTTCTGGGAAGGGAAAACCAGTGGCTGAAATCCCATAAAGGAACTTGGAGGGGACATCATGATAGAGGAAAATGAGGTGAACTCAGGCCAGCGATGGACCTCTGACTTGTCCCTAGAGTTATAAGGCCCACATCTCAGTTTTTCTAAGTCATTCCTACAGGGTGGATCTGAGCAATGGGAAGGGGAGTAAAGAAGGTGAGGAGGTCAGATAGAATGAGAGAGGAGAGAATTTTAAACAAAATGCAAAGGGGCTCTTTCCAACCTCACTTTGCTGATTCCACAAGTTGCTGGTTCTCTTCTTCCTTTTGATCTAGAATCTCTCCACTTCAGAGGCATTTTCAGGCGTCATCTTTCAGTGATATCACCACTTTATTGGCCATTGTCTCATGGCCAATGGCCCTGTTTCACCAACATGTGGTTTAAAACTGCTCAACCACACCTTTAATTAGGTTTAACCACCATCCACTTCCATACTGAGCCACGAATCACTCTCTCCCCACCCAACTTTCCTACTTGCTGCTTCTCCTCAGGGTACCCTGAAAGTTGCATCATTGTGCTCAGCACAGCTAGATTGATTGCGTTTGTTTGTATTTGCATTTTCCTGTATATGTGTGTCTTGTCCAGGCTCCCACCTTCCATTTCCATTGGGTTTTCCAGGATCAATGTCACCCATGGTCTTAACCTAATAAATAAGTCTGTCTGATTGTTGAAAACAGCTTCTGCACCTCCCTTTCTTTATCCAACAAATGGAACTGACACAAAACAGAGAGAAGAAACCTGTGTGGAAATGCAGTGGGTCAAAGCACTGTGGTTCTGTTTATCCAAGACCCATCCCCAGACCTGATGGCAGTAGGCTCACTAGGGCAGGCAGCACAGGGCCTCCTGTCCCAGGAAGGGCCAGCTACTTACAAAAAGGCCACAGTGCCAGCGGCTACCCACCCTTAGCCTCTGGAGGAAATATTTGGTGATGACTCATAACTGGAAAAACAAACAAACTTGGGTGATCCTCCTTTCCTTGCCCCTTCCTCAAGCTGTATTCACCCTACCCTACATTGGACTCCTGAGAGAAGACCACCATTTACCTCTGCTTTCAAAGTATTCATTTATGCTTAAAAAGTCCAAACTTCTTTAAAAAATACATGAGAATCTTAAGTAGTTGTTTTGCCAGTTTAATGTACAATGCGTATCCTGAAATGTATATATAAAATCTCACCCTAAATAAATGGGGCTGCCACACGAACCCCTCTCTGAGAGTAGAAAGAGAAATAGTCAGAGGTTTCAATTAGTTCTGCAACTGCCCTCACCTTCTTATTTCCTCATGGTCTTCAAGGAAAATGGTTACCAAACACAGTACTGAACTGGCAGTAGATTCTGAACTTATGTGATAAGCCTTGCAGTTTCCTTTCCATCTGGCACCAGATACCAGTGCCTGGGGGAGGAAATTAACAGTCTTGGTAGTTCTGGCTTTATTTTCAAATCTTCCGAAAGAGAAGAAAGGTGGCCTTGCTGATGCTTCGTCAAAGACTGTCTTAATGACCTGAAGCAGAATCAGTGATGCTGTGGTTTCAGAAGGTCCAGAAAGGCCTCTTCCACCACTGCAAATAATTAACTGTAGTATTTCCAAGGCCTGACTTTCTTTTTAAACCAGAAACTAAAACCTTTCACCCCACAGCTAAAGACCAGCCTTAAAAATGCAAATGCTCCTGAAATAATAGTAACAGGACTTCATTTCACACACCAAAACCAACTCTGGTCATCACATGTTTGAAAGGGTCTGCCTCTCTTTAAAAGAGATTCAGATATTCACATTAAGAGAAAAATAACTGTGCAACTCCTATCATCACTAATCAACAACAGCTCTTCCGTGCCATCTCTCTGCATATCCCTATTCATCTGCTCCTTCTGCCTCCAAACAACATTCAGGTCTCCTCAAATTGCCCTCTGGAAAACTCCGAGTCGACTCTCAACTATACGTGCCTTTACTCTTGCCACTCTAAAATGCCACTTTAAAATTTAAAATGGAAATAGTCTTTTTCCTTGAATACCTGTGAAAGTTAATTTTAAAAAGTAAAAATGATCCCAAATCTCACTCAAATATAACCGATACCAATATTTGGGTTCATCCTCTCCTTTAAAAAATAAAAAGAATCTGTATTGTTTAATTCAAAAGACTTAAACTAAATACTTTTTGAGGAGTGTTTCAAACTAGTTGGAAAGTCTTTGAGGTTCAAGCTTTGCTGGACATAAACACAGATGTACGAAAACCTTACGAATTAAGGGAAGATTGACAAACTTGTAGAAAGAGAAAGGCAGAACTGGTTTTAGTTTGATGCCTCCTTTTTGAGAGCAGCAGCATAACATCCATTCAGAAAAGTCCACAAATCCTCAGGGTACAGCTAGAAAATTCAGATCAAGAAGCAAGACACTGGGACCCCCTTACATGGGTCTGGAGGGTCTAGTGGACTGAAAGGAAAGGAGGGAGGAGTTAATGAGCACCCGAGGGCTGGGCCCCAGCAAGCACCAAACTCAATAGCGTAAGCCTTCCCAGGAGCAGGTCAGTTTAAGTAAGGCAATTTCAGTAATATGGATGCCATTATATAAACAAGAATTCTGTCGAGAGTGGAGAGAAATTTCCCTTACTCTTGGGTACCCAGCCCAGCGCCGCTCCGCCGGCTGCAGCCTGGAATCGAATCCGCGTTCATTCAGAAGACACTGCCCGGCGGCCCCCGCAACCCGGCACTTGACTCCGTGTTTCCACTCGGGGTCGGCGTCGGGGCCGTACGTAAACCGGTGGTTGCCTTTTTTAATTGAAAAATTTCCGCATCCTCAGAAAAAGGAAAAAAAAAAAAAAAAAGACTATCGTTCATGTAGACATTGAAATGAAGTTTGAGGGGAGCTTAAACAGAGCAAGTCAGGATGGCCGAGCGGTCTAAGGCGCTGCGTTCAGGTCGCAGTCTCCCCTGGAGGCGTGGGTTCGAATCCCACTCCTGACATTGCCAACGTTTTTGAATCGGTCACAAGGTTGTTGTGTATCACCAGCCTTCCCCCACGTTTCCCCTGTGGACTAATCTGTTTTTCCTTTTTTCCTAAATAAATTATCCAAAATAAAAATTTTAAATATTAAAGAAAAGAAATTAGCCAAGTTCTAAAATGAAAGCACTTTGTACCCAGAACACAAGTTAAGATCTAATCATTTTAATCTCCTTTCCCTGTCTCTAGCTGTCTGTCCCTCTCTCCTTTACATTCAAGGAGTTGAATAAAAGTTACTCCTTTCACTGATGTCTACAGGGCCATTCTTTCGTTTTATTTATTTATAGATTCCTTTTTAATTGCCTTTCTTCAATTTTTTAATTCTCATCTCCCACTCCCCCTTAAGAAATCATTGGAAAGATCATCCTTTTCTTTCTTGCTGTGTGTTTTTGTAGAACACATTTTTGGTTTCACTAGATACATTTTTAATTTACATAAATGCCGCTGTGTCATATATCTCATTCTATTTTTACTTTGTCCCTTTTGGCCACAGTTTTTTAGACTATGTTGTGCATACACCTAGATCATATCTAGAACAATTACTTTCAATTACTGCGGGAGACCAGGGTTTGATCCTTGGGTCGGAAGGATCCGACCCCATAGAGAACCTCAGCAGCCCAGCTAGAGGCCCCACTCAATCCATAACTTTTAATTCAAGTTCCACTCATACTGCTTTGGTAACGTATGATCTTTTAAAAAGAAAGTATGAAATATCTGAGCTGTATCAGCTGTCAAATCAAGTCCACCTGTGGTTTTCATGATGCCATAAATACTGAGGATGCCTACGGTCATCTCCAGACAAAGAAGAATTTCAAGATCTGCACACACTATTCTCTTACTGCTTCCACTTACCCAAACTGAGCATCCTCTTCCTCACCACACACTGTCCCCTTTGCCTGGAGCACCTCTTCTACTTCTCTCTTTGAGAAGGTAACAGGCAGGAAGGCCAGGCATCTCCAAAAGGAGGAAGTGGCCTGCAAGTGTCAGATTTTTTTTTTTCTCTTAAAATTCTGTGTTGCCACGACGACACTGGTTCCACCTGAACTTAACTTTTCTCAAACCTTGAGTTAACGAAAGCGTTTTTCTTATGGAAATGTTTTTCTTAAGCTATGTTAATGAAACTATGCGTTTGCTATGGAATTTGCCTTTTTTTAAAATGATTCCACCTAAGACTAACTTTTTTTTCTTTTCTCAAACCTTGGGCTGATAATAGCTTAACAAACCAGTATTCATATCAATTGTTTTATGGCTGGGGGAGGACACACCTCGTGCCATCCTATCTCAAAAATGCATATTGTGGGAGAGGGGCCCGGTGAAACTCAGCCCTGAGGTGTCTCTCTTATCTGATCAATAGCTTCCTAACAGACATAAAACATGCGGCTATAGACTAGCAAAGGGGCACTCTTTCTGCCCCCTTCTGATGTCTATTTCAGAAGCTTTCTCTATCTCTTTTATACTTTAATAAAACTTTATTAGACAAAAGCTCTGAGCAATCAAGCCTCATCATTGGCCCTGGATTGAATTCCTCTCCTCTGGAGGCCAAGAATCCCCACATCTTTCACGGCTCAACAACAACCTTTCATCTCCAGCCCACTTTCTTGTCTGGATCTCGCCTACATCTCCTCCGTGCTCAGTCTGGCTATCACTCCTTCCAGGAAGTCTTTCCCCACCTCCTATCTCCACTCAGTCTGAGCTGAGTATCAAAGTGTGGTCTACTGTACCCTCCACTTCAATGGGGATATATCTCACTATACTGTAATTGCCATTGAACTGTTTGATTCATTCTTCCATCAACCTCCTTAGGACAGAACTCATGACCGAAGTGAGATTAGCATGGTGCCTGCCACATGATAAGCACTGGGTAGATAAACAAGTATTTAATTGTAAACCATTTCCACTTGTATACATAAATCGCTTTCACGATGGATACATGGAGAGTTAGGAAGATTTTTAGACTTTAGAAGAGATGGCTAAATTCTTCACCTGGAATATTCCATAGCTTCTGTAGCCAGTAACACTATCTCAATGGTACATATCAGGCAATCTATTGAGGGCCACTTGGCTGGAAGCATCCTCATAAAGTTATTCCTGGAGCCTGATGAAGCAGAAGGGTGAAGGTTAAGGCAGATTTGGTAACAGAATTAAGGAGTGATCTAGTGTTGACATCTCTACCATGACCCAGCTGGCCTTACCATTTGAGGTCTGTGATCTGGGCCTGGGAAAAAGGCTTTGTTGTGCAGAATATAGAAGCATGTGAAAAAGAGGGTCTGTCTCTTGATGAAATAAAATTTGTATATTAAAGTAGGGCAGAAAAATTAAACATAAAATTCTCCTTGTGTGTTTGTTTGGCCCTCCTCCCTCCTTAATGTGCAGTGTGCACATTAACCACAGTACCTCAAAGATGGAAGTGACTGCTCCACCATAAAGATCATTTTTTCACTCTTTCTTTTTCCCTCTTTCCTTTTCTTAAAAGAATAGCATTCTTTACCAGTTTTGTAGGGAGTATGGTAACTGTATGCTTGTTTTGTATGTGCTTCTATGGACTAGGTATAACCTTGGTGAACTTCACATAAAATATCAGCATGTCATGTTGATGTACTATCCTTTGTCTCAAAAATGCATATGACTGTTCAACTTCTAACAAGTAGAACAGTTGTCAGAGTTTTCTGAGGACCTGTCTCCTGGTTATAATCCTCGGTTTAGCTCAAATAAAATTCCCTTTTTTTTCTTCTTAAGTTGATTATTGAATTTTCATTGACACTTCCATTGCTCTGCAATGTCTATAAGGAAAAGTGGGGAAATAAGCTGCAGAGTGAGTGGAGGAAGTCTCCATAAAAGTGGAATTGTTTTCTGAACTATTCTTCAAAGTGTTGGGACATTTTGTTTCTGCAGATAGAACAGAAGATCATATTTCAACTGTTGACAACCCTTCAACTGTTGTCAGTTGAAGGGTTGGTCTTGGGAGATGAGCAAGTGGGTAACAGTTACAATGAACTTCGTTTCCCTGATCTTGAGTTTCTATGTAAAGGGGCCAAATTATGAGCAAGACTCTAGACTTCTTTTCCACTTCTCATATTTCCTTCCTCTCTCTTATAGAGTTTGGAAGAAGGCACCCTAGACCCTCCTGGACTGCTTCTTCAAGTCAGCCTGGATGCTAACAGCTTCAGGTCAGTCTGTTCTAGTGGGATATCCACCCTGTGGGTATACAATCAAAAGGATGCTTCTCCTGATAACTTCTTTCTGAAATCACTGTGACAAGTATTTTCCTCTTTGATTTTCCTTTCCAAAAAAACTCTGAGCACAAGACCACCTTTTAAAATAGTCATTTACAACTCATGTTATATGGTTGGATTTCAGTGGTTGGTATGCATTGAGATGCTGCAGCATTCTCTAAGGTTCAAGAAAAATAAGATCATGGCATCTGGTCTCATCACTTCATGGCAAATAGAAGGGGGGAAAGTGGAAGCAGTGACAGATTTTCTTTTCTTGGTCTCCAAAATCACTGCAGATGGTGACTGCAGTCATGAAATTAAAAGACACTTGCTCCTTGGAAGGAAGGCTGTGACAAACCTAGATAGTGTATTAAGAAGCAGAGACATCACTTCACTGACAATGGTTTATATGGTCAAAGCTATATTTTTTCCAGTAATCAAGTACAGATTTGAGAGTTGGACCATGAAGAAGGCTGAACGCAAAAGAATTTATTCTTTCGAATGGTGGTGCTGGAGAAGACTCTTGAGAGTCCCTTGAACAGCAAAGAGATCAAACCAGTCAGTCCTAAAGGAAATCAACCATGAATATTCATTGTAAGTACTGCTGCTGAAGCTGAAGCTCCAACACTTTGGCCACCTGATGCCAAGAGCCAACTGATGCTGGGAAAGATTGAAGGCAAATGGAGGGGGCAGCAGAGGATGAGATGGTTACATAGCATCACCAACCCAATGGACATGAATTTGAGCACATTTGAGATAGTGAAAGACAAAAAGCCTGGTGGGCTACAGCCCACGGACTCCAGTCGAGTCAGACACTACTTACCGACTGAACAACAATAAGCCTTCTCAGCAACACATTTATGGATCATTCCAGAGGTTGATCCTGATTAAAAATATTGCCTGTAGATTATGAAAGTGCATCCATTTAGGATTTCACCAGGGAAAAGAATAGAATGACTAGAGATTATTATGCCTCTTGTAGTTTAAATCTGGTTCCTTTGCCTTCTGCTTTCCCTGGCTCCTTTGGTACTTGCTGAAAAAAAAAATTACATGAAAATGTAAGAAAGGTAGAAATTATTCTGAAAGAAAAACAAATTTATCTTGGTGTCCTCTTTTTCTTTTTTTGTAAACAGTAAAACAGTCCCCACTCTCAGAGCCACATAAAGCACTTTCGTAAAACACCATAGGGAAAATGTACACCTTAAAGTTGATTGAGTTTACGATCTCCCTGTATCCTTTTTTGGGGGCAGGAAAACCACAAAAGGCCCCGCTGGGATTCGAACCCAGGATCTCCTGTTTACTAGACAGGCGCTTTAACCAGCTAAGCCACGGAGCCAACACGCTTGCCAGCTTCCAAATCAACATAGAAAAGGAATGATCTTAGCTTTTTTTCCCCTCCCCTGTGTATGTATTTCCTTGTATTGACGCTCGGGTGAGCTCCCCAGATGATCTCCCCAACCCTAAAGATGAACCCCTGCTTCTGCCCCAAAGACCTAAAAAACCGCGCGGCCAAAGGAAAACTGAGACCCTCCGTGCAGGAGTGAGGTGAGGGAATCTCGGGAGCGAGCCTGAAGCCCCGGGCGGCGCCAGAGGAGTCTCCGGAAATTGCCAGGAAGGGCAAGAGTTCAGCAGCTCAGGCTTTCTTGGGTGAAGTATGACCTGGGGCCCCTGGAGGAAAGGAAATTAGCCACATTTACAGGAGAACACCCCTCTGAGTCCTGTAACACATTTGCACCAGAACACTTTCTGCACCAAGAACTGGTCCCTGCAGAAAGAACGCCCTGTGTTCTTTATTTCATGGATTTTAATTAAAATTCGCGTTCTTCCTTACCCCATTTCTTTCCCTAAAATTGGCTCCCACCTGCCTGCTTCTTGCTTGACTAAGTCGTATCTTTAAAAAATTCAAGATTTCATTATTAAAACCTAGTCTTGGAAAGAGGTAAAGGAACAATTTCCTCTCCTCTGCAGCTAGAGGAAGAGAAGCTTTCTTGTTCGATAACTTATCCAAAGGATCTACTTGATAAAACTGTTAAATTGAGAGCATCCACAAGAAGTACTATATTTTCATAAGTGCTTGTGTATTTATAACTGTTCCAAATTCATTCTATTCTGTGAAATAGATATGTCCTTAGACAAAGGACTTTAATGGAACTGGCAAGAGTTTTATAAATTGTTGCCATAGCTGTGAAAGTAACTTCCCAAAGGAAACCTGTAATTATAATCGGCTGCTTGCTTGAAATCCCTGACCATTCTGAAAACCCTGAAATTAACATGTTGGTATTTTTAAACTGTATCAATATTGAAGGATATCTCTGTGTCACTCTAAACCAGCCATTGGCATTAATCTCTGCCTGCAAACAGGATGTGAGGGAGAGGTTAAAAAGCCCTGACTCTGCTAGATTTCTTTTTCATAAAACGATTGAGTCTATGAACTTGACGCACAGTCTGATTGACTCCATGAAATAAGTAAGCACCGATTTCTTTAATAATATAAGATTAACCATCGTTATATTAATGTGCTTGGAGCCAAGATAATCATAAACAGCACAGTCACACCTAACATGACTTTGTTCAAGCTGGAGTGGACATTTAGAAAGACATCAGAGCTAGTAATATTTGGTTTGGGTTTTTCCTTTGACTGGCAGGTGTTCAAAATTTGCACAGAAATTCTGAGAAGTCAAAGGAGTTTTTTAACAAGCCAGAGACAAATCTTGGGAGAAAAAGAGACTAAGAGCAATCATTTTCAGAAATCTGGATATGATCTGCAAAGACCATGGACAGGCCCCTGACATTGGCTCTGTTCCACACAACTGCAATTGGAGAAGGTGTAGATCTCTGTGTCATAGACTCCTGAGAGTGGAAATAGTGCTATTATTTCCCAAATACTTGGGAGAGAACTGGAAGAATAGTGCACTGTGACCCAGGGAGGAGGAGATTCACCACAGGGATGATTGATTTTACATGTCAACTTGGCTAGTCTACAGAGCCCAGTTATTCAATTAAACACTAATGTACATATTGCAGTTATTTAATTAAACATTGATGTGCATCATGTATGGGTGTGAGAGTTGGGAAGGGAAGCCTGGCATGCTGCAGTCCATGGGATTGCAAAGAATTGGACACAACTGAACGAATGAACTGTACTGTACATGTTGCTGTGAAGATATTTTATACATGTGGTTAACATCTACAATTAGTTGACTATAATAAGTAAAAGAGATTATCCTCAGTAATGTGCATGGCTGTTATCTAACAAGTTCAAAGACTTAAGAGCAAAATGGAGGTTTTCCTAAGGAAGAAGAAACTCTGTCTCAAGACTATAGCATCAGCTGCTGACTGTGATTTTTCTAGACTGCCATCCAGCAATACAGATTTCAGACTTGTCAGTCACCACAATCACATAAGCCAATTTCTAGAAATAAATGTATATTTTCCTACTGGTTATGTTTTTTCTGGACTCTCTGTTTCTCTTTTTCTAGCTGGGACAAACCCTGAAGAAAAGACTGGAAACTGGAACCCTCGGAAAAGACCTAGTAGAAGATCTCTAAAAACAAAATGAAAGCAAGCTTCAGCTCATGTCAGAACACCAGAGAAATCTGAGGAAGCCAAAAAAGGAAAGAAAAAAAAAAAAACCAAAAAAACACCTTACAAAAGCTTCAAAACAAAGGGAGGTCTTTGCAGATATTATGTGGAGCAGAGGGATCCTGGGCATAGAGGGAGGCCTTTTTGTCCCCCATTTCTTGAAGGTAAGACTCCAGCCTCCATGACCCTCTCTGAGTTCCAAAGAGCAGATTCTAACAGTGTTAATCAAAGGAGGGGCAGCCCGGAGACCACCCGAAGCAAGATTAAAGGGACTAGAGAGAATCATCAGAATTAGGAAACCTGATCACCCGAGACTGGCACACACCCTAATCTTGTCAGCAACCCCACCCTTTTGAAACTTGGCAGAAGAAGAATGCTAGACTGTTACTGCCTTGATCCTTATCATATACCTCTGCCTGACTGTATAACTTCTCCCTATTCGCCAGGGAAGGGGCGGGGTGGGGCACAGTTCTTGAGGCCCTAGCCTACTGTGTTCCCCGTTTGCCTGGCAAAGAAATGAAGCCACTCTTTCCCTCTCCTCCATGACTGCTTCCGTATTTCTGTTTAGCATGGGTGGACAGAGAGCCAAGATTTTGGCATCACAAAGACTTCCAGTTTCTTAGGGAGTAACAGCCAAAGTCTAGATAAGGGCGTACTAGGCCCGAGGTTATCTCTCCGAGGTCTCCTACCCCTCTCCGCCCAGCACTGGCCTCTTCGACATTGCTGAAATGTCCCAAGCAAGCTCCCACCTCCAGGATTTTGCCCTGGAGATTTCCACAGTTCCAGATGGCTCTTTTCCTAGATAACCTTATTTATCATTCATCCCTTTCCTTGATGGACTTTTTAATTCTCTTTCCCGTTTGTCTTTTTTACCTCTAAGTGCTTATCACGGTTATTTCATTTATTGGGTGTTTTAATACCGTCTTAGCTACGTCCATGCAATCTTCTTGCGGTCAAGGATCACAACTTGTTTTCTTCGGTCGTATTTCCAGTGCCTTGAATGGTAATATTGGTTGAATGAATGAATGAATGAAGGGAGAGGTGATTTGGGGACAGAGAGGGTGCAGGGGTCGGTATAGACATACTGAGAAAGGAGCACAGACGCTGGGAAGCGTGCAGACGAAGTGGCCGCCAGAGGGTTTACGCTCTGCAGTCTGAACTAGCCAAGAAAACGTGGCTTTCGGACCTAGGAGCAGACTCCAAAAAGTGGAAATGTGCCGCCGCCTAGTTTCTGATGAAGGTAGATCCGCCTCCCAGCCACCCACGTGCGGGGGCCAGTGGCGCAATGGATAACGCGTCTGACTACGGATCAGAAGATTCCAGGTTCGACTCCTGGCTGGCTCGTAGTGCGCATCTTCACTTTTACTCATTTACCTCTGCTGACCACTGAGAAACTGGGTAGAGTTAGAAAATCCACTGCAAGGTGAAGTTTCAACTTCCACTGCCTGTAAGTCTCGGGAGCGAGAAGGACCCGCTGTTGACCACAACTGGGGTCAGAACTCCTTTGCAGAGCAAATTCTGCGTCCGACCATGCGGTGGCGCTAGCCAAAGCCGGACAGAGAACTGTGCCAGGGCTGGATGACCCGCCCAGCCCCGCCGGGCCATTTTGACTGACAGATGGGTTTGAGGTAACCTAGTAACGCAAGGGAAAAGGCAATGGCACCCCACTCCAGTACTCTTGCCTGGAAAATCCCATGGACGGAGGAGCCTGGTAGGCTGCAGTCCATGGGGTCGCTGAGAGTCGGGCACGACTGAGCTACTTCACTGTCACTTTTCACTTTCATGCATTGGAGAAGGAAATGGCAACCCACTCCAGTATTCTTGCCTGGAGAATCCCAGGAACAGAGGAGCCTAGTGGGCTGCCGTCTATGGGGTCGCACAGAGTCGGACACGACTGAAGCGATTTAGCAGCAGCACCAGCAGTAAGGCAAGAGAAAGAAATTAAAATCCAAAAGTTCAGATTGAAAAGTAATAGTGAGTCGGGGGGGGGGGGCGGAGAAAAGAGTGAAGGGGTTGAAGTCTCTTTTTCTCCTCCATCCGGTCATTTCCAGAATAAGAATATATTAAGAATTTGGCTTAAGATCTGTATGCTGCAGGGGCTTGGTTTGCGCATCTAATTGGCCTCTCTTATTTGGGAGAGTAGTAGAAGAACCACTCGCATATTAACAATGCACAATTGCAAGGATAAAAGGGAGAAATCAGAAGGGGAGGAGGAAATGGGAGGAGTCTATTTTTAGCAGAAAGTGTCTACTGGGGGCACCGGCTACTGTGGAGTTTCCGTAGTGTAGTGGTTATCACGTTCGCCTCACACGCGAAAGGTCCCCGGTTCGAAACCGGGCGGAAACAGCTCTTTTTCTTTAGCGACCTGGGCTACCTTTAAAACTTCAGGTAGTCAACAATCTTCACACCTCCTTTTCTTATTTCTCTCGCCCCAGGCCGTGGTGCTGAGGCCACGCTGCTCAGAGTGGGTCGGGAGCCCGCGGCCCCGGAAGCGGACACACGCTTCGCGCGGGGGAGAGCCGGGCAGTCCCGGGCTAGCCGAGGCTGCCCGCAGCCCGCAGCCCCGGAAGCGCATCCTTGCCTTGACTTGCCTTCCTGTTCCCGGCAGCGCCCAGCTCCGGGCGTCTCTTCGCCAGCCTGCGGTCTGCGACGGCCCTGCCTCAGCCCCGGGCACCGGCGCTGCAGGCCGGCAGCTGGGAGTCCCGCGCCCCTCGGACGGCCGCGAGACTCGGGTGAGTACCGGGGGAGCCTGAGCCTGCGTCTCCGGAAAACCGGGGTAATCCCGCTGCCCTCCGTAGATTGGCGACCCTTCTGCAATCTGGCCCTTGTCGTGATTAGGTGACCTCGGGCCCCCGACAGCCCCACCTTGCCCTCCACTCTCCAGAACGGCTGCGTGGCTCTCCGGGCCTTCGACTGTGAATCTTTGGGAAAAGAGGAATCCGGGACGTGAAGGTTACAGAGATTTCAGGTCCTTCAGGGATGAGAAGTCCCCTCACGGAGACGCTAGGGCAGAAAAAAAGGGAGGTGAGGAGGGGATTTGAAAACCTTGGGCCAGCAGGGCTGTGGGCTGGGCTGCCCTGGCCTGGACTCTTTCTCACCGCCCTTCCCCAGCTTACGAGGCCTCACCTCTGAGAACCCCCTCCTAAAGGAGACACCGAAGGGCTGAGTCTGCCTCCACTTTGGCCTTTCCCTGTCAACAAGAAAAAAGATCCCAAAGTTAAGAAATGGGCCAACTGTGGATTTTGCGTATTGTTTTGAAGCTTGAGAAGTCACTGGCAGCACTTGTTTAAAACCAGGATTTGTGCCCTGGGGTCTGGCTTTTTAACTCTGTTTCTGACATGACCTGCTTCCATGTTAAGTGAATCAATCAAACGCTTTTCTGGGAAAGAAGTCTTGCTATAACACCAAACAGCCTTGGGTATATCCTCAGGATCTTCTTAGATGAATTAGTATTATTATTGTTACTATTTCTAACAGTTAGCCAAGCCTAGTCTCTCAGATCACATTGCTCCAGGTTCCCTCAAATGACTAATATGAATGTGATGTTTTTATGGCCTTAAGACAAGAAAGGACAATACTTATCTAATAAACTGTTGTGAACTGTTTTTTTTTTTCTTTCTTCCTTCCGTTTTTTAACAAGCAATGTGTATAGGCATCCCTTTCCCAGCCCTATTACTCCTCCATTTTCATACCTTCTCTGGAAGACCCATGCTTTTATCATCTTCTAATAGTTTCGCTTGTTAGCAAGACAGTAAGTTTTGCAGATGCTCAATGCAAAGTTATCTAAGACATTTTCACTTAAAATTCCTCTATACTACTCAGAAATACAGGTGAGTTAATGTGATGCCTTGAGAGGAACAAGGGTTTCAGGGGCCCAGAAGGTGATGAGGATTCATCCTCTCCATCTTTCTCTGATGCCAAGGAGCAGGAGTCCTTTAGCAGGGAAGCTGAGTGTGCCCCAAGCCAATGTGTTGTAGATGGGTGACAATTTGTCTGGAAGCTTATGGCTCTCTCCTTCTCTTCAAATCAGGTGTGTTCTGACAAGATCCAGCAGTAGCCCTACCCTTTTAAACTCTGCCCTTTCTTACCTTCACCTACTAACCCTCCCTCCCTCCCCCAGTCTCTCTCACTTAACCTCACATGGAAGCTCAGTCTGCCCACCTTGGAATGTGAACAAATAGGCCTTGGAGAGTGACACTGTGTGACCTCTTGCTCCTGTAGTGAGTATACCGCACCTTGAATAGGATCTTTTATTTATTTATACTATATCCTCTATTCTCTCCTTCCTAAGCTTGGTGTAACCATCTTCCAGGTCTTCCCTCCAACCCCAAGGCACTATCTTGCCATAAGTAAGAGGCGGAGAGAAGAGGGTGGCCTTCTGACTTTGGGGTAGGATTGAAACCAGAACCCAAGTAGACCAAACTTCCTAGAACCCAGTTCAGTAACAATCAAAGGAGCAAAAGGATGCTGCTAAAATGTGCCTTTGCTGGGATGGTGTGGGGTGCGTATGGGATGAGGTGGGATTTGGTCCTCGGATAGTAGAGACAGGCTCATGATGAAAGAGAAAAAAAAAAAGCGGGGAAAAAAGATTTTTGAGAGCTGGGCAAAACATCAGAATTAATCTAATACAAGATATGTCATAAGTCACTGAGGCCTTTACACTCTTTCCTCCCGTACTTGTTTGTTAGGACTGCCATAACAAAACATCACAGACTGAACATCTTGAACCACAGACATTTATTTTCTCACAGTCCTGGAAGCTGGAAGTCCAAGATCAAGGTGGTGGCAGGTTCAGCTTATTCTGAAACCTCTCTCTTTGACTTACAGATGGCATCTTCTTGCTGTATCCTCATGTGGTCCTCTCTGTATTATCTGTGTCCTAATATCCAATATTATGGTCATTGGATTAAGACCCACCCATATAAATTCATTTTACTTATTCATCTCTTTAAAGGCCCCATCTCCCAATACAGTCACAGTCTGAGGTACTGAGGGTTAAGACTTCAACCTATGAATTTGGTTGGGGGGGGGGGGGCGGTGGACAAATTCAGCCCATTTCTGGGGACAGAGATTGATGGATTTTATATATTATTGACACAGTTTGGGGAATTCCCAGAAGTTAACTTTGCAGAAGATTTTAGTACACCTGCATCTCATTTTACTAACCATTTGTATATTTTTATTGCAGAATAAAAACATCATTTGCTTTTTATTTCTCTATTAGTCTTTTTTAAAAACTATTTCTGTCAGTATATTTAAACATCGTAGGTCTTTTTCTAATATAAAAAAAACCCACAAATCTTCATAGCTAAGAAAAGGATTTTTAGAAAAGGATATCCGCCACCCCCTCCCTTAAGGCTACTACATCATAAAACAAGCAATTTGGTTAAATGAAGGGTTAATTTGAGATTTTTCTCAAGAATTTCAGTCCAGTTCTTTACAATATGAATTGCAATGATTCAGAACTTTCACAAACTTGTTCTGTTGTCTGTTAATACAATTTTGCCATGAGAAGTGTTATTTTAACAAAAGGGAATTGTTAGATTCCTAAAACTTTTAAAATTGTTGCCATGTCTTGGGAAAACAACCTCAGTATCTGTCTTGATAATTTCTTGCCTCGTTGATACCATTGAAAGTCTTATCTCTGTATTCCCAAAAGTTATTTTACTTTAAAAATTTATCTGCCACACTTGAAGCTAAAATCATATTGTATATCAACTATATTTCAATTAAACATTTTTTAAGTAAAAAATAATCTTAGAAAAGATTTATCTGCCAATTAATAATTTTTCTTTTCATTCACATGCCTGATGGAATATTTATAGTCCTGTGACACATATGTTTTATCACCTAGCAAATTATTTCTTTCTTTTTTAAAATGTTTTTGTTTAACTGTAGACTTTATTTCTTTAGAACAGTTTTAGGTTTAGCAGAAAGAGAGTTCCCATATATTTCCTCTCTCTCTACCTCCATTATTAACAACTTGCATTGTTGTTACAATGGATGAGCCAATATTTATATATTATTAATAACTAATTATTATAATTATTATTTACATTAAGGTTCATGCTTTGTATGTAGTTCTGTGGGTTTTCTCTGATATGTGATGTCATTATCCAACATTACAGTTTGTAGCATACAGAATAGTTTCATTGCCCTAAAAAAATTCCCTGTACTCTACCTCAAGTAATTTATGTTAAATTAATACGTGCAGTGAGAGCCTTTTCTTCCCGGACCTCCTTGGTCTTCATGAAAATGACATAACGTTTATCCTGCCAGCTTTTTCATTGTTTGTGCATTTATCTCCTATATTTGTAAGGTCAGTCACCTCTTCTCCTGATAAACTCCCTAAGTGTGAGTTTCAAGGATGTAATCCATATTCATATACTCAGATCCAGAATCCAGCTTGTGGCCTGTTTTTCTTGAATTTATCTTTGTTGTCACTTGCTGTGTTTGGGCCTTTGACATGTGGTGACCCTGGTTCCTCTGCTTGGGATGGATTTCAAGGGATCTAACATGAAGACTGAGCCTAGGAAACAGACTGTGAGCATTCCCAGGACAGGACATGGGCTAAGAAACAAGCTGGAGTGAGATGGAAGGAGAATGACTTGCCATACCTCATGGACCATATCCTGCCAGGCTCCTCTGTCCTGGGATTTCCCAGGCAGCAATACTGGAGTGGGTTGCCATTTCCTTCTCCAGGGGATCTTCCCAACCTAGGAATCAAACTGGCATCTCCTTCATTGTAAGCACATCTTTACCACTGAGCCTCTTTATTTTAACTCATTTCTCGCTCTGTTCCACAAGAAGGAAGGAAAACTACAAAATTTCCAGAAGTTCTAGTCATAGTGGAAAAATAGTAATTTGATGTTTTAGCACCATTTACAGGTGGTCACTTGCCTTTGTTAGCCAAGGAATATAAAAATCAAATCTAAGTTTGCTAAAAAAAAAATCTAAGTTTACTCAAGGACCATGTTTGCCCACTCTATCTAGATGGTGAGATCCAGCAAAAGTACCAAACAAAACTCTGGAGCAATTTACATAAAAGATAATTTTTTTTTCTTAAAATAAAATATTATGGAGTAAGGCAGGGCATAGGGTTACAGAATTCCCCAGGTAACATTTTCAAGGATGGGACACAAGGATGAGTAGCTAATCTTGGCCTAAAACTTTAAAAAATTTCCATAGTGTTTGAATACCAGCCATGGGCCCAAGTCCTAATTACTGAGACTCAAAATAAACCATTTCTATTCTGTGTGACCTTGAATCTGTGCTCTGGGCTACCCACCTTTTTTAAGTGACTTTTATTCTTGAGCAGACACATAAAATTACTCTCTGTAAAATATAGAGAATAATGGTGCATTACTCATGTTTCATTCCCCAGCCTCTTCTAGTTTAAGGGAAAGAACTCCCACCCTCTTATTTCTGGATGAGCACCATCCTTTTCTCAGCTTCCTTTGAGGTAACTACTGTTTTGATTTTTATATTTATCCCTGGCTCTTTTTAGTCTTACTGCATAGAAAAAGTCATTTAGTTTTACACTTAGAAGTGGATCTATACTGTAGATCCATTTTGCAACTCTGTTTTTTTGCCCAACATTGTGTTCTTGAGATTCATCCATATTTTTGCATGTAGCTGTAATCTTTTCATTTCTACTGCTGCATAGTATTCCCTTGTGCAGATATTACCAAAATTTATTTATTCTATTGAAGGACATTGGGTGCTTTTTAGGTTCTTTAAATTACAGAATTGCTATAAACATTCTTGTAGGGGGTCTCCTATGCACACCTCCAAGAATTCCTCCAAGTAAACACCTAGAGGTGAAATTGCTTTAAATAATGCCACACACTAATTTACACACATATGAACACACACCCTAGAAGTGTATGCATTTTAATTGTTCCACATCTGCTGAGCCCTTAAGATTGTCAGACAGTTTACCAATTTGATGGATATGAAATGTTATATCCTTTGGTTTTTTTATTCATTCCCATATTACTAATGAAGTTTACCTTTTTATTTGCTTATTCACCATTTATGCTTTCTCTAAGAAGTACTTATTAATACTTTTGCCCATTGTTTTTAAATTTTCTTTTCATCCTTTTCTCATGGATCTGTGGGAATTCTTTACATAGTCTGGACTCTAATCCTTTGTCAGTTATATGTATTATGAAGATCTTTCCCCAGCTTGTAACTTAACTTTCTTATACATCTTTTTGTTATATAAATTACAAATTTTAATATAGTTAAGTGTGAATTTTAACGTAGTTAAATTTATCAGTCTTTTTCTTTATGACTTACACTTTTTGTGTCTTGTCAAAGAAATCTTTCTAGGAACAGTGAGAAAGACAGAAGAACCCCTTGGGCTGCCAAGCACTGCTGCCACCATGCCCAAGAGAAAGGCAAAAGGAGATGCTAAAGGTGACAAAGGGAAGGTGAAGGATGAGCCGCAGAGGAGATCAGCACGGTTGTCTGCTAAACCTGCCCTTCCAAAACCAGAGCCCAGGCCAAAAAAGGCCCCTGCAAAGAAGGGAGAGAAGCTGGCCAAAGGGAGAAAGGGGAAAGCAGAAGTCGGCAAGGATGGGAACAACCCTGCGAAAAACCGAGATGCCTCTACAGTCCAGTCACAGAAAGCAGAAGGCACTGGGGATGCCAAATGAAGTGTACCTTTTTGATAGCTCTGTACTTCTAGTGACTCTACTGTTTGAAATACTATTTTTAAATCAACTTTTATAAAAATGTAGATTTTTTTTTTTTTTAAGTTATGTTGTTAGCACATGAGATACTTCGTTGTTGTCTTTTGTGGAAAGGGCAAATAACCACTAGTAGAATGTTTCAGAAGCTGGATTGAAATGGGGGGAAATAGAAGTATTTGAAGATTATTCTTGGTTCCCGGGAGAGATTCTCTGACATTCACACATGTCAGCCACTATGGCTCAGAAGCCTTACTGTGTGGAGAAAAATTACTTCATGTCTTCTCCTTTCTTGATGTCATCAGCACATTCTTGACTTCCTGAAACCAGGAGTCATGATACGGCCTTGACACCCGTAGAATCAGCTGCATCAGGTAACAATACTCAGGCTTTCTGGTGATGACATCAAGATGGTGTTGCTCAGAAGAACCAGGATTCCTGTTTGTAGTTTGTGAATCATCTCATTTATAATCCTGGAGTTTTTAGTTCCTTTCCTCCATGTCAGAGTTGACCTGTGAAAATCTCTTAAATGCCTCATGTGAAATAATCATCCTTTTTGAAAATTTTTTCTGTTTATTGTAACAACAGACTTTGTTGACTTTTTGGAGAGGGGAGTTTGAAAGTTGTAAGATGTTATGGAATGTCACCCATGTCCTGCTGGAAATAACTATTTTTGAAAGTCTCTTATAAAGCTGGATACAAGTTAGACTCGTGGTAGGGGAGTGATCATTTCCTACTCAAAAGTCATAAAGCTACTCTTTACTGCCTTTAAAAAGTTTTATAGTTTGCTTTTCACATTGTCTTTAGTCCTCTCTGAACTGATTTTTAAAAAAACATGAGATAGTAATTCAGTATGTTTTTTTCCATATGGTAAGTGGTTGTTCCAACACCATTTTCTTAAAAGTTCATCCTTTCCCCAATGATCTATAACACTGACTGTTTTCATAAATCAACTTTCTTTGTGTGGAGGGGTGGGGGAGTCTGTTGATGGTTTCTGTTCTGACTCACTGGTCAAGTTGTCTAACCTTGTGGCAGTACCATACAATCCTGAGTACTACCACTTTAGAAAAAGGTCTTGATATCTCAGGACAATTCCACCTCCACCTTCAACATCAACAGACTTTTCTTCCTTGGAGTATCTTGGCTATTCTTAGCCAATACTTTTCTATACAACTTCTAGAATTAGATTGACAAGTTCCAAATCAAGCAGATGAAAAGTTGAAATTTTTATTGGATTTGTATTGAATTTATAGATTAATATTGAGTCTTCCAATTCATGAACATGGTATAATTCTCCATTTATTTAGGCTTTTAAAATATCTTTCAATAAAGTTTTATAATTTTCTCCATTAAATGTTTTCTTTTGTTAATATTTCTTAGGGAGAGTACACTGTTGGATGCTACCTTTATACAGTATATTTTTAGTTACTACATTTTCTGTTTTCAGCTCAAGTTGATTCATCAGCCTTTCTAAACTCATTCTTTTATTTGTATATCCTTTTGGGCTTTCTACATAGATAACCATACATTCTTTTTGCTTTGTTTTGTTTCTTTACAGTCATTAAGTCTTTCCTTTTTCTAGTTTTAGGCATTGTTCAAGTGCTGGGAGTACAGCAGTGAACAAAACAAAGTCTCTGCTTTCACCAGGCTGATATTCTAGTGGGGGAGGGTGTAGAAAATACACAAATTTATGTGATGGAGTGCTTTAAATAAACAAGTGTAAGGGTGCTATTTAGATAGGGTGGTTGGAGAAGTCCTCTCTGATGAGATGACATTTGAGCAGAGCTTCTAATGAAGTAAAGGAATCAGAGTGTCTCTGAGGGGAAAGCATTCCAGCAGAGGGAAAGTCAAATGCAGAGATGAGATGAAAATGTGTTTGGTGTGCCGAGGAAGAACAAGGAGGCAGAAGTGACTGAATTGGAGTGAGGGTAGGTAAGAGTGATAGTTGATATGGTTGCAGAGATAGTGAGAGACCAGAAAATAGAAGACTCTCCACATTGTCATTTTTCTCTGCAAATGATGGAATGCCATTAAATTTCTGAATAGGGAATCTACACAATCTAAATTATCTGTGTGTGTGTGTGTGACTGATGCATGGGCAATAGGGTGTAAGGAGTTGAAGGAGGAAACCAGTTAGATGGCTGTCCCAACTGAATTGCTGGAAATTCTACTCTTATCATGCTATATTACTATCCTGCCTCTGTTCAACTATTCCCACCCCATTTTATTTGGTAAATTACAAATATGTGTGTTTTCTCTTTGCCAAACCACAGAACAGTATCAAAGATCAATATTCCCTGTTGTCAAGAATCCAAAATCAAATTCAAGAAAGTCATCACTGTGTGTGTGTTGTGATAATCCCACGGAAGGAAGGCCCTGACCCTTGATGCCAGAGCATGAAAGGGTTCACTTTCTGAGACATTTTGACACCTAAGCAGCGAAATGAAAACAGAAGTTAGTCAACAGTAATAAAATATTTCTCATTAAGTGCTTATTGTTTTCCAGACACTCTTCTGCTCAGTGATTTACATGTATAATTTTATTTCCATGACTGTATGAGTTGAATCATATTACTATCCCCATTTTAGCATTTAGTGAGACTGAGGCAAACAGAAATTAAATAATCTGCCCTGAGGTCATACAGTGAGTAAAATCCAGATTAAGACCCAGGTGTATAACTCCGGGATCTAGAAGGCTCCCCATTGTTAAAAAGATCACTGGTAACCCAACCTCAAAGGTAATCCATCCAAAGGAATAATTTGGTGTTTCTGATTAAATTAAGGAATTTCCCCAGATACCATTAGGAAAAAAATCAAATGTAAGTAACAATATTCTACAAGCTAAACAGCTGTACTTTCCAATGAAGAAGATTAGTAATGCAAGGACAATTTGAAAGGGGGAAAGTGGCCATAGGAATTCAGAATTTTAGTGTACCTCTACCAACATAAAGCTAGAAGGGATACTATTTCTGTACAGAAGGAGAATTTTTTAGACAAATATTTCTGAAGTGGAGAAGAACAAACTAGGAAATTACAAATTAGCCTTTAAACCTCTCTTGCCCACGCTCCTGATCCACGTAGCATTTACATTCTTATCTGTAAATTCATAAATTAACATTCTGGTTTATTAATACTTCGAGAATTTGGGTGTCTGACGCGAAACAGACTGAGGGATCCAGCGTTTTCAATAATAAAATTTCTGACCGTCAAAACTGAGGCATTGGTCCTGGAAGAGTTGGAAAGAAGAGGCAGGGAAACTTACTTTCCGGGTCTGCTCTTGTTCTCCCAACACAGTCATAGTGCTCCTTGGAAAATGTACGTCCTTCCTCTCCAGGCCCCGCCGCGCCTTCCACCCAGAGACATAAAAACATGGTACTTTAACTGCACCAAGACGAGGACGTGAACCCTGATGTCCTCGCCTCTCCACCACTTCCCGAGGCCGCAAAGCGCCGGGACACACCTCTGAGCAAACCTAGGCCGCTCGGCCGTCCCCGCTGCTCGACCGCCTCGCTCAGTCCCCGCTGGAGGGCATCGTGATTCCCCAGGCGGATGGGGGAGGCCAAGACCGTGAAGTTTTTTCCCTGGATTGCTCCTCACAGCCTTCGCAGACCTTCGGGCTTCTGGCCTGGAGCTCCAACCTCCAGTTGCCTTCAGTAAAGTCTGGGTCAAGGGTATTGCCAGCACTGGGAAGTCGCCGCGGGTGCGGGGCTTCCAAGGTGCCTGGGAGCCCTCAGGCTTCCAGCTGAAATCAACGAAGCCCTTCTCAAATTACATTTTAAAAAGCATTAAAATAGGATAACAAAGAAAACCAGTTATACTACAGAAAAAGCTATCAAACAAAATAATTTCCGGTATATCAACGTGTACTTTTTCATTTCAGTTCAGTTCAGTTCAGTCGCTCAGTCGTGTCCAACTCTTTGCGACCCCATGGACTGCAGCACGCCAGGCTTCCCTGTCCAGCACCAACTTCCGGAGCTTGCTCAAACTCATGTCCATCGAGTCGGTGATGCCATCCAACCATATCATCCTCTGTCATCCCCTTCTCCCGCCTTCAATCATTCCCAGCATCAGGGTCTTTTCTAACGAGTCAGTTCTTCGCATCAGGTGGCCAAAGTATTCGAGCTTCAGCTTCAGCATCAGTCCTTCCAATGAATATTCAGGACTGATTTCCTTTAGGATTGACTTGCAGTCCTCCTTGCAGTCCAAGGAACTCTCAAGAGTCTTCTCCAACACCACAGTTCAAAAGCATCAATTTTTCGGCGCTCAGCTTTCTTCACAGTCCAACTCTCACATCTATACGAGACTACTGGAAAAACCATAGATTTGACTAGACGGATCTTTGTTGGCAAAGTAATGTCTCTGCTTTTTAACACGCTGTCTAGGTTGGTCATAACTTTTCTTCCAAGGAGCAAGCATTTTTTAATCTCATGGCTGTGGTCATCATCTGCAGTGATTTTGGAGCCCAATAAAATAAACAGTCTGTCACTGTTTCCACTCTTTCCCCATCTATTGCCATGAATTGATGGGACCAGATGCCATGATCTTCATTTTTGAATGTTGAGTTTTAAGCAGCTTTTTCCACTCTCCTCTTTCATTTTCATCAAGAGGCTCTTCAGTTTCTCTTCACTTTCTGCCATAAGGGTGGTGTCATCTGCATATCTGAGGTTATTGATATTTCTCCCAGCAATCTTGATTCCAGCTATTAAATATTAAACATCTTATGACTACTGTAACTTTGAAACAGTTAAGTATGAGATATCTGTAACATACTTTGTATCTCAAGTATGGGATACGGAAATGTAACAGTTCTGCTCTACAGTTCTTCTGACCTACAGTTCTTCGTTGCCTACATTCATCCGGGAAGGATATGCAAAATTTCAGTTAGAGGTTAGGGGTTTTAAAGATGTAATTTTTTTTTTTTTCCTATCCAAGTTCACCAGTCCCCAAGTTAAGAAACCCAGCAAAAATGCTTAACACAGTACCTGGCACATTGAAAGTCCCATCACACATGTAGATATTAGTACTTTTATTATTACTTTTGTCACATCTGTTCAAATTTCTTTTAGGTGACCATGATGAAGTTAACCACATGAAATCTTGAAAGAGCACAAAGATAAATGTTCAAGCCACTAACTTAGTCATTAAAATTTTTTTGAGGTATAACAGACATATAGTATTGTATTTGTTTCAGATGTACAATGTAATAATTCACTATTTGTATACATTGTGAAATGATCACTACAATAAACCTAGTTAGCATCCATCACCTAACAGTTACAATTTTTTTTCTTATGACACTTTTGAGATTTACTTTCTCAGCAACTTTCAAATATATGAGGAAGTGTTATTAACTAAATTGATTTTATTTAATAACATATTCCCTTCTCCAGGAGATCTTCCCAGCCCAGGCATGGAACCCATGTCTTCCACATTGCAGGTTGATTCTTTACTGCTGAGCAACTGGGAAAACCAATAACTAAATATATAACATATTTAGCTATATATATATATATACACACACATATAGATATATTCATTTAGAGATGAGTGCTAAAAAGTGCTGTCTGCACACTCTAGCTGAGTGTGGTATAAAGGAAAGGAAAATTTGAATTTGGTGCTTGTAGGGAGTATAGGGTTGTTAAAGTGAAAAGAAAGAGAAGACGATATGCTTTTAAGGATTAAATTTCTTGATTTATCCAGCAATATTTTTAGAGCTTTGATTATGTGCCAAGGCTAAAAGACAGGCCCAAGGGCCCTGCCTTCACCAGAGAATGATGGTATTCAGCTTCCAGAGACAGAGAAAAAGCTCACCCATCTGCAAAGAAGAGTAGAAAAAAGCAAAAGTGAAAAGTTCCAAAGTTTGACTCCTTAGTTTCTAAACCATTCATCCTTGCAAGGAAAAACTCAAAGGCTGCTTTGCACAAAGGATTTAGCTTTAAGCATGACCTTTGATGAGAAGACCTGGAAAGTGCCCATGTCTTTCCATAACCCTGCAGCCACAAGTTGAGATTAGATGAAGCATAAGAGTAAAGAAACAGGTTGGAGAGAAATTCAGTCAGTCCCCTACATATGAGCGAGTTTGGTTCTGAGAGCGTATTTGTTAAGTCTAGTTTGTTAGTAAGTCCAACAAAGTTAGCCTAGGTACCCAGCTAACACAATCAGCTACATAGTACTGTACTGTGATAGGTTTAAAACACTTTTCACACAAAAAATAAAACATTTTTAATCCTATAGTACAATACCTTAGCCAGTGGAACTACCTCAAGGTACCTAGGCTTTATGAGTGGAGGATGCAGGTTTTGACTGGTAAAGCAAATGACTAGAATTACTTTTTTAAAAATACATTTTTAAATTGAAGTCTCCCATGGCTGAGCGGTAAAGAATCTGCCCGCAGTGTGGGAAATGCTGGACTGATCCCTGGGCTGGGAAGATCCCCTGGAGAAGGGAACCCACCTCAATATTCTTGCCTGGAAAATACCATGGACAGAGGAGCCTGATGGGTTACAGTCCGTAGGATCACAAAGAGTCAGACGTGACTGAACACACACACACACATAGTTAATTTACAATAGTATATAAGTTTCAGGCATACAACATAGTGATTCATAATTTTTAAAGATAATACTCTATATTTATCATAAAACATTGACTATATCTTCTGTGCTGTACAATATATCCTTGTAGCTTATTTTATACATGGTAGCTTGCACCTCTTAATCCTCTACCTAGAAGTCGTTTGACTTTAAGTGCTTGAAGATATATAGCCTAGTGGGGACAGGTTTAGAGATCAAGAGAATAGTACAGAATGGAGATATAATTTGTCTGTATATAATTTAATACAGTGTCATTTTATAACTAACATATAAACTGCTCACCTCCTGGAACTGGAGTAACATTCTTGGCAAGTCTGTGAATTAGCCACATAGCCCTTTGTTGTAGCATCTGAATTAGCATCCAAGTAGACGTTTGTTGTTGGCACACACCTCAGGAGGGTTGGTGTTTTAGCCCACTAAGATCCAAGCTGCAAAATGGAAAAGTTCAAGTGGTTGACTTCTCTTTCTAGCTCAAACTTCCCCCAAAGGCTGCATGTAGAATCCTTGGACTCTCATCTAACTATACATACTGATTTATTGGTAAGACCTTCATCTTCTCAAGAAGTGTAGCAGCTCAACATTTGAAAATATTCAATTTTGTGACCACCCCCCTCACCACTTATCATGTTTAATTAAAGTTAGAAGAAGTTTCTTTTCTTTTGAAAAAACTGTGAGCATTATTAAAAAACAAACAAAAATCTATGGGGTCAAAGCCCAAATGCACTTTCTCAGAGAGAGAAAAAGACTTCATCGACAGTTGAGTGGCCTTATCAAAGTTCTAAGGTGGTAAGCGCTTAAATGAGAAATTTTTTATGTGACTCATTGCAATAATAATGATGATTAGAAAAAAAATAATGATGATTAGATTGGGCTACTTCTTCTGCAGTATTTTTCTTGCTGCAAATGCTACATTCTCTGAGGACGGCCTCAAGGTTCTCACATTATGAGGCTGATATGCTGCCTACCATGCCAACAAGTCAACTGACAAGGAGTATTCTGTTATTCTTTTCTAGATGTTTCATAAATTGTTTGATAACTGCAGTGGAAGCCTGGATTCTTAACCTCTGGACTGCCAGGGAAGTCCTTGATTATTTTTAATAGCAAGGTAAAATCTTATTTGTCTGTTATTTGCTGGATCCATTAGGATGAAATTTCCACTTTGGGGAATTACCAAATGCCAAGTTATGCTTCTTCAGTAGTTCCTAACACGGCAGAGATGGTGTTGGTGCCGCTGTGCTGAGGTGACCTGAGGCTTAGGGGTCTCTAGAAGAGAGAACTTGGATTTAGAGGAAAAGGCAGTGCAGGCAGATTACTCAGGGTGTAATAGGAAAGAATAAGTTACTTTCACGTTTGTATTCTGTTGCTTTTGCTACAAGTTAGTCACTAAAGGGATGTTGGCTTTTAGCTTAGATTATAGGTGAGAGCTCATCTCTGGGAACCCTGCCTCCCATGTAATGAATATTAAACTAAAATACCTTTGTTTAGCTCACAGGACACCTGACTAGGCCTGACAGGGAATGGTTGCAGAAAGGAAGAAATTAATATACCCCAGAACCAGGACTTTGCCCCCTCCCCTTTCAGTATAAAAGAAACCTGATTTCTAACTTAGAGAAGATGGTTCTTTGGGACACTAGTCCACCATCTTCTCAGTCTGCTGACATTGAATAATGTTGCTATTCCTTGCCCTAGCAACTAGTTTCTCAATTTATTGGTCTGTCATTCTGCAAGCAGTATGGGCCTGGTCTTGGTAACAAGCACAGTACCTATTGTTCTGTACTGTATGTTACATTTCATTTTTATTATCACCCTACAGCCCAGTGATTCCAAATGAGGGTGATATAAAATGAATTTAAGGATGGGTATCATCCAGCATTTTTGAGACTAATATAGAATCCAAAATAGAATGCAATACATGTGGTAAGTGGTAATTCAGGCAACTTTTTGTTTTTGTTACATGTGTGTGTAGGGGTCCAGATGTAAACTAAAGTATAAATTGATCATGGCCAAAGAAGTTTGGAAAGCTCTGACCCTGGGCCATGATTTCTGAGTATGGCACCACCTCCTCTGTACAGTTTACCTGGGCATCCTCAAAGCTGAGCGCTGAGCAGAGCTCACCAATGTAGGGAAGAGAGAGCAGTTCTGCACATTGGTTGCTTTTCAAGAAAGAGTTTGGCCTTTGATAAATTGTGACCAATGAAACTTTTAATTGTGTTCCAGAATCTAGGTGAAATGTGTGCTCTGACTTCTGGCTAAAAGGCCCTTCTACAGTCTGAAAATATCTTGGGTTATGATAACTATGCCATGCTCATAATCCCTTCTTGTTTCTTTAGTGAAATCAGTCTATGATTTGCGCTTACCTTCCTTTCCGTTACCGTTTTTGGGGATAAACATGTAACAAGAGGGAAGAAAACAACAAAGCCGCCCGAACAGGGACTTGAACCCTGGACCCTCAGATTAAAAGTCTGATGCTCTACCGACTGAGCTATCCGGGCTCACATGGGTGATGACTAATACCCTAGCTATAATCAATTTATGTATACATTCAGACGAGCCATTTTAGACATTTCGACTGTGATTACGGTTCAGAGTTGGCTATTCGGAAACTGCTTGACATAGAAACTCAGCCACAGTTTTCTTTTAGGCCGAGATATAACCATATTACATTAATTATAATGTCTCCCCAGTTTCTTTCTCTCTCTCTAGTATAGATAAACGCTATATGTATAAATAAGCACTATATCTCTATGTTGCATATAGAGATATATACAACAGTACTATACAGAATTCAGCGCAGTCAAAAACTGCAGAATGTTGGCCTTTAGTTCCTAAGTTTCCCAGAGAAATAAGTCAAATAGTCTATATCTGGGCCCAAAGTACTTTCAAAAGGAAGTCAATCCAAAGCTGATAACTTTAAGGGGTAATTAAATCATCTTTCGGTCGCACTTTGGACACCTGAATGTGGGTCGAGGGACTGAGGGAGCGACATGATTTCATACTGGGTCTCAGCTAAACTTTGAAAGAGACAAAAAAAAAAAAAAAAAAGAAGAAGAAGAAGAAGCTTTAAAAGGACAGTCCCACTCTTTTTTTTTCCTCTTCAGATATCCTTCGGTCTCTACGTTAAATGCTTGATAGGGGTCCAATCACCGTAAGGCTCTCTCCGCTCGGGATGCCGATGAATGTTGCCCCATTAACCATTGCAAGATTTCACTGAAAATGCAAAGAAGAATTTAACTTAAGCATTCAGAAAAATCTTAGTTACAGAGGAGGAAAAATCAAATTCAAAGCATTGGGAAGAACTGCAAAGAGTTATTTTAGGGGTCGGGGATGTAGCTCAGTGGTAGAGCGCATGCTTCGCATGTATGAGGCCCCGGGTTCGATCCCCGGCATCTCCAGGTCCTTTTACGTAAATGATCTATGAATATTTTGTATCCTAGTTTAATTTTTCTATGGTTCCCTTTTAGCCACGACGTATAGAACTGTATACGTAGAGAGGGAAGCAGGATAACCTTGAAGTAGTTTAGGATATTTTTATCCGAAATGAATGAAATTGAAAACGCAGCAGAACACACTCAGTGTACATATGGCCGAAGAGGAACAACCTGGAAACTTGGAACGGTTACCTTGGAACTGGTCCGGAAACAGTGAAAGGGGAGGAGAGACTATTGTTGCTGAGTCATGGTACTAAAAAAGTAGGACAAATGGGAAAAGAACGAAGGCTTCTTTGGTGTAGGTAAATCCAGTGGCTCAGATACATCACTCTATTCATAATAGCAAAAAAGAAAAAAGAAAACAAATAGCGAGAACCGGAGTAGTTTCTCATTAAGGCTTGGAAAAGAGTGGGCCGGCAGGTGGCCGGTTAGCTCAGTTGGTTAGAGCGTGGTGCTAATAACGCCAAGGTCGCGGGTTCGATCCCCGTACGGGCCACAGTTTCACTTTTGGCTCTGTAGTGTAGTTTTGACTACTTACCAATTCAGGGACTGACCCACGAGGCAACCTGCTGCATGATTTTGCTACAGACCAAACCATCCGAGCGAGTCCGGGCCACCTGTGTTTTGGGTAAGTCAGAGTGCTCGAAGTTTTGCCCTAGAGAAGCAGAAAAGCAGCAGGACACGAGGAATTATTAAATTCATTAGAAGGAATTGAGCTCAAAATAGTCTGAAACATACTGAGATGCAGGGCAAGTGCTCAGTTGAGGATTCCTTTTTGACTAGATCATCCCTCACCTGAAGGGAGGACTCTCACCTTGAGAATAGTTTTCTTTCTACTTTGAATTTTGTAGTTTTTTTGTTTTGTTTTGTTTTTAAGTAAGAAAGGACTAAGCCCTTTTCCAGAATCTACCTTGCCGTCTGTCAGCAACCATTCGGTCCAGGTTGGTAGACACCAGTTGTCCCTCTGTTACACTCCTTGATGTTAACGCCTCCTGAATCAGTCTCGTTTTCCACTAAAATCGACTTTCAGGACCCTAATTATGTATCCCCTTGTTCCTTGTACAACGAATTTTCTTTCTTTATTCACCACCTCAGAGCTTTATATCCCGTTGAGTGAATTTTCACTATTTTCGTCGAAAATACTAAGATAAGTCAAGCTCGTCAAAAATGCAGCTTATTGGGCCTCATCCCGCAGGGACTTTGACTCAGTAGATTTGAAGAAGACTACAAGTTTCTGCATTTTAAGTAAATGTCACGGTTGTTTCTTACAAAGGATGGATCAGTGACTTCTGAGAAATAAGGCTTTATACAAACCAAGCTTCGAAGAACTGGGCTGCGGGGAAATCCAGGGAAGTTCTGAGCCAAGTCGATCTGGTTTTGAAACTAGGAAGGGAGGGTAGAAGGGAAAGAGAAACAGTGGGGGAAATGTAGTTTATAGTTGTGTACATCTACAGATGAAACTGAACACAAATGAAGAGCAAGAAGCTAAATATTTAATCCGTTTTAAAAAAACACACTACCAATGGGGGCTCGTTGGTCTAGGGGTATGATTCTCGCTTAGGGTGCGAGAGGTCCCGGGTTCAAATCCCGGACGAGCCCAGGTTTTGTCTGCCCACGCTGTAGAATTTTTATTAACCCAAAAGAAATTGGTACATTTGCTGTTAAGTTAAACTGTTGTATTTTCTTGTAGAAGTATGTAGGCTGTGCACGCACCTGATTCCAATAAGTAACTTGATAATTTAAGAGAGGCAAGTACTTTTCAGTTTTGGCTCTTATTCACTTTTCCAACAGCTATAAACTGACTCTTGCAAAGCCAAATATTTCTGGTTATTCTAGAAGTTCCAACTCCACGGTTGTGGCCATATGAAATGTATAGGAAGACGATGGTCACATCTCAATTCAATGTTATCCATCATTCATTCATCACATCAAAGAAATGGGTTCAAATGAAAAAATCAAATATTTACCTATAGAGTTGTGAGGCTGGAAACTTTTGTACAAGTTTTTTCGGCTTTCCTTGTTGCGTTTTCCTGCCTTATTTAGGAATAGGGGTTCTGCTTGTTTATGGAGAAGGGGCACTTTTACCGTACTGCTGGAACCTACTGTTGGTATACTCTTTAAACAGATATTTGTTTAGCATATTACAATCAATGAACTTTTGCAGTCTGTGGTAAACAAAATACACAAAAATCATTGGATTCTATATTACAGTGGTTGTTAAACATTTTATGTTAAAATACAGTTGCAACACCCCTTCCCACCTCCCTTTTCTGTGTGTGTAAATTTTGATTATGGAGAAGGACAACAAATGAACGAGCATAAGGGGCCTGAAAAGGAAGGAGAAAACAGCCAGGAATTCCTTCAGGACCACAGCTACACAGCGTGGCAGGAGGGGCCAGGGTTGACAGGTGATAGAAACAGGAAAGGAATGTCTCAGCGGGTTACGGAGAAGGCCTTGTGCAGTGTCTGTGTTCGAGGGACTGAGCTTGTAACCAACCGCCTCGTCAACCAGGCCTGAAGCTCTGGGAGTACCAGAGTTGGGGGTCACCCTTAGGACGTTCAGATTACTACTCTCGAATTCCAGAAGTAGTTTGTGGTCTATCAGTACAGGTTGGTAAGAATTAAGAGGAAGACGGAAGAAGTGGTGAAAGTGATTGGAGTGCGCGCCAATAATTTCTAATAATGCTTACATTCTTTGCCGTTTCATATCATCTAGCTTATATAACAAAGCAGTCAAATAAAATCTAGAATCCTATAATCACCGTCGGTCCAGGAAGCCTATTCGACATAGTCTCTTAATTCATTAAGACCAAGCTGACGACCAGCCGCCCGGCTAGCTCAGTCGGTAGAGCATGAGACTCTTAATCTCAGGGTCGTGGGTTCGAGCCCCACGTTGGGCGAGTGGATGGCCTTTTTTTCCTCAATCTTTTTCTCAGCTGGATTTCCACACCTTCCTAATCTCTGAAACGAAGTTCCGCACCGTTGCCAGACATGAGAAACTTTGGATTCCCAAACTATCCAGTACTGAATTATGTAATCCTGGTGATCCGCTACCAGTTTACTGGCTCTGTTGTACTATTCGGGCCAGCTTTCTGGCTCCGCGAAGTTAAGCCTTATCGCCCCCTGGCGGCAACGCATCTTTTCTGGCCTTATTAGAGCTTTTATTTTGCTTAAGAGATACGAGGTAGGGCATTGGCTTTGTATAATTAAACTTCTGGGGTGGTTCCCCATCAAAAACGATTTAGGACGCAAGGATGTTGGGAAAGGTCAAGTGTGAGGATGGAGAAGACAATCCAAACAAAAGAAACAGTTTTGGGGGCAGAGGCAGCAATGTTCATGGAATTTTGAGAATGGTGATTCTTCTACTTTCTGGCTCAAGCAAGTGCCATTATGTAGTAACGAAAGACAGATTTTCTATTACCACTATCCCAGATACCCTTTCAGCTCCTGATCACCCACACATAAACATCACAATGGATCTCCTTATAGATGATAATGGGGGCTTCCCTGGTGGCTCATGGTAAAGAAACCTGCCAATGCAGGAGGTGTGGAGTCGATCCCTGGGTTGGTCAACCCCTGGAGAAGGAACTGGCGGGATCCAGTCCATGGGGTCAAGAGTCGGACACGACTTAACCACTAAACAACAATAACACAACATAGATGAAAATCCAGCCCACAACAGGTTGAAACTGCCTACAAAATAAAATCTAAAGATTTAAGCCTGGTTTTTAAAGTGCAAATTGCATTTCTGCCATTCTCTCTTGAATGGAAGTGTGGATAGTCAAGACCAACTTTAAAGTCAGAATATCAGCTTTATAAATTTAAAATTAAAAAAAACAACAACAAAAACCAACCACTAAGTGCCCGTGTGTGTGTGTGTGTGTGTGTGTGTGTGTGTGTGTGTGTTTTGGCTGCCCTGGGTCTTCGCTGCTGTGCCCGGGCTTTCTCTCCTTGTGGAGAGCAGGGGCTGCCCCCTCGATGCCGTGCGCGGGCTCCTCTCTTTGCGGAGCACAGGCTCCACGACGCGTGGACTTCGTAATTGCAACTCTTGGGCTTTAGAGGGCAGGCTAACTAGTTGTGGCGCTGGGTTCTGCGGAAAGTGCAATCTTCCCACATCAGGGATCGAACCCCTGTTCCCTGCACTGTACGGCAGATTCTTATCCATTTCACTACCTGGGAAATTTCCCTAGTGTGTTTTTCACTGCTTTCAAATTTCGGAAGGCAAAATTCGTGCGAAAGTTTGCCTAGTGTATATCAGAGCAAAAGGAGTTAGATGTTAACCTTATCTATGTCGCTTTGAAAACCTGATAATTTTAACTGTACCTATTGAGACCCAAAGCCCCAGAACTATTGATAATTGTATTGAAAGAGTGCCCACTTCTGCGCACGCTGAAGACATGACTGTTTACCATTCTCCAACTTTCCCCATCCAAATCTTGCTTTTTTCTTTACTCAGGAACCTGAATATTGTTATTAAGATATCCAATGTTATATTCATTTCTAAAACTATTCCATATTTCACCTATTTAAATCAATAGCACCTATGGCTGGGCATATGGAATCACGTTTTAAAATAAGTTGACACCCTACTATTTGGAAGTATTGCCAGTATAAACACAGTAAAACAGAATCACGAGTCAACTGAAAATGGATGGACAAGCAGCAGATTTCCTAGAAAGTAACTGTTTTCCAGTTTCCTTTAAAGACAAGAAGTCTTTCAAATCAATTGATGAACATATCTTTATTAAGCACGTTTTCCAAGTTGGATACCTATTACAAAATTAAGGTGCTTGAAGTGACTTTTAAAAAATAGGTGACAGTGACAGAAATAGTTAAGAAATTATCAGTATTTATCCACTAAAATCAAGGGAACTGAGACCCTGTTTCTGATTTATATGAACATTTTATTTACTAGAGAGAACACTCATTGAACATTTACAGACCACATGTTGTGGATATCAAACCCTAAGTCTTATTGTAAAGTGTGATTTCCCTTTGCTCACTCAGTAGCCTCTGCTTAATGTTTTGGTTTCCTGGTATGATAAAAACTATAAAGGGATGTCCTACACAGAGGAACAAATATTACTGGTGTTAATAAGTCATATGTCCTGTTGTCAATTACCTTAATGGATTTCTGGTGTATAAACAATTTTTTGTGTTGCTTAGAACAGATTGCCTTTTCCCAGTCTTATGGCCATTGGGCTATCTTGTTAAAATTGAGTTGACCTACTTAAAAAGTGAATTTCTGAACCCAAGACCCATGCAAACATCTCCAAGGCCAAGACCATCCCTGAACTTGGTCCAGAACACAAGCTAACCTTAGACCTAACACTTCAACTGCAAAGGAAGGTGGTTAAAAAGAGCATAGGTTCCTGCTGGTTTCTTACTCTACTTGGGCTGCCAGAACAAAATACCACAGACTGGGTAGCTTAAATTAAAAAAATTTTATTTTCTTGCAGTTCTGGAGGCTGAGAAGTACAAGATTAAGGCACTAGCTGATTCAATTACTGGTGAGCACTTTATAAAGGGCTGTCTTCTTGCTGTGTCCTCAAAGGCAGAAACAGGGAATGAGCTTCCTGAATGTCTCTTCTTTCAAGAACACCGATCAGACTTTAATTACTTCCTTATTCTAAATACAGACACACTGTGGGGGTACAAAAGAAAAAAAACACATTACAACATTTTGGAATTCAGGAATTTGATACATAGTAAGCTGTCACATATTTGTTGAAAGAATAATTTAGTTGCATCACCTTTAGAATACTTAGCACAATCTTTTATACATATAACATTGTTTAATAAATCCCACCTATCAAAATAACTAAAAAAAAAAAAAACTTAAGTGGCTTTTTCTTAGGACAGATAATCTGAAAGCAGAGTCCAGACTTTCTGTTCATGACTACAGTTTAACTGATCCTGGATTGAGCCAGATATCAAAGAAAAGCCAGAGGTCAGTAATTTAAGAGGCTGCCTATAAGAACATGTTAGATCTGAACTTGGGAAGACAGTCTCTGGAAGAAAAGTAAAGTCAGACACAATCACAATTTTGTGAAAACATGGGTCTACAATTTTGTACTTCTCCAGAGACTCCCATGAGCAGGATGAATTGAGATGTTTTTTGGTGCCACCTTGGTGTTTTCTACAGAGTATGTTGCACCTGCATGTATCAAAAGTCTATCAACTCATTTGCCAGTCAATTTTACTCAGGAATGTGGGGAAATTAGAATTGGGCCTCAAGTCCAGTGGAGCCCCTGGTCCTATTCATTCATTAATATTCCTCTCTTTCAACCATCTGAGAGGCTCCTATCTTTGTTTTATTGTTTTCCTTCTTATTTTTTAGTCTAGGGCAATCTTTTTTCCAATTCCTTTTCTCCTTATAGTAAGTGCATTGTTCCTCTCTCAATTGTGGCTTACCTCTCTTCTAGTTACTTGCCTTCCAGGAATCCAGGGCCCCTGCCAGCCGATTTGCATCTTCTTTTCTGTCGTTGTCCCCTGTTGTTGAACACTTTAAAAAAGCCACATCTGCTAATTGAGAAGGGTTCATTCCAAATGCAGCATCTAACTTTTGTAACATTCTTCTTATATCTGGTGCACTTTGCCCAATGAAGGTCATGTTTAACATCATATTCTCAGGGGCCTTAGGGTCTCCATCAGTGTAGCGCCCATAAGCTTGGTAAATTCTTTCTAGAAACTCTAATGGGATCTTCATTGGATTTTATTGGTATCTCCAGAATTTTGTTGAAGCTCTTTTGCTTAGGTACGTGCTAAGATACACTTTCTGTAATGCTCTAGATGTGGCATGTTTCCATTTTTAGGATCCCAGTGAGGCTCAGTGGTAGGAACTACCTGATTTGCTTCTGGAGTTCCATGTGGGTCCGCTAGATGAAGCTGGTGTGCTTCCTCTCTAGCTTTGTCAATGACCATCTTCCTTTTAATTTCAGTCACCATCAAATTCATAAGGATGTGAATGTCCGCCTAAGAGTGATGGTGAATGGCAAAGACAGAAGTGAAGAGTTCAGTCAGGTGGTGTGGGTCCTCTCGGTAAGGAGGGTTACGGTTTTTCCAGATAAATCTGAAGTTGAGAATGGATTGTGCATCTATAGACATCCGCCTGGTTGGCCTTTTGCCTTAAAGCCTCCTACAGGATATCCGCTCAAGAGACATTGCCCCGTTTTGAAAGTGGCTCCTGGTCCAAACTGAGTGCCCTGTGGGGCCTTAGATGGTGATATGAAACTAAGTGCCTGTACCCCAGGGAATAACATAGAAACTTCTAATCGTTCCCCGTAAGTAGGGAAAAAATTAAGAGGTGGAAGGAGTGAGTAGGTCCGCGGCACGGGAGTGATCTGAACAGTCACATGGTCAGATAGGGGAGCCGTATTGGCCAGAATGGGATTTAAGGTGTAACATAACATGCCCTCACTCTCATTTTCTCCCGCTTCCTTTCATACAACAGATTTTCTCTTGGATTTCCTTTCAGACAGCTGCACTGTAGGCTGGCAGTCATCTGAGTTCTTTTCCTCAATGCAATAGCATCAATGCTGTGCATAGGGAATCTCACCCTTTTCCCTTGCCCTTTCACAAAACAATTCCAACTGCCAGACTGCGTAGTAACTGAGTGAGCCCTTCAGGTGTCGTCCCTTTTCTGATCCTAATATATGTTGGAACCACACATTATCATAATAGAATATCATCTCTTTCTTAGTCATAGGTTCACAGCTATATTTTGCCCACTTATTTAAGATACCCCCCCAAAAGACTTTCCTTAGGGACAGATGGAGTATTTCCCATATTTAAAAGTTTAAGAACAACAAAGCCCCCAAAGCACAAACAAATCCCATCCCTGAAAGCACACATCCCAACAAGAATGAACACACAGTAGAAGCAAACAAACTGGTTTACAAGTCGGGTAGAGTCCAACAAGTGCTCTCTCCAACAGGGTATCTCAATCAAATGCAAAACAAATTGGCCGGCCTGGTGGAGGAAAAGCCCCAGCTGTGTAGGTGAGGGTGTTTCCCGCTGTCCACCGAGAGCGACTCACCGAGAGTGAGTTCTTCAGTTCCTAGAAGTTTGTTGATTCCTTGCTGCAAGCGTTTGGTGCCGCTTCAGGGAATTTTGAAGGGGAAGAGTCTCAGAACAAGTCGTGCCTGCAGCTGCTAGGGCCTTACCCTAGAATTGGGCAACCCACCTGCTGGCCTCTAGCAGCAAGGCCCTGACTGGCATCACTAAAGTTTGTGATCAAGTCCAAGCTCCTACTTCTCGTCCCACACAGGTCAATCCATAGAGAGATGAGGTGTTGGGGAAAGAAATAGCGACTTTATCCCCAAAGCCAACCGACTGCAGAAGATGGTGGTCAAACGGCCTCAAGAACCCTCTGGCCTGGCTTGGATGCTTGTGTCTTTTATGGAACAGAGGGGAAGGTGAGGCAATAAAGTTAAAACAAACAAAAAAACCCAGTAAGTTGTTGCAAATATTTCCTTGTTTTCTTCGGGAGGGGATTTGATAATTTTTTCTCTCCAGCTTACATTCACAGGGGGGCTGGATCAGGGTGTTTCCCCAGAAGCTAAACAAAGGTATTTTTCACCTCAAGCCCTCGGGCCTGGGAGGCATGGTTCCTGGAGAAGGGCTTTTACGTATATTTTAATCCTTAGGCAACATCCCTTTAGTGATTAATTTATAGTGAAGCTAATAGAATGCAAAGGTTAAAGTGTTTAGTCGCTAAATCTTGTCTGAGTCTTTTGTGACCTCTTGGAATGTAACGCTCCAGGCTCTTCTGTCCTTGGGATTTCCTAGGTAAGAATACTGGAGTGGGTTGCCATTTCCTTCTCTAGGGCATCCTCTCCATCCAGGGAATGAACCCGCAGTCTCCTGCTTTGGCCAGCGGATTCTTTACCACTGAGGAATGTGGGTTCAAAGGTTAAAGTAAAAGAAATATGTTTAAAATGCAGTCAGATTTGTTCTTTCCTGTTATAGTAAGATTCAAAATTCGCCTCCCACCTGCATCTAAGAATACTTATGAAGGCAAAAAAGAAAGGAACTCCAAAACTTTCCTGTTAACATTTTCACATTGTTATACTTTATTGTGTAAATATATGGAAAAGCAGGTTTGATGAAGGGAAGAGCCAGTTCTGACTCCTTTTTGGAACTGTTTCTTTGACTTGCTTTGTGTTGCTTTTGTTATTATAATCATATATAATGGTCTGCCTCAGAGAACCCTGCCCCTGTGCCTGACTGTCAAACTCAGGTGCCTTTGTTCAGCTCACAGAGAAATACTCTGATGCTGCCTACTTGTGAATGGCTGCAAGAAAGAAGAAATGAACACATCCCTTCCACAAGGTGGCCATTCCTGGAGATGTTTTGCAAGACTGATGGCCCTTTTTACTTTACTTCCTCAACAGCCCCCATCTCTGTTCTAGAAAAGAACGTGGCATCCAGACCCAGATAAGATGGTTCTTTTGAAGTATTAATCTGCCACCTTCTCCATCAGCTAGCTTTCAGAATAAAGTCCTATTCTTTGCCTCAACACCTAGTTTCTCGGTTAATTGGTCTGCAGGGAGTAGAGCGAGTTTGGACCCGGTAACATATATCTCAACTACAAATTGGCACTTGCCATGGGTGCTTGCCATATACCTCTACAAGAATTAAATCATGTACTGCTGCAGCTGCTGACCTTCAACACCCCCTGAAAGGAGTTCCTGGTGGAGTGCAGAAATGAGGCAGTCTGTGCTCCAGGAAAACTGGTAGGACAGGTCTTCCAACAGTTAGATATTATCAGGAGGTGATTTTATGAACCCAATTCTAGCATCTCCTCAAATCTAGAACAGCACTAAAATCCTTCACGGTGATGACTGCTCTTCATGAGTAACAGAAGCTTCATGAGACCAGCAGAAACTTTCTGTAAAAAAAGAATCTGCCTTTGATTGTATGTACTTCCCCCTTACCAAAATCATATACATACTGACCTTCTCCCCTACCTCTTTGGAGCAGTTTCTCAGAGCTATCTCAGGCTGCAGCCCTCATTTTGTGCCAAATAAAACAACTTGCAACTCTCATGTCCATTTTTTTCTAAGTCGACATATGGAAGAACCAGACGTGATTCTTGACCTACAAAAATTCAAGTTATTCACATACATACACACACTTCACAGAATCTCTCAAATCTACTACTTGTTCTTTCCTGAAAGCTCCTTAAGGCCTGTCTTAACTGCCTGAATCTTCTGTATTGTAATGTGGAGAGGTAGAAAAGGAAGGAAGGAATGAATACTTACTTTTACAAAATGGATAGGACTAAGTACATCTATAAAATAGGATAACTTATTCCATCAGTTGGGGTTGGGGAGGAGATAAATTTCATATTTAAAACATTCAGATGTTTTAAATCTCTCAAAACAGATGTTTCAGTTTTATGAAGACTTGAGGGGGTAAACTACCAGATTAAGTGATTAGCAACTTGCTTTTAAATGTTTAGTGGAAAGTTTTACTTTCGCTTTAGGTTAGAAGGATTCATTAACAAAACAAACCATTCATTACACACAAATAAACAATTTGAATTTATAACAGAGATCATTTGACTTAATTCTTAAAAGAAAAGAAATAGAAGCAATAGAGAAGTAACTGTGTTGTAGCCACGAGTTCTGGGAAACAAACTCACTCAGAAGGACAATGCAGATAGTGGAGCGCAGTTTATTACACCGGCGGGCCCAAGGCAGAGCCTCCTCTTAGCCAAGGACCCCGACCAGTTTTTGTGAAAACCTTATATACCCTAAGTGTATAAGGTTCTCTGAAACTAGTCTGAACAAAGGAAAAAGAAAGATACAATCAAAGTTAACCCGAGATCATATGCCTTATGCCTAGGTAGTTAACAGTGGACAATTATCAACAGGCCTGTGATCATACCCCAATAAGCATAATAGAATGTATGATTCTATTTGGTTACACAGATTGTTATAGCCACGCTTTCCAGGAAACAGACTCACTCAGAAGGACAATGCAGATAGTGGAGTGCAGTTTATTACACCGGCGGGCCCAAGGCAGAGTCTCCTCTTAGCCAAGGGCCCCGACCAGCATTTGTGAAAATCTTTTATACCCCATGTGTCCAAACCCACTACCCCAATTCCCTTGAGACTTACATAAACAAAGGAAGGGTAAATACAACTACAATAACCCCATCATTCACGTGTTATGTGTTCAAACAGTCAATAATCAATAAGCCCGCAGTTACATTCCAAATAGTTAATAACTGATAAGCCTGTGCTTACATTCTGATAGATAGTGTCCGGAGGCAGGGGTGATTAGTGTCTGTTCTTCAAGATTCCCCTGCCCAGAGGGGGGTCTTATTCTTCCATTGTCATTCCCACAGGCGCTAAGCACAGAGTTCAGAGTCCACTGGAGAGGTGGCCGCGCACGATCAGCACAGACAGGCCTGAGATGGAGTCCAGGCCCTATGAATTCCTTCTTCAAGATAATTAGGGTATTCTTTTAGGTGATGAAGAGCCCTGGGGCTCTTCCTTTCAGGGGCCTGGTTTTCCAGTTGGTATGTGGTTTCCATAGATATTGGGCATATAGCTCAAAGTCCACAGTCTGGCCCAAGATAAGAGTCCTGCTTTCAAGATAGAGCCTGACCTATTTCCTCCTTCAACAGCATATATATCATCAAAAGGGGACAACCTACATCCTCACTTGGACAGCACTGGGAAGTCCCAAATGACAGCAATCTGGACTCCCAGTTGGGAAAGTGTCCCAGGCAATGCGTCCTTCTCACCCGAGAGACTTCAAATAGCAGCTTTGGAGGCTCCACTTGCCAACAAATGTCCATCTAGTCAAAGCCATGGTTTTTCCAGTAGTCATGTATGGATGTGAGAGCTGGACCATAAAGAAAGCTGAGCGTGGAAGAATTGATGCTTTTGAACTGTGGTGTTGGAGAAGACTCTTGAGAGTCCCTTGGACAGCAAGGAGATACAACCAGTCCATCCTAAAGGAAATCAGTCCTGAATATTCATTGAAGGACTGATGCTGAAGCTGAAGCTCCAATACTTTTGGCCACCTGATGTGAAGAACTGACTCATTGTGTCAGGGGAGTGTGTAATTTCCTCCGTTCTGTCTCGCAGGAAACAAAGATTTGACAGGGAGGACCAGTGTTTCAGCTCAGTTACAACTCAGTTTTATTCGGGGAGCAAAGTATAATACACCCTCAAGGCATGAGGGCGGGCCTACCTCAAAAAGGAGACCTCATGCTTCTTGGCTTCCTCTTTTTATACATTTTATCTCCTTCCCCCTGAGCCTGCCCTCTGTAAATTGGGCTAGCCAGGAGGACTGTTTGTTTCACCAGAGGTTCTCACTGCGGTGCACAGATTTTCTTTTGTTTCATTTTGCAGGCTTTTTCCTTTATCTTCTAGCCACCACAATTTTGAACTCCTTTTTCCTATTCTAACTACCTAACATTTGGAGAAGGCCCTGATTCTGGGAAAGATAGAAGGCGGGAGGAGAAGGGGACCACAGAAGATGAGATGGTTGGATGGCATCACGATGGGCATGAGTTTGAGCAAGCTCCGGGAGTTGGTGATGGACAGGGAAGCCTGTTGTCTTCCGGCTTCCGGGGTCTCCCGGTGTCTCCCGGGCTGCAGTCCATGGGGTCGCAAAGAGTCGGACACGATTGAGCGACAGAACTGAACTGAACTTGTAATCCCAGGCTGCAAAAAAGCAGCTCTGGTTTTACTTTTACATTATTACAATGCTTTTTGTTTTATCTTGCCAGTCATAGGTTAAACCCCAGGCACGGTTGGCCAGACCTGCCGGGGCTCAAGGATTTCAAGACTTGCTCCCTTTCTTGTCTAAAGTACCCCCTGACTTGCTACCCTTGCAGGCAGGCTCGGAATCCCGGCACCGGCAAGGTCCAAGCAGGTTAGAAACTGTTCAGAGGCCTGCTATCCTGCTTCTGAAGCTTGAATAAGACTGCCTCCATTTAAATTTCCCTAACACCTATTCAGAAACTGACAAACAAAAAGCAAATATTTGTGCCATGGAAGAGTGAACGCTAGTCTCAGTGTTCTACTTGCAGAAGGGGTTTGTTTGTCCAATGTGTATGGCTCCACCATATTGTTGCAGGAAGGGGGACCTCTTCCAGGGCCCGAAATTGGGCTGTTTGTTGCAGGAAGGGGGACCCCTTCCAGGGCCCCAAATTGGGCTCTTGTCTAACACTCGGAAATGAATTGTCCAAGGAGACACATGTGCTGACAAAGCAAGAGATTCTACTGGGAAAGGGGACCAGGGTGGAGAGCAGGAGGGTAAGGGAACCCAGGAGAACTGCTCTGTCACAGGGCTTGCAGTCTCGAGTTTGATGGTGCTGTCAGGCGAGTGTATGCTCCTCGGTTTTTGTTTCGCCACAACAAAGATTTGGAGTGACGGACATTAAAGCCCCCCTCGGCGTGTCTCAGCTCTCGGGTCTTGGACAGACCGTGTTATAGCTCTCAGGTCTCAAACTGACGGTGTTATAGCTCTTAGAGAAATCAGTGTTACAGCGCCATCATAGTTTCCGGGTTGTCTGACTCAGAGTCCTTCCTGGTGGTGCACGCCTTGTTCAGCCAAGATGGATGCCAGAGAGGAGGGTTCCTGGAGGTGGTCGGACATGTGGTGTCTCCTTTTGACCTTTCCCGAACTCTTCCGGTTGGTGGAGGCTTATTAGTTGTCTCTTACCAGAACCTCCTGTCATAAAACAACTCATGCAAATGGTTACTATGGTGCCTGGCCAGGGTGGGCGGTTTTAATTAGTGTGCTTCCCCTAACGGTATGACAATGTAATGATTTTTAGTGGAACGTAGAGACCAAAGCACTTTCCTCATGTCGGTTGCCACCTCAAGTGGATTTCATTTAGGAGAGAGTAATAGCCATTTTGAGGTTCAGATTGTCACAGAAAATTAGTCTAGACTCATACTTTGCAAGATTAACTAGTATTTGAATGATAGTACTTTCTACCTTGAGTTAGTTTTAAAATATTATTTTAGCTCCCCATGGACAGATTGTTTTCTGAGTTTAGAATTAGTATGATAGTCTGATTTATCTACAAGGACTAATGTCAATTAAAGAAGTCTTAGTATGGTTTGAAGAGTTTAAACCGGTACTTGTTTTCTTCCTCCTCCTCCTTCTATTAATTATCTGTTAAAATTGCAGATTAAAGTACTTCAAATTCTAAGACTGGTTATTTAAAGTCATTCATCACAGTAAAAGACAATCATTGCTAAATTATTGTTAGTTCCTCATGCCTCATTTTTTATTTTCTTTTTGCAAACCAGTGGGTGCTACCGTTTTCACCTTGACCCAGGCCAGTCGCCCGTGAAGGAGTGCTAGGTTATTTTTAAACAGAAAGAAAACGTGGAGACCACCAGAGCGTATTTATCAACAGCATGGGTGAACAAAACAGCAAACATCAATAATCTCCCAACCCTATGCAGCGATGGCATCCTCTGCGGGTTAGCTGAGGAACGTAATTCCTTCGATAGCTCAGTTGGTAGAGCGGAGGACTGTAGTATGAGAAGTCATAGACATCCTTAGGTCGCTGGTTCGAATCCGGCTCGAAGGAATTTACGTTTTGTGTGGTTTTAAATTAAATCTCTAACCTTAAGGCCTTTGTCAGTTACATAAATACTTGATGTGCATCTGTTGAAGGCTCACGTGTGGGCAGGGAATATGTTTCTTTAAACTATTGTTCTCCGTAACAATTTCTAACACGCACGATCAAACTTCAGCACCATTGTCGGGGTGCTTCTCTGCGGGGCGCACCCGCAGAGAAGTTCGGAACCCCGACCAGGGGGATCAGTGTTGGTGGTCTAGTCGCTAAGTTATGTCCGACTTTTGCGACCCCAGGGACTGTGGACCGCCAGGCTCCTCTGTCCACGGGATTTCTTAGACAAGAATGCTGGAGTGAGTTGCCATTTCCTTCTTCAGGGGGTCTTCCCGACCCAGGGATCAAGGGATCCAGTGACAAGTCTTCGCCACACCCCTCGGGATCCGAAGACCCGGGCGGGAAGAACCGGGGCGGGGCGGGGGGGTGGGGGGCGGGAGGGCGGCGGCCTGCTAGAACAACGCTCACCAATCGGTAGTAACTGGTGGAGCACGAGCGCCCCCTGATGTTACTAGAGCCCTCAGTTCAATCGCTCAGTCAAGTCCAACTCGGCGATCCCTTGGACTGCGGCAAGCCAGGCTTCTCTGTCCATCACCAACTCCCGGAACTTGCTCTATTCTTTCTACTACTTGCTCTATTCTTTTCTACTACAACCCCCGGCGGAGGGATGAAATTCTGAGATACTACCTCCCCTTCTAGGTTTACTTATGCAAAGAAAGGTGATTCTCATTACTGGCTGGGAAACGTGGGTGGATGTGGGAATCACCTGGGAATATTTTACAAAGCGCCTATACTTATGCCACTTTGGCGGTGGGACCTAGACATTGGTAGTTTTAAAAGCTCTCAGGTAATTTGCACGTGTGGCAAGATTTGAGAACCACTGCAGAATAGAAGTTTTTACAAAATTAATAGACAAGGGGGAAATTGATAGAATTTTTACTCAATTTGAGAATAAGCTCGAGGTTGAGTTCTCTTAACAATAGAAAATAATTGTTAATTTTATGCCAATTTCATTAAAATATGTTAACCACACTTCTACCCCGTCTGAAAAATGTGATTCGGAATACCTACGGAAGAGTCCCCAACTATAGAAGATATTTAGTAAGGAAGAGTTGTCTGAGGATTTTGTGCCTGAAACTTCTGCATGTTCCTTCCCATGCTTCAGAAATTTTATTCTTTAAGTAAGCAATTCTCAAACTTTGGTGAGTGAACCACCTAGAGAGTTAATGTAGGACAGAGAAGTCCAGGCTTATTGAACTAGGTTTGAGAGACACTGCCTATAACACGTTGGCAACCACCAGTATTAACAGCTAGAAACTGGTAGCATCCTTGCTCTTTGAAAGCGAATTGAAGGCAGAAGAGTAAACAAGAAAAATGGTCCAATTTTCTTTTCAAAGATAACGTGGGGCTTGGATGCAAAGCTTATTAGATAGTCCTGGATTTTCTCACCAAGGCACCCTAGCTTCCAATTCAAACAAGTTCTCCACTGCGATTTCCCTCCCATGCTGTGCTTGCCTGCTAACTCTCTTCAGTCGTATCCAACTCTTTGCAACCCTATAGACTGCAGCCCTCCAGGCTCCTCTGTCCAGGGGATTCTCCAGGCAAGAATAGGGGAGTTGGTTGCGTGCGCGCCTCCAGGGGATCTTCCCAACCCAGGGATCGAACCGGCGTCTCTTAGTCTCCTGTACTGGCAGATAGGTTCTTTACCACTAGCGCCACCTGGAAGCGCTTCCCTCCCATAATTGAGCCATATTGGGCAATATTCCAGTATCAGTGCCAGCAGCAGCCCCACCACCTCCGTAGAAACAGCCAGATGACTTCAGAAGAGGAAGAATGAACGCTAAGAAACAAAACAAAAAAACCCCCCAAACCTCAAACATACTTACATATTCTTTAGCTCTTCACAGTCTTATTAAGAAGTACATGAAGAAATTATCCCGTTTTTTAAAAAAGTGGGAATCATTTGTTTCAGTGTAAGAATGTGAGATTACCTTCAAGAGGTCAGACATGTGGGAAATAGACTCTGAGAATAAAAATGTAATATTAACGTATAAATAACTGGAATGTAGATGTGTAAATCACCTGGTAGAGACAATCTTCAAAAACGGAGAGAAAACCCAAAGAATCCAAACTTGCCTACCCTATCATTGAAGACAAAGGAGAGATCATCAATGTTACTGAATTGCTTCTTTAAGTGGTAATGTTTAAGCAAGGTGTCTACTATTTTTAGAAGTATGGGAATAAAGGCCAAAGCGTAGGTGGAACATAAAGCTGGAGAATGTAATGTGGGCATCGATCCCACTACCTCTCACATGCTAAGCGAGCGCTCTACCATTTGAGCTAATTCCCCACCGGGTTAGATAAGGATGGCTCCCTCACTCACTTTAATATCTGAAAGTAATTCATAACTCGTGGCCACTGTGATTTCTGCCTGTGTTCAGTATTGGGCAAGAGTTTCACACTGGAATCATATCTACGGAAACCGGGGACAGGAAGGAAATTGCAGGTGCATCCAGAAGGGCAATTCAAGTTTCTCAACCAATGAGACTCTGCTTTTGGCCATCCCAACAGTTACTGCCAATTCCCTCACTCCTAAGTTTTCCACCGGTTGACTCTGCTAGCCCCAGAAACAGATTCTCCAGAGTTCGTACAAATGTCCCCTAAGATCTGCTTTCTGTCTGGCTTAAAAAACAAACTCCGTCAGTGGACCCAAGGTCACGATGGATTGTGCGTCCCAGGAAATTCCTCCCTTCATTCTGACTTCGTAGTTCCTATTTCGATCAAGGGTGTACAAGTTATTTTTCTAAGGTAAATATTAATAGGAGAAGAGAATATAACCATGGCTACATCCTTAGATCTGGATTCTCTGCAAACCAAAAACAAAAGTAGTAGTTGCCACTTTTTATTCTGGGCCTGTGGAGTACCAGATATCAACTACTGTATTAGGTACTAGGTACTGTACAGTTAGTCCTGAAGAGAGAACTCTTGGGCATTGTCAGAGGCCCATCACTTGCAGTAAAGTCATCTGAAGGTCCTTCTCCAGCATCTAAACATCAACTGCTTCTTTGTCTGAAATTCCATCATTAGAAACTTTTTGTTGTTGCTGTTTAATATTATTTTCTAGTCTCAATGAAATTGGGGCAAAGTGATAAAATTGAAATGGAGAAGACGGAGCATTTTACTGAAGAAAGTGACTCTATGTTCCTATGCTGTGTACGCATTGTTGCACAGGCCTTTCTAGAACCCTCTTAATCCTCTTAAAAGCTTGCTCTGCCCTTTTCTTTTTCACTGCAATCAGGGTTGACCAAAAAAAAAAAAAAAAAGAATAACTTTCTGTAAGAAAAAGTCCTCCATCTTCCTGCACCCACTCCATTTGAGACAAAAGAGTTCAAAACTCAAATATTCCAAGCGTATGTAGAAATCCATCATTTATCTCAAAATTCGGCTAGAGGTCAGCCTTGCCTTCTTTCCATCTACGTGTTCTCTCTTTACTCTTCCTTGAATAGAATTTACCCAGGTACAATAGTCAGTTTGGCCTCTACTCTTTTTTTTTTTTTTAACATTTATTTTCCATGATTATATTAGGGGTGCAAATGTGGAACTGGAGAGAAAAAAAGAAAAAAGTGGCCTAATTTCACAATTCAGATCCATGGATTGAGCTTTGGGATGACTGTTTATGAACTGGGACCAACTTGGGACTTTCGACCATGAGCTAGAAACCATGAGTTTCCAATAGCATTGGATTAGGTATTAAAATTTGAACCTCTTAGCTTCCATTAGAGGTAAAATGAAGATCAAGAATACTGTCTTAAAATTCACATGGACATTTTACCAGTTGTTAAACTATTGACTGAACTCTAAGCTCACTGCTCTGGACTGTACTGTGTTCTTCCCACATCCAAATGTGACTGTATTTGGAATTAGAAAGTAATTACGGTTAATGTAGTAGTTAGGGTGGGGCCCTGACCCTGTAGGATTACTATTCTCATAATGGGAGACATCAGAGTTCTCTCTGTCAAATCAGGAAGAGAGCTCTCACCTGGAACTGAATGGTTGTCATCTTGATCTCAGACATCCCAGCCTCCAGAACTGTGAGAAAATTAATTTCTGTTATTTAAACCACCCAGTCTATGGTATTATGTCATAGCAGCTGGTGTAGACTAAGACACTCATCATTTAATCTGCCTTGTGATAAAGGAGGTAGGACTCTATAAACCATACTGCTGACTTACCACTAGGCTCTATATTCAGTTCAGTCACTCAGTCATGTCTGACTCTGCGACCAACGACTGCAGCACGCCAGGCTTCCCTGTCCCTCATCAGCTCCCCGAGCTTACTCAAACTCATGTCCATCCAGTCAGTGATGCCATCCAACCATCTCATCCTCTGTCGTCCCCTTCCTTTGCCGAAAAGGAAGCTAGAGGGAGAATGCAAGGTTGGAGGAGGAAGAGGAAAGGTGGACTTGTCTTTTCAGTTTCCTTTCTGGGAGCTTCCTGCTCCTCTAAGTATCACCCCAGTAAGACTTCTGCATCCCAATAAACACAACAGTTCTGAAGCAGCAATTGAATCCAGCACCATGCTGAATTTTTACTCTTGGCATATCTGCTATTTTCCACCTTGTATTTGAAGCAAGGATAGGACACTCGACAATGAAAGAGAAATTTCACTTTCTAGGATCTCTCCTCTCCAGCTGCTAATTCTCTGTTACGTCAGGAACACTGAAAGTTGCTAGATATTTTCGTAGTTTTTCATGAAAAGGGATTTAATTACTGAATTCAATATTGACTACATGCTCTTAATATTCCTAAATAGAAGGCATTAGCAATTGCCATTTAAGGAAAATTTTGGAATATTTTTCAATAATATCATTTTGTAGAAATAATATAGTTTTGCATAAATTTGTATAAATAAGCACAGATATTTATAAAATATTTTCCTTAAGAAAGCCTTTTCTCTCCAGATAATTTAGTGTATTCCCCACTTATGTCTATTTCTGTTTTAGTCTAAGGTAATCTCTGTTGAACCTCAATGTTTGACGATTTTCTCTGGAAAAAACATTTATTTATATTTGCCTTTAAAATTTATAGGTGTTTTGGTTTCACTTTAATTGCACCACATTACTTTGCCAACAAAGGTCTGCCTGGTCAAGGCTATGGTTTTTCCAGTGGTCATGTATGGATGTGAGAGTTGGACTGTGAAGAAAGCTGAGCACCGAAAACTTGATGCTTTTGAACTGTGGTGTTGGAGAAGACTCTTGAGAGTCCCTTGGACTGCAAGGAGATCCAACCAGTCCATCCTAAAGCAGATCAGTTCTGGGTGTTCACTGGAAGGACTGATGCTGAAGCTGAAACTCCAATACTTTGGCCACCTCATGGAAAAGACCCTGATGCTGGGAGGGTTTGGGGGCAGGAGGAGAAGGGGACGACAGAGGATGAGATGGCTGGATGGCATCACCGACTTGATGGGCATGTGTTTGGGTAGATTCCGGGATTTGGTGATGGACAGGGAGGCCTAGCGGGCTGCAACTCATGGGGTCGCAGAGAGTTGGACATGACTGAGTGACTGAACTGAACTGAACTGAATCATTCATTATTATTCATTCATTAATATGAACCACCCAAATTATTTATCCAACTAAAAGAAATGGACACTCCACATATTTCATCATTAGAGCTATGAACACACACGATTTCCCATTAGATTTTCAGAAAGAATCACAATGATACGAAAATGCACCAGATATTGCTCTGTTCACAACTTAGGGATCCTCTTCAACCCGGTTGTTTGTGTTTTCAGTAATTATATCATTTATCGAGCAAACCTAGACACTTTTTTCTAGAGAAAAAGGAAATTGTAATTAGAGGGAACAGCAGGAAATCGGGGGTAATGCAAGAAATCCACCCTAGGTATATAATACTTAGGGAGGAGAACATGGGATACCGGTAGAATTTTTGTTTAAGATATACATAGAATAATATCCAAACGTCCTAGATGTACAGCCCAATGGATTTTAGATATTTATTAAATCTGTGAAAGTAACTAACCAGATCATGATATAGGACCTATTTAGCGTTTAAAAAGATTGCTTAAAATTAATTATTCTTTTAAAGATGAATACATATTATCAAAGCAGAAATCATCTGGATAGACATTAGAAAAGGAAGTCTAAAAGGAGACCTAGAGGTGATCCTTCGATAGCTCAGTTGGTAGAGCGGAGGACTGTAGGTATATGGTTAATAGTCATCCTTAGGTCGCTGGTTCGAATCCGGCTCGAAGGAGGGGAGTTTTTGGAAATTACAGGCCGAAACTAACCAAGTCAATGGACAAAGATCTTTCCCTGTTCGAATGAATTGGACAGTAACTCCGCTTTAAGATAATACGTCTCTCTAATATGTCCCCCTCCTACGCATTTAGGAAAACCTTATCACTCGTGGCTCACTTTTGATTGAGGGAAGAGGAGAGAGGCGGATATAACAGTAGGAGTAACAAAGCTCCATAGTGTTCAAGGGAATTAATTTTAAAAATACACTTCTATAATCACTACCCATATTAATTTTATAATATTTCTAGCACCTTTCATGTTTGCCTCTATTTTTGAAATAAGTCAAAACAAAATTATAATACTCAGGTAAAGATTATTGAAAGAAAGAGAGTAAGAGTACTCTCAGCAGCTCCTTCGATAGCTCAGTTGGTAGAGCGGAGGACTGTAGTGAGCGGGTATTAGTGGTCATCCTTAGGTCGCTGGTTCGAATCCGGCTCGAAGGAGGTCTCATTTTACGAAAACCATTGCAAGCCTAAAAACGACGACCTTGTAGGAATAGATATATAAACAAACAAGTGAACCTGAGGTAGGCACAGGAAGCTGTCACTAAAGATTTTTTTCATCTGGGTTGCTAAAGAGTCTCCAGAAAGTGATTTTTCAAGGAATTGAGAAGGGGTTATGGCAAAGGGGTAGAGGTCACCCTACCACAATGTTTTTTTTTTTCATTTTCATTTTTCTTTACGGTTCAAAGGCCCTTTAGAGCTCTCTGTTGAGACTTCTGTGAATAAACGTTTTAGCAATGACAATTTCAAATACACCCAGGGTAAAGAACACAGCATAATTTACCATTGTGGCCATCACAGTGGCAACTGACACCATCTACTGCACAAGACCCACCTCCCTCATCCTTTTAGTCAATCCCCCAAAGTTTTCTCGTTTCACTCTTTGTGGCTCAGTATTTTGAAGACGTCGGTGTCAAGAGCTAAAAGCGAAACCTAGTTTGTTTCTCCATTCCAAAAAAGTAGGAAGCAACTGACAGAAAGTTCTCGTCCATAAATGAATGAAACAGTCATATGAGAACTAGAGAAATACAGTTTATTAGTCTCTAGAACCACTCCATCAAAGAGCACGGCGAGTTAACTTTAGAAAATAATCTTGGAGTCCTGTTCAGCAACGACTGTCATCTCGGATTATGACTGTGGGTAGATTTACCACTGCTTCCATCCTCTGGCTTTCTTGCCTCCCTAGTTCCACCGGGATGGGAAATCTTGAGCCACAGACTCGTCCACAGTCCCTTCCAGGAAGCCGGCCCGAGTATTTGTACGCATTCAGGGCGCCTTGCAGTCGATCCCAAGGCAGATGTGGGTCGGAGGAACCTTGGCGCCTTAAGGACACAGGTAGCGCGCACAAACGGACAAGTCCTCCAGACACAAAATGAAGGGAGCGAGCCCGGAAAGCGGCCTCTGGTTTGATGAAGGGACCGTGTTCAAGGCCGCGCCATAGTTAGGAACGCCCAGGGCCGAGTCCATTCTAGCGGTTGTTCAGCTCATGGAGGTGAAAGAGAAAAGAAGCAGGTTGCCCTGACTGGACTGACTTCATTTTTAAAAGAAAAGGAACTCCATCTTACACCCTCGGCGAACTTTTGGAGTGTATATCTGGGGAGCCATGCAGATAAAATACCAGCAGACGAACAGGCCTCCCGGGCGGATAAAAACCAGACCAGGCAGACGCCGTACCTAGACCTCCTGGAGCCAGAAGGAATTCAATGTCCATTATTTAATCAATCACTATCTGTAATCTTAATACCTATTGATGTGGGCTAAACTGTAGATCCACATAGCTTTACAATGTGAATTTATGGCTAAAACCTGATTGTATCTCTCACTAACATTGTCCAGAACCGGTTTTAAAGAATTTGGAGATGTGGACTTGGGCACATACACTTTGGGCATAATAGGTTGTCACAAAAATCGGTCGGGTTCCCTGGCTAAAGAGGAAACTGCCTCGGACCCGCCGGTGTAATACACTGCACTCCACTATTCACGCTGTCCTTCTGAGTGAGTTTGCTTCCCGGAGCGTTTGGCTACAACATTTCGAGCGTTGGCCGGGAAACCCCTCACTATGAGAGACAAGTCCCATTTGGGGCTACTCCGAGGCTTCGCGGCTCGGATTCTCTAGAGAGGGGGGGGTGGGGGGAGGCGCCTCGCACTTCTGGAAAGATTCCACTTCTCCACGCCGGGATCTTTCACGTTAGTGGGTAGTGGACGGCAGCAGGGGAGTTAAGCGCTCAGGTAAGGAGGTTCCCACCCTGGGGGGTGGAAGAGGGTGCCTGATCAACCCCCCTGGGAGGGAATAGGGGACACACACTGACCGTCAAAGTCATAAAGGAGGTGGTGTCCGCGTCGTCTTGGGGTAAATTTTTCCCAGGCGATTGCGAGAGGGCTTTGGGGGGGGGGGCGGGGGGAAACTTGGTCTTTGTGTGCTTATATTCTGCCCTCCCAGAGGAGGTGTCCTATCTGCTGTGGAATTCTCGATCCTCTCAGGGTTGTCAGGCTAAAAAGGAGGAAGATACGCGAGTGAATGCGAATTGATCCTTTCCGGAGACGGTCTGGGACGTGGGATATTTAATCCATCTATGTTTTCATCCTCACCCGATCAAGCCCACCAAGGCAGAACGGACTTTCAAAGTCAGAGGAGAAACAATCTTGGACCACTTGGTGTTCTGGTTCGGCCGTGCGGACCTGCAGGTGAAGACACGCCGATCCCCCTTCTGGCAGGAAGGCTCTACTCACCCAGATTAGGAAGGAGGCGGAATGGCAATTTAAGTGTTTCATTGAGTGGAAAAATCAAGAAGTACTTAGGATACCGAGAACTTCGTGGACAGAACGAAAAGGGAAGGGAGAAGAAGGTCCGAGAAGGTAAGCGAGATGGGAGGAAGTGAATCTAAGGCAACTGTATTGGAGTGCATGATTAAGAATTTTAAGGGATTTGGCGAAGACTGTGGGGTGAAGATGACGCCTAACCGACTCCGCATAGTCTGTGAGGTTGAATGGCCCTCTTTGGGAGTAGGATGGCCACCAGAGGGCACCATGGACTTAGAAACAATAAAAGCAGTCTATGTAGTAGTCACAGGAAAGCCGGGGCACCCGGATCAATATCCATATATTGATTCATGGCTGTGGTTGGCTCCAGATCCTCCCCCTTGGGCAAGACTCCATTCAAAAAGAGAGAGGGAAAACATTAATGGCACAAAAATCGACTGATGACAAACAAGAAATTCTGCCGGATCCGAACGGAAGCCATTTGCCCTCTCCCCCATACTGGATGACGCGCCGGCCACCTAATGCTCCACCAAGACCGGAGACCGCCTTAAAGATCACCGATCCAGGGCCTGCTGGGGCTCCACCAGCTGCTCCCCCGCCAACTCCCGGAGAGATCGTAGAGCCGCCATCTCGGCAGGCTCCGATCCCGGCGGTAGGAGCCTCTGGTCAGCGTCCACAGGACTCAGCCTCAGCCGAACCTCCTAAGCAGTATCCGCCTCTCCCGGTGAGTACTGACGGAAAGGGGGAAGGAGACACAGGAATTAGACAGAGGCTGCACTCCGCCAAGGAGCGGGGGAAAGGGTCCCGCAACAAATGCCTCGCAGAGAACTGCAACAGCCTCGGATTCAGGGAGCAGACAGACACTACCACCAGCCTCCCTGAACCTACTATTACCAACCATTTTCCTCTATGGACCTACTGTATTGGCAGAAACTCACTCCACCGTACTCGGAGGAGCCACAAGGCATGATCAGGCTGATGGAGACTATTTTTCGAACCTACCGTCTTACGTGGGACGACGTAATCCAGCTGCTAGTCACCCTCTTCAGCACTGAAGAAAGACACAGGATCCATACTGATGCTAGAAAATGGCTACAAGAAGTGGCCCCCGGGTGTACCGTAAACCCACAGCGGTGGGCAGAACTAGCCACCCCTGATGAAAGGCCCGATTGGGACTATGACACAGAGGCAGGAAGGGGCCACCTTGAAAGATATAGGGCGGCTATTTTACAAGGTCTCAAGAGGGTGGCCCCTAAGCCTACAAATATGGCAAAACCTACTGAAGCAGTCCAAAAGCAAACTGAAACACCTACTGAGTTTTATGAAAGGCTATGCAAGACCTATAGACTTTATACACTAATAGATTCAGAGGCAGCTTGGTCTCAAATTGTGATAAATACAGCCGTTGTATCTCAAGCCTATCCTCATATCAGGCACAAGCTCCAAAAGGAAGATGGAGTATTAGCCATGACCAGCTCACAAATAATTGAGATTGCTAATAAGGTGTTCAGAAACAGAGACGTGGAGGCAAAAAAGAAGGCTGAGAAAAAACGGAGAGAAGATAACAAGAGAGCGGATCAGAGGATCGAGTTATTGGCGGAGGCCTTGGGAAGGCCCTTCCCTGGGCCTTCCCCAAAACCTCCACCCCCTCTAAATCAGCGTTGGTCTCCTGGCAAGCCTCCTACAAGGAAGCCCAGGACCGCCCTGCAACCAAATCAATGTGCCTGATGCCGGGGCTTTGGCCATTGGAAAAATGAATGGTCCCAGAAAAGCTGGGAAAAATAACTGGCATTGGCTGTTTTAGGGCTGGCTGAACTGGAGGCTGAATAGGGGTGTTGGGGCTCAAAGACACAAGGTCCCCAAGAGCCCATGGTAAAACTAAAAGTGGAGGACCAAATTATTGACTTTATGGTGAATACTGAAGCAGAAATGTCAGTGGCAACCGAACCGGTAGCCCCCCAGAGAAGGTCCATTGCTGCAGGAGTAACCAGGGACAAGCTGATTAGACCATTCTGTCTACCCCAAAAATGCCAGATGGGGGGGGGGGCGGGAATCAAGTGACTCATGAATTCCTGTATATTCTTGAATGCCCAGTATGTCTGTTGTGGAGAGACTTGTCTAAATTGGGGGCACAAGTGACCTTTCCCCCCAAGAAAAACCCATTCTCCAGTGGCCTCGACCACCTATTTACTTTTCCTTTCAGTAACCCCTCAAGATGAATGGAGGTTGCATGATCCTTCGGAAGGGAAGCCAGATGGGTTAAACAATCCAGAGAGAGAGCTGATCCAACAATTCCCTGTGGTTTGGGCGAAAGATACGCACCCCCCCCCCACCCCGCCCCCACCCGGGCTCACCAAACATCAAGCTCCGGTGGTAAGAGAACTCAAACCTGGTGCCATACCAGTCAGGAAATGTCAGTACCCGCTACCGCTGGAGGCCCGAGTTGGCATCTTGCCACATATAAATAGGCTACGGCAGGCAGGCATCATGATTGAATGCCAGTCAGCTTGGAACACACTGAGCCTACCAGTTAAGAAGGGGGACTGGACCACAGGCCTGTACCGGACCTCATACTGGTCAACCAAGCAGCCGTAACTCTACACTCCACTGTTGCTAACCCGTATACCTTACTCAGCCTCCTCCCACCGAGTGATAAGATCTATACTTGCCTGGATCTAAAAGACACATTCTTTTGTATCCACGTTGCTCTGGTATCTGAACCCATTTTTGCCTTTGAATGGGAAGATCCAGCAGGGAGCACCAAACAACAGCTCACTTGGACTTGCCTCCTGCAAGGATTTAAGAATTCCCCGATCATTTTCGGGGAAGCCTTGGCTTCCAATCTGGACTCATTCCAGCCAGAAAGGTTTAGATACTGGCTGCTACAATACGTGGACGACCTGCTGTTGGCTGCAGAGAATAAAGAACACTGTTGGGAAGGAACTAAAGCTTTGCTGGAACTGTTGATGGAGGCTGGCTACCGAGTTTCGAGGAAAAAGGCACAGATCCACAAGGAGGAGGTAAGATATTTGGGGTTTGTCCTGATAGGGGGCACAAGACTGTTGGACTAATCCAAGAAAGAAGTAATCTTGAGAATCCCACGACCAAAAACCTGACGATAGGTCCGAGAATTTTGGGGAGCCATTGAGTTCTGTAGAATTTGGATCCCAGGATACTCTCAGATGGCCCAGCCCTTATATGAACTCCTAACAGGGTCAGAAGGGGATTCACTAAATTGGACTGAGAGGCAGCAACAGGCCTTTGAAAAGTTAAAATTGGCAATTACATCGGCACCTGTATTGGGTCTGCCAGAACTTACTAAACCCTTCACTCTTTATGACTGAAAAGGACAAAGTGGCTATGGGGGTATTAACCCAGGCTTTGGGGACATGGGATAGACCAGTGGCCTATCTCTCAAAACGGCTGGACAACATTGCCACCGGGTGGCCTGGGTGCTTTTGGGCGACTGCTGCGGTTGCCTTACTGGTCTGAGAAGCAACCAAGCTAACTTTGGGCCAAAACTTAACTGTAAAGATCCACCATGAGGTCAATGCTCTCCTATGAGGGGATCCCCACAAATGGTTGTCAATATAGCAGATTACCCAATATCAGGGACTTTTATGTGAGAACCCCTATGTTACTATTGAGCTCTGTCAGGCCTTAAATCCGGCTACACTCTTTCCTGTTGGGGGAGGCGAACCCTCACATAATTGTGAAGAAATCCTGGAAGAAGTTTATGCTAGCAGACCTGACCTGAGAGACCAGCCAATCCCGGACCCAGATTGGGTCCTGTACACTGATGGCGCCAGCCTGGTGAAACAAGGACAAGGGCTGTCGGGGGTATGCGAGCATCGTCGAAGCTGGTTCTCTGCCACCTCACTGGTCTGCTCAACAGACTGAATTATGGGCTCTTGTTCGGGCCCTCCCATTGTCAAAAGGTAAGAAGACCAACGTTTACACTGACTCCAGGTATGCTTTTGTTACTTTGCATGTGCATGGGGCCCTATACAAGGAGAGAGGGCTCTTGATAGCTAACGGAAAAGACATTAAAAACAGGGAAGAAATCTTGACCCTACCAGATGCTGTATGGGAACCTGAAAAAGTGGCAGTAATATATTGCTGGGCTCACCAAAAAGAGGGCACCCTGCAGGCGTGGGGAAACCGACAGGCAGATAGAGCCGCAAAACAAGCCGCTGAAGAATCTGGAGGCACTGGAGTGGAATTGTTAAGACTTTTGTGCTCTTGAGAATGCCCGCGTTAACTTCAACTCTCCCACAGTATACCCTGGCCCAAGACCAGCTGACTGAAACAGAAAGGCCACCAAGAATGAAAAGGGCTGGTGGGAACTGCTGGATGGCTGGTTGCTAGTTCCCGAGATATTGGCCTCTTCATTAGTGTCTCAGGTACCCCAGACAACCCACTTGGGATGTGACAAAATGGAAGAATTAATTCAGAAATATTTTTTTAATACCACGGCTTTCTTCCTTGTGTAAAATGGAATCCCAGAACTATTCAGCTCACAGGTCAATGCTGCCCCTGGACATAAGCAGAAATCTCCAGGAATACAATTAAAGGGTACTCTGCCCTTTGAACATTTAGAAGTGGACTTTACTGAAATGAGACCCTACTGGTATTATCATTATTTACTAGTCATGGAACGTACCTTTTCAGGTTGATTGGAGACATTCCCCACCTGAACTGAAAAATCAAATGAAGTGGCTCATTGTCTGATTCGAGAAATAATCCCCAGATTTGGGTTCCCAACCAGTATAGGATCAGACAATGGCCCTGCTTTTGTAGCCAATTTAATTCAACAAGTATGTAAACCTCTAAATGTCAAATGGAAATTACATACAGCATATAGGCCCCAGAGTTCCAGAATGGTGGAAAGAACTAACCAAACCCTAAATGATACACTTTCAAAATGGATCATAAAGACTGACTGTTCATGGATGGACTTACTTCTGGTGGCCTTGCTCAAATTAAGAATGACCCCGTGTCCCCATAGTTATTCTCCTTATGAAACTGTCTATGGAAGACCCCCTCCCATAGTAAGACAGGTGTTGGCAAATTTGCCACGTAAGAGAGGAATGGGATGTCCCAGAGGATGGAATGACAAACCAGGTAACTAAGTGTGTCCAAGAATGGGTGTCGTTCCCCCTTGGGGAGCAGATTCATGAATTTGTGCCCGGTGATCAAGTGTGGGTCAAGGACTGGAAGCATGACTCCTTGGCCCCACATTGGAAAGGTCCATATACTGTTGTACTAACTACACCTACGGCAGTTAAAGTTGCAGGTGTCACTCCCTGGATCCATCACATGAGGGTGAAGAGGACATACCATACAGACCTGGAGGATGCTAAGTGGACTACACAAAAGGCCCCCACTGATCTCTGTGAAACCAAGATCATCTTAAAAAGAAAAAATGAAGCTCTGCAATCAACTCCTACTACATGGACTTTCTGGTATCCTGGGATTAACCATAATTTCAGCACAAGACAATGTTTTCATCTCATGGGCACACTCCTACACTGACTTTCATAATAGATCTAACTGCTGGGTGTTTGGAGCTATGCCCATGTCTGTTATGGATGGACTCCCATGGTGGGTGTCGCCTCTACGAAGGGGTGACATGTCTAGTTTATGTGACTATTTTCTTCAGATGAAACAACAAAAGTCAAGTGTGGAAACTGTCATTACAGCAGTCACTACTCATTGGTTTGATAAAAAGGCTGATGGTCTGACAAAAGGTCATGGGATACATTTTAATTATATTCTTAGCTCAGAAAATGCTTATCAATATATGGTGACAGCCAATAAGTCCAAACAATAAAAAAAACAACAGGTATTTTGACCAATCTTACCAGATATGAAATGAATATATGTGGATTACTCCTGAAAAGGGACAACTTGTTATGATAGCTGACATTTGCTGGGAACAAGATGTACACACTATTGGATATAACCAGACAACAGACAAAATGGACTTGAAGCCAGTAGGCTCTCTATGGACAGAACAGTGTTATAAGACCTGTAAAGTTACTTATGATCCCAATTAATCCACCCAATAGCCTGGGATGGACTAGGGAGTCAACCCCGGAATCAGGTGGATTGCCCCAAACAGCTCTCGTTGGCTATGCAGGACCAATCTGTGGCCATGGCTACCCGCAGGGTGAGTAGGAAGATGTACTTTAGGTCTTGCCTTTGCCGTGGGAACATTAGGCCAGCAATACAGGAGCCCTTAAATTTACCCTCCCTACCGGCCAGATGGTCACGATCAGTTTTCCATTGGTATGATTATTTGGCTGCTGCATTTGTTCCTTCGTTGGGCACTACAGCTATAATCATTAGAGTTGAAGTCCTAATAATTTCACCCAAAGGGTCCTAAATGACAGCCTGAGGGTAATTCAAGCATTAAATACTGAACAAATACAAATGAGAAAGGCAGTAATTCAAAATAGAATGACTTTGGACATCTTGACCGCTGCTCAAGGAGGGACTTGTGCCAAAATAAAGGTTGAGTGCTGTGTGTATATCCCAGTCTTGTCTGGAAATGTTACTGAGGTTCTTAGAGATACGCAAGCTCCTGTAAAACAAATGTCAGATGGCTCAGTACCGTTTTGGGCTTCTCTTTTGTAATGGATAAAGGGCGATTGGTGGAAGTCTGTCAATTGTTGTTATAGTTGCTCTGTTAATTTTGTTATGTGGACCTTGTATTCTCCAGTGTGTTGTCCAATTTGTGTCGTTGAGATTGACTGCATTTACCCAAGTACATGCCAAAAGACCTAATGTGCAATATGTCCCTATGACTGATACTCACACTAGAAGTTGAGAGCATCAAGAGGGGGGAATGAAAGAGGAAAGGAGCAGGTTGCCCTGACTGGACTGATTTCATTTTTAAAAGAAAAGGAACTCCATCTTACACTCTCAGCAAACTTTTGGACTGTACATCTGGGAGGCCATGGAGATAAAATACCAGTGGCCGAACAGGTCTCCGGAACAGATAAAAACCAGACCAGGCAGACCCCGTACCTAGACCTTCCAGAGCCAGAAGGAATGCAATGCCCACTATGTAATCAATCACTATCTTCTGTAATCTTAATAATACCTATTGATGTGGGCTAAACTGTATGTCCAGACAGCTTTAGAATGTGAATTTATGGCTAAAACCTGACTGTATGTCTTACTAACATTGTCCAGAGTGGGTTTTAAAGAATTTGGGGATGTGGGCTTGGCACACTTTGGGCATAAAAGGTTGTCACAAAAATTGGTCAGGAACCCTGGCTAAAGAGGAAACTCTGCCTCGGACCAGCCAGTGTAATAAACTGCACTCCACTATTCACGCTGTCCTTCTGCGTGAGTTTGCTTTCTGGAGTGCTTGGCTACAAAAGAGGGAAAATTAGTTTGTGATCTAACAGCAAATCTGTTGTTGGGAAGGGGGAAATTTCCCCTTCTCTTCTTGAGTACCTGTGGTTGCAAGATGTTAACAGGAGAAAAAGAAAGAAATTTGATTCATGAGCATGGAGGTCCCATAGAAATGGGACCTAAGAAGTGGCCAAATCAGGCAGCTTTTATACTTTTTAGACAAAGAAACTTAGGTTCTGGGTGCCCAGTTAGTGAAGAATCTAAATAGAGTTTAGGCTTGAGGTAGTAAAGAAATAAGGTTTGTTTATAAACCTTAACCCAGAATATCTTTGGTGCTAATGGTGTCTTTCCACCAAATGCATGGAGTACACCTTTCACAAGAGAGATTTCTTGCTTTTAGGGAGACAGAAAGAAGACTCTAAGAGTGTCATTCTTGTAGTAGTACCAGATTCTTTAGTAACTTTAATTTAACATAATCAGTATGCCATTGAGGCACATTTTGGGTACCCTGGACCCCAAAACTGTGAAAACACAAATCCCAGGGAGAATAAAGCTCCCTGTCCTAGCGGTGGCTTAAATCAAGGCTAAGTATACATCTGCCAGTAGATGTTTGTAACAGAAGTATAAATACAAATCATGCATTAACACAAATGTAAAACAGGCGCCAAATTTTAAAATAAAAGAAATAATTGTGGCAAGTTAAAACTTTTAGACAATTTATTCACAAAATCAAATTTTAAATTAATATTTTAAAGTAAAAAAGATTTTAACTAAGTGAAAAGGTCACAAATGAAATTTTCAAAAATTAAGTCTAACTAAATTTCTAAAACTTTTATTTGCAAAGGTAAATTACATTCTCAAAACTTAAATTTTAAAAACTCAAATTTCTAAATTAAATTTTGAAAAACACTTAACAGTCAAACTTAATTAATTAAAAAAATGAAATTTCAGTAAACTTCAAAAGTTGAGCCATCCCCCAACTGGAGCCACACCCGAGTCCTTTGGGTAAAATGCTACTTTGACCTCTGGAATACAAAGAAACTCCCCTCACTTCCAAAATAGTTCTCCAAAATTTCCGGAAGAGCATGCCTCATCCCCTCATTTTGCATCTCACCACGGAATCCTCTAGGGTAAATTATACTTGAGGGTCTACCTCGCCTTTGTCTCGTCAGCTCGGGAGTCAAGGGCTCTCAGGCTTTGAAAGTCACGGCTGACCCAGGGCCTGCTTCCGCCCTCTCCGCTAGTCCTGCACTGTCGGGTACAGCCCAGTTCTTTCTCGTCGTTTGACGTCACTCGAGCCGGCCTCGCCCACCCAACGCAGGTCGTCGCACACTAGTGCGTCAGAGGTGCGGCGCTTTACGGCTGCTCCGTCGTACGTACCGGCAAGCATGGAGGCAGAGGGTTTGGAGCCGGGCGCTGCGGAGCTGGGACCTCTGGAAGGGAGTGACCAGAAACTAGGGGAAGAGGAGGAACAGGAGGAATCCGAAGAGGCGGCTGGCAGCAGCAAGAAACGGGTAGTGCCGGGCATTGTGTACCTGGGCCACATCCCGCCCCGCTTTAGGCCTTTACACGTACGGAACCTTCTTAGCGCCTACGGGGAGGTCGGGCGTGTTTTTTTCCAGGCGGAGGGTAAGTGCTCAGGCCTTGATGGTGAGGGAAGAGGGGTGGTACTCGCTGGCAATGAATACACAGTGCGTGTTTTGTTGCCTCAGCTGCGCTTGGAGGCGCTGACGGGGCCGGGGACCTGCGTCTGTTTTCTTTGGTAAATAGGTGACGCGCACATTTCTTAGAAGGCTGAAATGGAATGTGGGCAGCCCTGTATACCTAGCTGAGCCTAAGCTCTTTGCTACTTTTTGGATTCTAATCTCGGCTCCGACCACCCTACTTTCTTGAGGCGAATTTACCAGTTTGTTAAATGAGTACGGCCTGAATTAAAATCTCAGTGACTTTCCCACAAAACTGAACGTATCTCTTTGTCGTGTCGAGGCCCAGGTCAAGAGACAGTATATGATAGGCCGCGCCCAACTCCCATTCAGTCACTAGTTGGAATTGGGGTTGGGGGCCTGGGCAGGTTTTAAATAGAACGATTGGGGCAGACGTAATGATGAAAGAATTAACATTTGAGGAAAAGGTTGAGTTTAGACAAGGGGTAAAGTGTGGACTATGGAGTTAGCCACTTCTGGGCAAAGACAAGGTGGGATCCTGGCCTGCGGGGAGGTCTGGAGAATTGGTGAGTGGGAGGTGCTGTTGAATGGATGCTGTGTGGTCCTCTCTGACCACTGCTTTGTCTTGAACTCCAGACGGGTTCGTGAGGCGCAAGAAGAAGGCAGCAGCTGCCTCCGCGGCCGGAGGGAAAAAGCGGTCCAAATACAGCAAGGACTACACGGAGGGCTGGGTGGAGTTCCGGGACAAGCGAGTAGCCAAGCGTGTGGCGGCCAGTCTTCACAACACGCCCATGGGCTCCCGCAGGCGCAGCCCCTTCCGTTATGACCTGTGGAACCTCAAGGTGAGGGGATTGGCTTGTCTGCCGCGCCACTCATCCTCTCGTCTTCGCGGCCACAGCCCACGCACCCCTGTCATCTTTTTGGCCCCCATCCCTTCCGTCAACTCCCCATCTCTGATCTGCCCTACTCAGATCTTTTCTTGTTTTCCTGTCTACAGTACCTGCACCGTTTTACCTGGTCCCACCTCAGCGAGCATCTTGCTTTTGAGCGCCAGGTGCGCAGGCAGCGTCTGAGGGCTGAGGTTGCCCAGGCCAAGCGTGAGACGGACTTCTATCTTCGAAGTGTGGAGCGCGGACAGCGTTTCCTTGCGGCTGATGGGGACTCTACCCGCCCGAATGGTTCCTGGGCCTTTGCCCAGCGTCCTACTGAGCAGGAGCTGAGGGCCCGGAAGGCAGCTCGGCCAGGGGGACGTGAACGAGCTCGCCTGGCTAACGCTCAGGACCAGGCCCGCTCCAACCGAGGGCTTCTTGCCAAGATCTTTGGAGCCCCTACACCCTCAGAGAGCAGGGAGGACTCCTCACTGGTCAGGAACTCTTGAGGGTCAGAGAGGCCCCTTCCACCTCCTAGCCCAGCCCAGCGTCCTGTCTACCTTATAATGACTACCCAGGCAGACATTTTATTGTGTTTCTCAAACTAGAAGTCTGGTGAGTTCCTCAGACAGAAGTTTTGTAGACCTCTCCTCTTTCTCCTCCCAGCTCCTGTACATGCCTGACTGAGGCACTTAGTTGTTACTAGCATGATTATGACTACTGCTCATGTCTGTTTCACCTTGTTCAGTTCGTGGCTTCCTGTCTCCTGCCCACTGGGACCCTTTAAAAGTCCTACTTTCTCGCCCCAGGAACAGCCTTTCCCTTGATTTAGAGTGATAATGGCTAGTCCAGACGGCTGTTTACCAACCACATTATTGGGCAGCAGCAACATCCTTTTTATTTAGAAAAGGTTAATAGGGACAGGGGTTAATGGGCTAGAGTGGCTTGGGAGCCACCTTCAAAATATATTTATAGAATAGAAAAAGATATATGTAAATACATATTTTTAAACATGCCTTTGTAGTTTATGGGGTGGGGAGTGGAGATGGTCATTGGATAAGTTCCAGCTTCTGTGTGTTGGACAGAATTCACCCACCTTCGTTCCATCTCCTGGACCCAGGATACATCCCTCTATTTTAACCTGGATAGTTTTCTATCTAATCAGTTTCTTAGGCCATGTTGTTAACACTTAACCTAATTCAACATTTACCTATTTAATCAATTTCTTAGGCCTTGTTGTTAACATTTATTTAATTCAGCATTTACTAAGTCAGTATATAAGGACACATGGCCCTTGGTGTAAGTCTTATAGACTGCTAAAAAAAACAGATGTTTAAGAAATAAATGTATAGAAGTACTATAGGCATCATGCCAGATGTATTTAAGAGGTAGAGTGAGGCCATGGGAAGGGCTGATTGATTCTATTTGGGAAAGTAAGCAACATCCTGAGAAGTGAACCAAAGTCTGACAGAGCCTGATACACTCCTGTAATTGTAAACAAAACTCCATGGATGGAGTGTTGGGTTCAGACCATTGTAAAGGTAGGCAAAGCCTAGGAGGTAGTTGTGCACACATGATGCCCTTCAGGTGCGTTTGTACACTTTGTCTACCCTTAGACCAGGGAAGTTCACAAATAACATGCAGAGCAGCTCTGGAGGTGATAGAATGCATGTAAGCCACTGAGGGGAACTGAAAACTGAGATGTCAACAAAAAACTGGAAAATATCTACACACAGCCTCACAATAGACTAAAACTCTGGCTTTTAAACTTACAGGAAGTGTTAGAGTGATAATAATAAGTCATTTGAGTTTTGCTTGCACCATTTATTTTCTTAGGTTCTTTTTGTACTTTCTGCTTAACTGTCATCAATATAATTATCAATGTGTTCTTTGGGTCAAATGGATTCATCTACTTTGGCTCTAAATAACCACGTTTTGTTAAAATCTCAGCTTGATAGGTGCAGTTTATTTGGGAGGAGAGAAATGAATTATGGTCCGTTAAGTGTAAAATTTTTCACAATCCATACGCCTCCTACCCAGCACACAAACACATCTGTGTAGCGTTATACCCTTATCTTAGGAACTTGGTATTTTTGTTTCTGTGTTCATTTCGTGTGGGTTTATTCTGTGTGGACTCTTAATGATGTCTTCCACGTGAACCAGGAAGATCCAGTTTCAGAATCTAACAAGCTGTCTTATTCATTTATTCAAATTTGAGTGTCTGTTGTCACCTCTCCTACATAGAGAATACCAAGATGAAGAAACTTAAGTTACTAACAGTAAAACACGTAGGGCTTAATTTTTTGAATGAACGAACTTGTGTTTGCAGGTTGATGTTATATATAAGCATATTCAAAGTCAGCATTTCAGTCTCAAGTTTAAACAGTTCTGCATGTAGAGCTCACACCTGTGGGTAAGTCACAAGTGGAGTGAAAAATGAAAATAAGAATGGGTGGAAGGAAATCAATTTCCCAGGAATTATAATGATTCCCTCACTTCTAAGCCCTTTGAAAGGAAAATACCTTTTTTATACTTCCAGTTTTGTCCCCATTTGAACAATGCTTAAGTTTTTTAATGTGAATTGACTTGTTTAATACACAAGCATACAAAATGATATCATCTCCACATTTCCATCATTAAAATTAGGCTCATCTATGGACACAAGTTGCTCCTTAATGTTTTTTTATTACCAGCGTCTTCCCTAGTATATATGGTAAATATTTATTGCATGAACGTCACGTGACATATAGTGAAGAGTTACTGCAAATATGAATGGATTAATCTAATACCAAGTGTTGCAAACTGGGTGATTTAACGCTCAACCATCCCCTATATGATTAGACTAAGTTACGAACCTATTGTTGCAATGAATTCTTTGAATCAACTTAGTTACACACCATCCAAGAAGCTAGGACCCTGCATTTGCAGAAAATAATAAATTGGTAAAATGAGGAATGGGATCCTGCTTAAGAGAGTAGGAGGGCTCTTGATAGGTGTGTCCAGGCTTGTGAAATTATTCCTGAAAATGTCCAAAAGTCGCCAAGCACTCTTCCTCAGTTTACTTTTCCATTGTTCTTCATATCTCTGGAAGTAGTCTTGTAACATAATACTGGTATTACAGTAGAGTTGAAGGGGAAAAATCCTTTGTCTAAGCCTCAGGAATGTGCCCTGTTTCCCTAAGAGAGTTAATATTTCAGTGGGTTGTTTGTCCCTGACTTAAAATGGTTCAGTGTTTAATTTTTCAACTTCAGTGCAAAGGTGGTGCACATTCAGTAGAAACTACTTCCAGTTTTGAATTTTGATCTTTTCCATGGCTAGTGAGTGCTAGTGAAAAGTGGTGTGATACTCTCCTGGAGCTGGGCAGCCATTCAATCATAAGGATAAATGATTACTTTTCACTCTCAGTACAGTATTCAATAAATAACGTGAGATAATCAACACAGTTAAATAGGCTTTAGGTTAGATTTTGCCCAACTAGTGAAAGTGTTCTGAGCACGTTCAGGGTGCAGTAAATCATCTGCCTGCAATGTAGGAGACCTGGGTTCGATTCCTGGTTCAGGAAGATCCCTTGGAAAAGGAAATGGCAACTCGATCCAGTATTCTTGCCTGGAGAATCCCATGGACAGAGGAGTCCAGTCTGATAGACTTGGCGACTACATCACCACCACCAGGTTACGCTATGCTGTTCAGTATGTTAGGTGTATTAAATGCATTTTCGAATTACAGATGCTTTCAACTTAGATGGGTTTATTTGATGTGACCCCATCCTCAGCAGCGGAAGATCTGTGTTAATTAGAGTTCCCAACCTTTAAGAGAGTCCCACCTCCAATTCCCAGCAAAAGTGGTAATTTTCCTTTTTGGTAAATGTGCCCACCATTCTCACACCAACACAAAGCTATCTGAGTAATAAACTCAGCCGGGGAGAATGAAATGGAAAGCTGTGTTTGCTTTTCTAAGCTCTAATTTTTTTTTTTTTTAATACGTTAAAATGGGGAATACCTCTGAGACTTGAACTAAGCTTCCATGAACAGCAATGTAAAGTTTTTTGGCTTTCCCTCTCCTCAACCTGCCCTCTCAGGCATGCAGTCAACTCAGGAGGGTACAGAAGAACAAAGGAGGCTGGTGCAGGCACAAACACCAGTTGTGTCCCAGGATACTGCAGGATGGGGGAGGGCGTGGTTGGAATTACCCTGGAAACCAAGGGGAAGGATAAAAGGGGAGGGAAGGACAAGAAAATGTATTTGAGAAGCACAGCTTCTAACCGTGTAGAAGGGCTTCAATGGATGGTGGCTTCCAGGGCGAAGACCAGGCTGTGACCCAGGACTGGTCTCAAGGGACCTGAGAATAACCAGGACTCTGTCAGCTCCTGCCCAGTCATCCCACCCATGAGCTACTGTGTGTGATTGAGTTAAGGGTCTATATTTAAAATACATTTTTATATATTTATATAATATATACTATATATATATATCAAAAGAGAAAATAACCTAATGAAAAATGTCGTGTACTTGGGTACATTTTATTGATACTATGGCACCCATTTTAATATTCAGGACAGAAATTCATAATGAAGCACTAGTTAATATGAAATAATAAGCCAAGGAAGACCAGAGTTACGGCTTTCACTTAACTAAATGTGAAAGTGCCCAAACTTTACTCACCTAAAGGTGAGTAAAAAGAACTCGCCTGAGTTCTTTTCAAGGAACAACTTACTAGGCTTGGCTTTTGTGATGGTTATTTGTTTCCCCTCAACTTTTCCAACTTTCTATTGGAAAACCTAAAAACAGATTTTCTTCTAAATTATTTCCCCCTCTTCGTTGCTCTTACCGGTGTCTTTCCCACTTAATGTATCTTCGTGTCTGTGGAATCCTTCCAGGGGTTTTCCATCAATTGAATTATTAGCGAAAACTCTCTCACTGAAATGAGAATTAAATTCTGTCCGGATGTCTTTCCTCAGATTACGCTCATGTTCGGGTAAACAACAGTTCCGCGTCCCAATCCCCGCTTAATTGACACTCCGTTTTTCCTCTACTAAGAATAATATTGATATTATTACCCAGCAAAAGATACATTTATAAAATGTTATATACAGTTTAAATTGAAAAAATAACATCCTTGGAAAAGAAACCTTGCAGCGTCTTTGGCTCTGTGGCGCAATCGGTTAGCGCGTTCGGCTGTTAACCGAAAGGTTGGTGGTTCAAGCCCACCCAGGGCCGACTTTGACGGATGTGATGAGGTCTGTTAGGAACCTTGTCTGTGGGTTTATTTACTTTCTTGAATCTGAGTCTCTATCAGACTCTGAAAATCTTTACTTATTAAGTGAAAATCTTACCAACATGTTTCCTAGAGTTGTCTTTGGGAAAGGTTCGCTGAATATTACAGGGCTTTTGTGATAACTGAGGGATAGAGTGAAGGCATCTCAGGAGATCAGTAAGTTAAGGGTGTCTGCTGGTGCATGAGACACCATGCAAAATATTTGCATGCACAAATATTTTCATGCCCCTCTGCTCTATACAGGGACGGGTGTATGACTTATGGGGACCTCAGTGAGGGAATCTAGAGATATGGAGAGAGACAGAAGGACACAGTACACATCAGTACAAATGACAGACATGGAGAGAGAGGGAGGCAGAGAAACAGATGAAAACTCTATTGAAATCAAGATCACATGTGACTTTAGAAGAGGATCCACAGGCACCTTTTCTAAAGGAGGCACTTCAGAAAGGCCTACAGTGACAGAGATCTTCTGAAATATGAGATCATCAAGGAAGGATGAAGTTTAACTTGGATTGGCCGAGAAACCCAGAGCCCAAAGTTGCCCTGTGAGAACCTGAAGAATCCTAGGATCAGAAGCAAATGATCCCCAAAGGATGATTCCTGATCCAGATCTTTGAAAAAGGTTCCTGACTGGCAGACTTTCTGAATCTTCAGGAGGCTTCAGGAGTTTTTGTTTTTTTTTTTTTTTTAATACAGCTTAAATTGATAAAGTACATGGTCCATCATCTTTAGAAATAGAGCCCAATAGAAATGCCATGAAGATGTTCTCAATTTAGGAGCATCTCTCCCACCTAAAAGCAGAGCTGGCTTGAGCATATTTCACAACCAGAGTGCTAAACTTTCTCAAGAATCACAGGGACATTTCATGGTCCAAAGACTTCCATTTGCTACCCCTTCTTTGGAAACACACACTGACATTCTCCAAAATTTATTCCCTCAGGTGATTTCCTGGCCCCAACACATTTTCCGTTTATAATGACGAATTATTCTCCTTGACAGTGGATTTCTGCATGTATTTGAAAACTTTGAAAATAAAAGTGATTCATCCTTAGGGTTAGTTGAACCTTAAAATAAAAAATTCATTCCAAAGTTCTGGAAACAGCCAGGAGTCTTTGTTCCCTTACATAAAGTAATTCTCAATTACTCCACTTACTTAAGTGGTTAAAATACTCTTAGTTAAGTGGTTATAAAATTAGATCAAATGGAAGTTTGATTGAATTTTAAATCTTAGTGTTTTGGCATGTCTAAATATTAATCCCATGTTACATTATGTCCATTACATCCCCATAGAGATAGTATAAATGTAGAATTTATTGTTAACTAGTCTTCTATAAAGAAACTTTAAGTGGGAGTCTGATATGAGCAGTCCAGTCCATTGGAGAAATTTAGAAGTGCAAGGGTCATATTTCTACATCATAAATAGTATTTACTATAATTCATCGACAGATGTGAGAGTAGCTTGATGTGCACCTAATATATTTTAGTTGCTTTTAAAAGTCGTTGTCAAAAATGGCATGATAAATTAGGGCGTAGAAGAAACCCTGAGAATCATGGTGTAAACGGATAAGCAGAAAATCCTGAAATTCTCAGTAATTGAGATAGGTCTAGATGCTCAGATTTGGATCTGAAGCCCAAGGGAATGAAAGAATAATTAGAAGACATGCGAAATAATTCTATTCAATTTACTTCACAGAAAATATGTAAAGACATGTTACCCATGTAGTAAAGTTTGGAAATAACAGCTTTAAAAATCTTTTCAGTAGGGTAACCTAGAATAGGAAAACTCACGTAAGCATGTGAGTTTAGCATAAAAATATATGATACGAATCTCATAGGTCCGAATTGTGTGTTACATTTTGGAGATGCTTGGGCTGTGATTCTGCAAAACACATTTCCCCTTTACTGGCTGGTTTTCTGTTAGATTCTGTCACTAGAGGGACTGTTCTGTGGTACTTTCTGTATTCTAGGGCGACAGCTCTCCACTCTGTATTGACAAAACATTTGTTCCATTTTCCAGATTTTATGAAACACCTGTAGATCCAGGTTTATTGTATCCTCAGAGATCAGACCTCACCTGGGAGATGATGGAGGATGAGGAAATGGATCAGAAATTGAGGGCAATCACAGGTCATGGTGGGGTGGATTTCTGGTTAAATTGACACACACTGTTCTTGATAAAACTGGAATTCACAAGCGAGTGCACACACAGGCCTAGGAGAAGGTTCAGGAGGGTGACCAGACTTTTGTCAAGCGGAGAAAATTTGTCACGTCAGGACCCATAGGGCATCCACCTACTTTCCCAACAGCTTGCTAGAGATTTGTCAAATTTACTGATATTTCTGGAGAAACAATTCTTTATTTTGTTCATTTCCCCTATTTTGCTTTTATATTTTAATTATTTTTCACTCTTTTAATGTTACTCTTTCCTTTCTTCTACTGTTTTGGTTTGAATTTTTTCTTTTTTCTATCTGATTAATGTGGAAACAGATCCCTGACTTTTAAATTTCTCATTTCAGGATATCCCTGGTGCTCCAGTGGCTAAGACTCCAGTCTCCCACTGCAGGGGGCCTGGGTTCGATCTCTGGTCAGGGAACTAGAACCCACATGCCACAGTAAGAATTCGAATGCCATGACTAAGAACTGGTGCAGCCAGATAAATTTAAAAAACAAATAAATAAATTTCAGAGCTCTGTGTTTTCTTTCATACAATTTTGTATGTGCATTTTCTTTTGTGGATTTTATTATGTTATGCTTCTATTATCTTATAGTTTAAATATTTTCACTCTCATTTGACTTATTCCTTGACTCATGGGTTATTTTTTGTTTCCAAATATCTGTAAATTTTTGGTATGTTTGTTGTTGATTTCTAATTTGATATTTTGTGAAATTTCAATTTTAAATTTACAGATACTCATTTGATGGCTCAGCACATGGTCTATTTTGGTGACTATTTTATTTGCATTTGATGAGAACGTATTTCAAAGAGCCATCCTTGTTCTTTGTTAATTATCTCCCACTGTATGTCTATTTTCTCTCTGCATCCCTTTTTGTCTTGCTTGTGTTTTCTTTGAGTTTGATTTCCTCTTCTTTTGCTCAGTTTTTTTGAAATGGAAGATTAGTTTACATATTTTCAGGCATTCTTATGTTCTGAAGTGCATTCACATCTATAAAATTTCCTTTTCCTTTCGCAGCATCCACAAATTTTAATATGATGTGCCTATATAATTGAGTAAAAATATTTATTTTTTATTGTGGTTTCTGTCTTGACACATGTGTTATTTAGAAGTATGTTCCATAATTTCCAAGCAAGAGTAGATTATCTGATTACCTTTTTATTATTGATTTCTAATATAATGCACTGTAACCAATAGCAAAGTGAATGATTCTGGTCCTTTGAAGTGAGGCTTCAATTATGACCCAACATACGGTCCATTTCAGTATATTTTCAGTGTAACCTCTTTTTTAAAAAAATCAACATGTTGTACATTACCTCCTCAGGACTTACTTTATTTTTGACCATCTTTACCTATGTCAGCAAATTTGGAAAACTCAGCAGTGGCCACAGGACTGGAAAAGGTCAGTTTTCATTCCAGTTCCAAAGAAGGGCAATGCCAAAGAATATTCAAACTACTGCACAATTGTGCTCATTTCACATGCTAGTAAGGTTATGCTCAAAATACTTCAAGCTAGGTTTCAGCAGTACATGAACCGAGAATGTCCAGATGTACAAGCTGGATTTAGCAAAGGTAGAGGAACCAGAGATCAAATTGCCAACATTCACTGGATCATAGAGAAAGCAAAGGAATTCCAGGAAAACATCTGCTTTGTTGATTATGCTAAAATAAAGCCTTCCACTGTGTGGATCACAACAAACGGTGAAAAATTCTTCAAGAGATGGGAATACCAGACCACATTACTGCCTCCTGAGAAACCTGTGTGCAGGTCAAGAAGCATAGAAACAGACATGGAACAATGGACTGGTTCAAAATTAGGCAAGGAGTACATCAATGCTGTGTATTGTCACCCTGCTTATTTAACTTATATGCAGAGTACATCATGCGAAATGCTTGGCTGGATGAATTGCAAGCTGGAAGATTGCTGGGAGAAATCAATAATCTTGGATATGCAGATGACACCACCTTAATGGTAGAAAGTGAAGAGGAACTAAAGAGCATCTTGATGAAGGTGAAAGAGGGGAATGAAAAAGTTGGCTTGAAACTCAACATTCAAGAAACTCAGATCATGGCATCTAGTCCTATCACTTCATGGCAAGTAGATGGGGAAACAATGGAAACAGCTAGAGACTTTATTTTTTTGTACTCCAAAATCACTGCGGACAGTGACTTCAGTCATGAAATTAAAAGATGCTTGCTCCTTGAAAGAAAAGCTATGGCAAACCTAGAGAGCATATTAAAAAGCAGAGACATCACTTTGCCAACAAAAGATCTGTCTAGTCAAAGCTATGGTTTTTCCAGTAATCATGTATGGATATGAGTGTTGGAACGTAAAGAAGGCTGAGTGCTGAAGAACTGATGCTTTCGAACTGTGGTGCTAGAGAAGACTCTTGAGAGTTCCTTGAACAGAAAGGAGATCAAACCAGTCAATCCTGAAGGAAGTCAGTCCTGAATATTCATTGAAAGGACTGATGCTGAAGCTGAAGCTCCAATACTTTGGCCACCTGATGTGAAGAACTGACTCCTTTGAAAAGACCCTGATGCTGGGCAAGATTGAAGGCAGGAGGAGAAGGAAACAACAGAGGATGAGATGGCTGGATGGCATCACCGACTTGATGGACACAAGTTTGAGCAAACTCCAAGAGATAGTGAAGGATTGGGAAGCCTGGTATGCTACAGTCCATGGGGTTGCAAAGAGTCAGACACGAATGACTGACTGAACAACAACTCTTTGAAAAGTCCTTAAAAGTGTAAAGTAATTAGCCTCCAACTAATAAAAATAAATGAAAAAAATAAAAAATAAAAAAATTTAAAAAAAAAAAAGTCCTTAAAAGATTAAGTGGGAGGCTACCTTCCTACTTTCCCAATGGGTGGGAAAATATGAGGCTTATATTTGAAAAATTGAGTGACCCCAAAATTTTAAATATTCTCAAAATCACACTTGTAATTTCCTAGCAGGTTACTACCAATGCTACTAACCTGCTACTACCTAGCAGGTTACTACTAATTTTCCTCTTAAAACTATCTTTTATATTTGTGTTTTAAATTTAGTTTTACATATTTCTCAATGGAAAACCGGTACAGGGTTGTTCTTAAATTAGGCCTTGGATCACCAGTTTGAAATATCTAAGTTGCTGCCTCGACTTTCACATTTTTACAAATGGTTCATTTAAAATGAAAATTGTTTTAACCACATGTAGCCCATTCACAAGATTCTTTTTGCAGTTTACAAATAACCCTAAAGCAACAACACAATTAGCAATGCTTAATTATTTAGAAATGCTGAATTCTCATGGAATGTAGAACAATGTGTTCTAAACAGTGTTATTTTAACCAATGATTTAGAACATTAAGGGATGCTCACTGGAATATATACTGGTCTTTAAATATTTCTTTCTCAATCTTTAAAGTAATAGACCCACGCACATGGAAATCTTCAAGCTTTCTGCATACCAGTTCATTCAGTAAGAAGGTGTTCAGTGTGGGAAATTGCTTCACATGCATAGCCCAAAAACCATGAGTGAATTGCCTTAAATTTATTGACTCACAAAACAGCACTTATTAATATTTATCTTCCTAAATGAATCACTATGCCTTTACCAGTAGCCTGGTGGCAGAAGAAGGAGCAAAAAATTGCTGAAGGTCATAATTGCAATTCACCAAGGAAGAAGGAAGGACATGCTAAGTGCCTGGTTCTCTCATCCCAGTCTACTGTACTTGCACCTTTTCTTTCCTTTCTTCCCTATCCACTATATTTTGATGGGCTTTAGTTTCCCTTGTGATCTGTTTTTCAATGCTAGACTTCCACCCTAACTTTGCTTTTTGTCATTTCCTCGTCACCATTTCTCCTGAGTTCCCCACTTTCCCTCCTCACTCTTTCACTTTCTTCTGTAAATGTTTTCCTTTTCTAACACTTTCCTCTTATACACATAGTTTGTATCTCTTCCTCTTTTTCCCATAATTACTATTTTTCTTCTAACACCCACACAGTACTTCTTTGTACACCTCCATCTCCCTTTACTCTCTACCAGTTTTAATGTCTCTTGAGGTCACAGGAAATAATTACTAAAATGAGGAATTTTGAAAAACAGATTCAGTTCAGTTCAGTTGCTCAGTCATGTCTGACTCTTTGCAACCCCATGGAATGCAGCACGCCAGGCTTCCCTGTCCATCACCAACTCCCCGAGCTTACTCAAACTCATGTCCATTGAGTCGGGGATGCCATCCAACCATCTCATCCTCTGCCATCCCCTTCTCCTCCTGCCTTCGATCTTTCCTAGCATCAGGGTCTTTTCCAATGAGTCAGTTCTTCGCATCAGGTGGCCAAAGTATTGGAGTTTCAGCTTCAGTGTCAGTCCTTCCAATGAACACCCAGGACTGATTTCCTTTAGGATGGACTGGTTGGATCTCCTTGTAGTCCAAGGGACTCTCAAGAGTCTTCTTCAACACCACAGTTCAAAAGCATCAATTCTTCAGCACTGAGCTTTCTTTATAGTCCAACTCTCACATCCATACATGACTACTGGAAAAACCATACCTTTGGCTAGAAGGACCTTAGTTGGCAAAGTAATGTCTCTGCTTTTTAATATGCTATCTAGGTTAGTCATAGCTTTTCTTCCAAGGAGCAAGCATCTTTTAATTTTGTGGCTGCAGTCACCATCTGCACTGATTTTGGAGCCCAAGAAAATAAAGTCTCTCACTCTTTCCATTGTTTCCCCATCTATTTGCCAAGAAGTGATAGGACTGGATGCCATGATCTTAGTTTTCTGAATGTTGAGTGTAAGCCAACTTTTTCACTCTCTTTCACTTTCATCAAGAGGCTCTTTAGTTCTTCTTCACTTTCTGCCGTAAGGGTGGTATCATCTGCATATCTGAGGTTATTGATATTTCTCCCAGCAATCTTGATTCCAGCTTGTGCTACATTCTGCCTGGCATTTTACGTGATGTATTCTGCATATAAATTAAATAAGCAGGGTCACAAAATACAGCCTTGACGTACTCCTTTCCTGATTTGGAACCAGTCTGCTGTTCCATGTCCAGTTCTGACTGTTGCTTCTTGACCTGCATACAGGTTTCTCAGGAGGCAGGTCAAGTGGTCTGGTATTCCCATCTCTAAGAATTTTCCACAATTTGTTGTGATCCACATAGTCAGAAGTTCATCCTGAAGTCCTTCAGTCTATGAAATATCAGAATGATTTCAATGGATGGCATTCTGGGAATTGCTTTTCTCTTTCAAACTGGACTTGGTGTTTTTGGGAATGCCATTCTCTTTGTGTGCTACCCTCATATTTTCATTGTGAGCATCAAACAGAAGTTCATATACCTCATTATAACCCACTTATCCTTGGTTTATATGTTTCTAGTTTGTACTACAGGAATCCCTGAGGCAGGAGCAGCTTTGGGGTTCAGAACTCTCATAGATGATATTATATATAAGACAAATGCTTGCCTACACAGAGTATCATGTGACCTTTCCATCTTTTCGACAATTTGTTTAAGCATTCTACAAACCATCACCATTACCCTGGTAGCTCTTACTGGGCATCATTTAAAGCCAGAAACCCACTGTACTTTTATTCCTTTCTATTCATCTGGATGCTTAATCTACTCATATCTTCTAACTTAGTAATCTCAGTTACAGCCTTAAGGAATAGATCTCTATCCAGAGTCCTGCTTCATTTGGGAAACAGATGGATGACCTAGCTAGATGGTTCTTTCTCACATTCATGGTTTTTCAAAATACCTTCTTCCTGGGTTCTATGTGCTAGACCAGTGGATATATGATTCTTCACCTCTATAAGCATCATAAGCAAATATAGCACCTGCACAGGTCAAGCACTTATTTCAAAATGAGCCCTGAGATGAGAACAATGAAAAAGATCATCAATTTAACTCTGTGTTTCATCTCTATCTAAGTTTGATAGATATCTATATCTAAGCTTGATATAATTTTTCCCTTCAATCTAGGCAGTTTTTCAAAAATTGACCCTGTGTTTTTGAATACCAAGAAATTCACTGGGGTAAGTTTTGTCTTAATAAGCCTTGTGATACTTCTCAGCAATACAATCAACTCCACAGATTTTCATCATCTGTTTTTAAGAAAAGAAGAAATTAATGACTCAAAAAGTGAAGTTCAGTTGTCATAATGATGCTACATAGGAATAAATGCCATGCAAAGAGGAGATACTGTCAAGCAATTAATTAAGAAATAAATTATAATTATCCTTATTAATAAACAATAAAAGTTGATAGTGCTTCCACATTGTCTTGCCTTTAGAAAAATCAATTTTAAGACCACAAGTAGAAATATTAATATAATTCACTTAACAACAAATAATATTGAAATAACCACTCTAGGTGAAAAAGTCAATCCCAAAAGGTTACAAACAACTGTATAATCCCACATATATGGCATTCTTAAAATGATAAAATTACACAAATAGAGAAGAGCTTAGTGTCTTCCATGGGTAAGGATGAGGTAGTGAGGCAGGTGTGATTTAAGGCCACATGAAAAATCTTCGTGGTTTCAAAGGTGTTCTGTTTCTTGACTGTATCAATGTCAACATTCTGGTTGTATTATTGTACTCTAGTTTTTCAAGATGTTACTTACCACTGTGAGAAACTGGGATGTCTCTATTATTTCGTATCATTGTCTATGAATCTACAGTCTGCCAAGATGGCGGTCCAGTGGTTAGGACTCAATGCTTTCACTGCTGAGGGTCTGGGTTCGATACCTGGTCAGAGAAATAAGATCCCATAAACCCGTGCAGCACAGGCAAGAAAAAAAAAATTGAACTACTAAAATGCATTAGTAGTTTAGGGATAAGAAGGGGTAGAAAGGATGCTGATGTCACCAAGCACGCATGCATGCTTTGTTGTGTCTGACTCTGTGACTCATGGACTATAGCCCGCCAGGCTCCTCTGTTCATGGAGATTTTCCAGGCAAGATTACTGGAGTGGGTTGCCATGTTCTCCTCCAGGGGATCTTTCTGACCTAGGGATCAAACCCTCATCACTTGTGTCTCCTGCATTGGCACCGCCTGGAAAGCCCATATACAAATATGTATATGTAAATATATATATATATATATACACATGTGTGTGTATGTATATATACATATATACATATATGCACACACACACATATATATTGTCTGTGTGTATTTGTTATTAAATCACATGGGGCTTCATTTTTTTTCCCAAATAAATGTGCAAGAGAGAGTAGTTATGAGAGTAAAAAGAATCCCTGTAAACCATTATCCAATTTGTTCTCTAGAATACCTCTTCCTTAGTACCTTACTGAATACTTTGGCCACATCTTTGTTCCGGAGACTGTATATAAGGGGATTCAGCGTGGGAGTGAGAATGGTGTAGAAGGTTGACACCATCTTGTCCTGGATTGGGGATCGATTAGAATTGGGTCTCACATATATGAACATAGCTGCTCCATAATACATCCCCACAACAATAAGATGTGAAGTACAGGTGGTGAAAGCCTTGTGCCGACCCTCCCCAGAACTCATGCGAATGACAGTTATAATTATACGTGTGTAGGAGATGATGATGAGTGACAAAGGGAGGAGGAGCATTACTACACAACAGATGAAAATAAGTGTTTCGAATGTGGAAGTATCCGTGCATGAGAGATGTAGGAGTGCTGGGACATCACAGAAGAACTGAGCTATTTCTCGGGATCCACAATAGGAGAAAGACAAAGTAGCAGCTAACTCAACAATCCCATCAAAGGCACCAAGGAACCATGAAGAGGCAGCCATGAGTCCACAAAGTTTCCAGTTCATGAGATTGAAATACTGAAGAGGGTAGCAAATGGCAACATAGCGGTCATAGGCCATGACAGCCAACAAGAAGCATTCTGCACCAAGGAGAGACACATAGAGGAATATTTGGGCTTCACATCCTGCTAGAGAAATGGACTTCCTGCCAGACAGGTAGCTGTGGGCCATCTTGGGTACAGTGGTGCAGATGAGCATGAGGTCCATGAGGGAGAGCTGGCCGAGGAGGAAGTACATGGGGGTGTGGAGCCGCGTGTCCAGGTAGATGAGGAGAACCATGAGAGTGTTTGCCAAGAGCGCCATTGTGAAGATGCCCAGGACCAGAGAGAAGAGAAAGATGTGAGTGGGCGTGTAACTAAAAATTCCCATCAAGATGAAGTCAGCGTTGAATGTCTGATTCTCCCACTCCATAATAAATGTCTTCTTTATCTAGAAGCAGAAGAAGTCACAAACGTTAACTACCCGGGTTATTATTTATTCATCATCCTCTCTATGTGTGGTACGCTGGTAAACCAACATACATGATATGGTCAAGCCTGAAAAAGAATGAGCAGAGACTTTGCAGTCAGGTGGCATTAATCACACTCAAGCTCCACCACTGCCAACCTACATGTCCTCTGACGAGTTACTTCTCTGTGCTTTATTTTACTTCCTTTACAAGGCAGAAATAACTTTTTAATTGAGTTGCTGTAATTATTAAATAAGATATCAATGCAAACCACAGCATCCAGACAGAGCATATGACTCCTCAAGAAACATATAACCAATTATTAAGGAAGATCATATACATAAATTTAACATGTGTCAGGATGTATAAATTCTGTATCAGAGGAAAAGAGCATTTTGAATGTCATTGCCTATATAGTAAGGCAACTAATAATCTGTTACTTCTAAGAGATATGAACATTTGTGTTTATATAACTTTGTGCACCAGACTTAAAGATCAGACAGGACTACTAGTTAAGCAATTATACAGAAGATGAACCTCCAGTGTAGAATAATTGGTAAATCATTTGAAGTAACTGATGCAACATGATTAGGTGACTTAGTTGTAAATGAAGAAGTAAAAAAATAAAAATTATCATTTATGAAAAACAATAATATAGGTGGAGAGAAGGGGGAAATTTATCATTTATGTCTCAACTTGAGAAAGGTAGCATGTTGAGATTTCCTTTCACATTCACAAAAATGAGGAAGCTTTAAGAAGGTGTATGAAGATACCCAAACTCCATAACTTGCGGTTATGCTAAATTTCATTAATTAGTATCTAATGACGCAAAAGGAAGAAAGAAATGTCTTGATATATGTCTATCAGTGTGAGTGAGTCAAGACCAACTTGTGTTTAGAGGAAAATGGAACTATTTTACAAAGGATTAGACAAAAGCAAAGTAAACAGAGACAGCTTTTTATGTTGTTGAACCATCAAGGAAGAGGAATCCAGGCAACCTCGTGACATGATTTATTTCATCATTAAAGGGAAGGTGTTCTCTCAGGCTGTCCACCGTTGACTCAACCCAACCATGTTTAAAGATTGGACGGGTTTTGTGCTTTTACTCCCAAATGCTGCTGAAGCCAAGTTTCACTGGTCCTGGTCTAAATGTCTCTGGCTTCTCTAGTGCATCTCCAGCCCAAGAAATTTTTCAAGCAAAGAAGCAGGATATTTTTAAAACCCTTTATTCTCACTGCACTTTGTTTCTTCATCCCTACCTAGAGGAGGATTTAACTGCAGCTTAGGTCCAGTTCGAGGACCTAGCCGCTCTTTATTCATCACTGTGTATCCTTTTTTTCTTAAAGTGGGCCCCTCAACATTTTAGATATTTCAAGTCCAGCCAGAAATATGAGTATCTATTATGTCTCACTGTGTTACTTCACCATCCCTTCCGTTGGGCAAATATTGTCCCTGCTGCAACATTTACTGGAATATCTTTTCAAAAGATTGTACTGATTGTCTATGAATTTAAATATTATAACACCAATACAACTCTTGTAATTTTAAGTCTATGCACTATTACTCTCTTTCTGTAGAGATAGGACTGATTTCCTACAATCTTCACCCTGAAGTGGTAGCTGAATTGTGAAAGCTGATTAGTTAAGTGGAGCCTACAAATGAGAAAATTGGATGTGGGCATTGTTAGTGGAGAGTTAACCGTTAAGATGGACTTGGTGTACACCTAAACGATGAGAGCTTTATGTAGGGGTGCCAACACCCGAGGAGAAGCCTTAATCTTCTGAGTCAATTTGATTGTTGTCTTAGAGAGAAGTACCAGTTTAATTTTTTGGCTTACAGGTATGCCCTTGGCTGCCAATTGCTCTGCATGATGAGTAGGGGTGGGAGAGAATGGTGGTGGGGCTGATTAGAACGGCGTTCTTTAAACAGATCTTCAGTTAATGTCTTTTCATAGGGGATCTTTGTGTATGATTCAGGACTGCCTCAATTTCTGGTTTGTTTTGTTCATCAGATAGCCATGTGTTTTGATCCTTCCGTGTATCCCTTGTAATATTTAGCTTGCTGATCATCTCTTCCTCCTTAATCATTATCCTCACTTATTTTTTCTTTTTAATTAGTTTTTATTGGAGTATAGTTGCTTTACCATGTTGTGTTCATTTCTGCCTTACAAGAAAATGAATCAGCCTGACATGACATATATGCCCTCCTTTTTGGACTTCCTACCCATCCAGTTCACCACCGTGCAGTTAAGTAGTGTTTCCTGCGTTATACAGTATGTTCTCATTAGTTTTATACATAGTATTGATAGTATATACGTGTCAACCCCAATCTCCCAGTTCCTCTCACGTTACTTTTCCCTTTGTATCCATTCATTTGTTCTCTGCAGCTGGGTCTTTTTTTTTTGCTTTGCAAATAGGATCATCTATACCATTTTTTCTAGATGCTTATTCCTACATACACTCCTTAGTATTCTGGGCTGGAAAACTCCTAGCACTTCTCAACACAGTTCTACAATATCATTTATCAAATTGCATTGTTATAATTATTATATATGTACCTTTGGATACAAAGGTATATGCACATGTAAGTTCTCATCTGTGAGAGACATACATACATTGTTGCCAGTGTCCTTATCCATTTCTTTATTCTATTTTCTGAAAATATTTATAACCACAGTCTTCCTTCATTCTTTAACTGTACATCTAATCATAAAAAACAATTTTAGGTTTTTCTCTCTTTTTTATTCCCAAAGAATCAGTCACATAGTCATACAAATTTGTTATTAAACTAAGTCTCTCAGTGACTTCCCTACTGGGTCGGTGATTAAGACTCTCCGCTCACAATGCAGGGGCCATGAAGTCTGTCCCTTGGTCCAGGAACTAAGATCCCACCTGTCCCTGGTTGATGCAGCTACTGAACCTACGTGCTCTGGAGTTCATGGGCCACAACTAGAGAGAAGCCCGGACATAGCAATGAAAGATCCAGAGCGCCACAACTAAGACCCAGTGCAGCCAAAACAATAATTAATTAACAACAAGAAAAAGCAGCTCTCTCATTCATACAAAAGCATCTGTTCTTATATTCATAATCCAAATTCTAATTATCACATGTTAATAGCTATTATACAAGCTAATTAACCTTTATTCTTGAAGATTCTTGAGTTTCCAGCTCATCCTGCACATAGATATTAGTGGCCATTATTGTACTTCACAAACTCCAGAAACTTCAGCTTAACATTCAGAGTGTTTAAGAATGTACTCTACTAACTGAATAAAATTTAAATTTCCATAGAAAACTTGTACTTAGTGCAAGCCAGCATATTACTGGTAATTATATATTTTAAGTAACAGTGTTCAAAACATGAAATACGGCAAAAAGGCAGTTGGCATTGTTTTTCAATATTATACCAAGGCATTGTTTAACAAACTCTGCCAAGAATTTAATTCAGAGAATGAACCCGTGTTTGTGTGTCACTATTCCTAGGAACATATAGTGTTTCTTCATCCTTTACAAATAAAAGAATTTGTGATCAAAATCTAATCTTTAAAATTTGTTGGGAGCTTTAAAAAAGCAGATTAAAACATACTCTTCGTGGTCACACCTCCAAAACTACATCTTGCAGCGACCAAAAAAACTGTTGTTCAGTAATTTTCAGGAACATACTAGACTGTCTTTAGTGATACAAATAGCATTACAAAGGGTTTTCTATGGTGTGTGTTAATCACTCAGTCGTATCCAACTCTTTGTGACCCCAGGGACTGCAGCCTGTCAGGCTTCTCTGTCCATGGGATTTCCCAGGCAAGAACACTGGAGTGGGTTGCCATTTCCTTCTCCAGGGGATCTTCCCAATCCAGGGTAGTGCACTCAATAATCTTAAATTATGTTAGTTCAATGTTTTGAAAAGTATTTTACTTTCTTTCTCACAAAATAAAATCCACTTTCAGATGCTCACAAAATGCTTTCTGCTATGTAATCCTGAATTAAGGGCCCAAGTGTCATTGATCATTATAAACACTGCATCATTAAACACTACACGGCTATACCTAATTACTTCATTAAAGTACAGATTAGACTGAGCTTACCTGTATTCTTAGTTAAAAAAGGAGGATGCTTCCAAATATAAATTAAATACATATATATGTAAAAAGAAAACTGGAGGAGGAACAGTGAAAAATCTCTGCTGAGGAAGATGACTAAATTAGTTTAAATTTTGAGCAAATATAGATACTTGTGAAGAATAAGAAACAGAGGAGAGACCACGTGGATAGCACAGATAAAAACGACATGATCAGGGCATACCAAGTAAGAAGCGGTTGATTCCCCTTGGGTGCCAAGGGTAAGTTGTATTTTCCCTTAGTTATAACCCAGCAACACTATCTGGCAGAACGCATAAAAAAGCCTGTCCCAGGACAGGTGGATTTTCATGGCATGTAAGAATGACTTAAGATGGTTAGAAAGTACTCACTGAGTGCAGTGACTCTCACAACTTGATCCCCCAACCAAGTACTAGCATCAACATCACCTAGGAACCTTGCAGGAAATTTACATTTCAAGGCACCAACACAGACCTACTGAACCAGAAATATGTTTCAATAAGCCTCCAGGTGATCTGGATGCTGGTTAACCCCTGGTGGTTCAGTCGGTAAAGAATCCGCCTGCAATGTGGGAGACCCGGGTTCGATCCCTGGGTTGGGAAGATCCCCTGGAGAAGGACATGGCAGCCCACTGTGCTCAGTCGTGTCAGACTCTGCGACCCTATGGACTGTAGATAGCCTGCCAGGCTCCTCTGTCCATGGGGATTCTCCAGGCAAGAATACTGGAGTGGGTTGCCATTCTTGCCTGGAGAATCCCCATGGACAGAGGAGCCTGGCAGGCTATCTACAGTCCATAGGGTCGCAGAGTCTGACACGACTGAGCACATAATGCTTGAGAACCACCGCTGTAGTCCATTTTTCTGCCTTCAACAATGACCTTCTCATGGTGTTCCACATAGAGAAAAGATAGTGCATGTTGGAAGACAGACTGCTATGTCTGAAAATTTCCTCTCCCAGTAGCAACATTAAATTTCCAAGAAAGTAAATCCTTTAATTCCCATGCTCAGTCATGTCCAACTCTCAGTGACCTCACGGATGGTAGCCTGCCAGGGTCCTCTGTCTATGGGATTCTCCAGGCAAGAATACTGGGGGTGGGTTACCGTGCCCTCCTCCAGGAGATCTTCCTGACCCCGGGGTCAAACCCAAGTCTCCTGGGTCTTCTGCACTGCAGGCAGATTCTTTACCCACTGAGCCATCTAGGAAGCCCACCTTTTTCAGTACCATTGAGTTATGTCACTCTCCTCATCAGAGACCTCCACAGGTTCCAAACTGACAGAAAATCTAATGACAACTCTTTCTTTTGGGGTTCAGGATACTGTGCAAAAGGTTACTTTTACCATCTCAAGAAGTTTTTTCTCATTGTTTTTTTTTAAAAAAATGTTTTTTTTTTAAAAAACAATCCCTGAGAATTCTACTCTTTCATCCCCAAGTATTTCCAATATGAGATTTTGGCTCAGGTTACTACGCTCATGAAGAATAAGCTTTGTTCTCCAAGTTGCCCCTAAGTTTTCAGTTCATTCCTTCATTCCAAACTCTAGAACAACTACATCACCCTCATGAAGTCTATTTCATTAATAGACAATATGCTCCCCACTCACTACACTCAGTCATATGGTCTCTTCTACTGCTCTTAGAGCAGAGAGCTGAACTGGGACTTTAAGATCCCACAGATCTGTGGTTGAATCACTGCTCTACTGCCGACAGCACTATTATCAGGAATCGTCTCTAAAAACAATTCTATAGTGAGACTAATATCATCTCTCAGGGTGGTTGCAAAAACAATAAAAGATTAAAACTCAACATAAAGCTTAATCTAAAATATATGAACTCAGAAAATATAATCATTACCATTATTACATTTATGGAATTTAATCATATTGTATTTGCTTGCTACACATCCATAACAAAGTACCAAAAACTAGGAGGATTAAACAATCAAAACTTACTGTCTCACAGTTCTGAAGGCTAGGCATGTCAGATCCAGGTGTCAGCAAAACTGATTCTTCTGAAGGCTGCAAAAAAGAGTCAGTTTCATGGCATTCACCTCGCTTCTGGTGGTTGCTGACAATCTCTGCTCTTCCCTGGCTTGTAGCAAATAACCCTGATGTATTCCTTCATCTTCACATGGCAATCTCACTGTGTTTGTGTTTTTTTCCTAATTTCCTCTTTTTATAAGGATGCTAGTCATTTCCATTAACACTCACCCTAGTGACCTTATTTTAACTACATTACCTTTGTTAGGACCACATCTCCAAATAAGGTCACATTCTGAGGGACTGGGACTTCAATATATAAATTTTGAAGAACACAATTCAATCACTGTGTTAATTATTTGATGTTAACATAAATTAATTTGTGTTAGTTATAATGAAATTAAAATATATTAATTTCCATCTTTATTTTTATCCTATTATTTTGTATAACTAGTTTTAGGCCATCAAAATGTCTTAAGTTTTAAAAATACTATTTTCAAATTATTTTTAAATACTGTTTTAATCAAACAGAACTGCACTTTACACGGGGTTTAATATGTCCTTTCTTAGGGGAAAATGTCTTGAATTAATTAAATTGTTCCACGAAGAGATTCTCTGAATGAGTTTTAAAATAGTGTTCATTAGATAACAAATAACAAGAATGCCTTATATACATCATATCCTTTAAAAAGAACCCAAGGCCTAGCCAAGACTAATATTATTTAAATTTTAAATATGGGATGAATTAAGGTAGATCAAGTTAAGAAGAAAATATGTCTATTGATTTGAAAGTATCTAACATAGTATAGGTTTCCATCCATTTCTACCTCACTGAAATAAAAAAGGTGTTAGAAATTTTGTAATTTAAACTTCTTTTTCCAATCTTACCTTCTGGTGATCCCCAAGAAGATACAATAGCCCTGACTGAATAAATAAAAAGGCTGAAATTTCTAAGTTTTTTTCCCCCCCTAATTAAATTTCTTAGTCCAGGGGGATTTTGTCCCTTGCCTTTAATTACATTGATGAAGTTATCTTCATTTTTTTCCAAGGTCATCAAGGTAATTATTCCTGTTTCCAGCATAAGCATTGTTTTTTACACCAGGTAGTGGAGAATGATCTCTTTCTTTCATCATTAATAATATAAACTGCTTGAAATATTCACCTAATGTCTGACTTTAAAAATCTTAATTTCTCATGCCTGTATGTCAGTGGTTCTCAACCTTAGATACTTATTACAATCTTTTGAGGAGATTCAAAAAAATGTTTTCTAGGATCAGACCCTTCTGGATTCATTGAATCAGCATCTCTTTGGAAGAAGTCAGGCCTTGTTATTTACAAAAGAAGGCTCTATTTTTCCCATTTAACAATGCCATCTTGGTCTTCGGATTTTGTTCTCTATTCCACAGCAAAACCTGTTTAATAAGCTTTTTTCAAGTATTATATTTCCTTTGTCAGTTGACACTTGTAGATTGAGCTACTAAAAAACCCCAAACATGCTCGTTCTTCATTAAACAGCCTTCATATAATGCATAGGCATGCTGCCAGAGATAATTTACTTTACTATGGCTAAGAAAAGGAGCAGAATTATTTGCTAACTTATCAGCATAGAGCTTGAGATGACTGCTGAGATGATGAGGGATTTTCCTTTTTGTACCTCTTTTTAAATTATTATTTCTTGGGGAATATTCTAAATGTTCAAGATGGCCACACATTGTCTTAAAATAGACATCATCAATCACTGTTGGTCTCTTTTCCCTTAATAGCAGTGATTTAGATATTGGGCCCTCACTCATCAGTCATTACATTCTTAGTTCTTTCTTTGTACATCTCCCCCTAAAATTTCCTGCCTGACCCTAATAGAAATCTTCAAAAGTTCTGATTCACATGCCTAATATTCATCCTCAATTGGGCAGTTTGGAGAGATGTGTTAGTTCCTCTGATCACCAGGAAACATGGAGGCATATCATTTCCCTGAGAAGGACCCAAGGAGGCAAGTCATTCAATAAGCACTCAGAAGCCCCAGTAACACAATGTGTAAGAACAGTTGAAGACCTCTTCCCTGTAAGTGACAAATGAGGGATACATGGAGCTTACCAAGATTCTACCTACTTCATTTCATCTAAGTCCATGAAATTACTTTTTAGCTGATTTAGATTATTGAGCAAGTTGCTCTGAAACTGGGCTTTATGATACCAGATTCAATGGTGCATAAAGTATCCATGTTTGGTAAAGATGCTCTATTGAGACTCTCAATTCTCAGGGAAAGAATATTGGGAAAAACTTCCTCACTCTTAACTGGTCTGTATAAAGACTTAATGCTGCACAATGGAACACAAAGAATGGCCATTTGAAAACTGCGCTTCCCTTTAAATATTGGTTATCATTGGCCTACATTCCATAAAATTGTGCCTGCCCAGTACACTGCTTTATTCATGGATATCTTCCACAGTCACTTCTGATCATCAGAAAATAAATACTAGGGAGGCTAGTGATAGGAAATGAATACTTAGAAATGGAGGCAGTATAGATTTTAAGCTGATGAATTCTGGAATGGGGGAAGAAAAAAGAGAAAAACTAGCATATTAAGGGCAACCAAACTTAAAAAAAAAGACAGGGAATGAAAGGACATCTACATTTTTTTGACGATGTGAGGGAAAAATCTTAATGAAAGAAATAAGTGAAAAATCCAGAGAGAGGTAAACAAGGAAGGTTCCAGAGGTTGTTGGAGAGAATGTGCTTGGCATGTTAAATGAGCCAGGATATTTATTGCTTCAGGAGAAGAAAGGCATAGAGGCATAGAGAAAGGATAGAGAGATTTGAAGTGGTCAGGAGGGCTCTGACTACTGGAGGTTTTTCTCCGTGTAGTCGGCAATCTTATGGGGATGGTGGTGGTGGCTGAATAGGGATGGGGAATGAGGCCTGAGAGTGTGGGCTTATGATGCTGACGGAGAAGCCAGGTCACGGCAGCAGTGACAGTTCCGTACAACTCCCTTATCAGGCCCCTGCCCAGTCAGAACAACTGATCTGGTTTAAACAGCCCATTGGCAAACCACGATATGGCCCTACTACCCCCAAACAAACTGTCCTCATGTGTTCTAAAGCAGCACCAACTTCTCCACCTGGGAGACAGACTCCTCATTTAGAAGAGATGTGGGATTCGATAGTGAGGAGGTCCACTTAGAATTCTGTGTAAGACTTCTCTTTCTCAGATGTATTAATGCAACTTTTTGAGCCAGGAAATCAAGACCAAGATTCCCAGGTACAAGAGGGTTGCAGAGAATTTGAAAGTGGGTATAAAAGATAACACACCAGGAGCTACTCCATGAGTCTTCTCTTTTCTTCGCTAATTACCAGTTATTTGATGTTACCAGTCACTATCGATAGTAGGATCTCTATATCTCTCTTTTTAAAGTGTCCTCTGCCAGGTGGAAAAAGGATTCTTTCTGCAAGGGTTAACAGCCTTCAGGTTCCCTCGCTTTTAAGTTCAAGTCTCCACTTGGGTAGAGTAAGGACACAAGCTAACATTTGGGCGTGAAACAAGAAAGCTTCAGTTGCATTACAAATCCACCCCACCCCCGTCATCCCGGAAGCTATGTGAACTATTTCAACTCCGGTGGCACATGTGTGTCCTGGGAAGCACCTTTCCCTTCTTCTACCCTAGAGACAGTGGGGCACCATCCCTCCTCTACTTACTTGTAAGGGATATGACTAGAGTTTTTTCCAGAAATATTTCTCACCACAGCCCAGCATCACTTTAAGTGGGGGGAATAAGCATGAAGGCCACAGGCCTTGAAACTGTAACCATTGTCCCTTCCCCTTTTCACCAATCCAAACTTCAGACAACCCAAACTGTCTTAACTCTTATTCTTTTCCCACAGTGAGAACCCCTTAAAACGCTAGGACCTATTCTGTGACAGAGCAAATAGATGTAAACTGGAGCAAACTTTATAATGGGAGGTACACCAACGCCATCATTTTTACCATCTCCCACAAACGATAAGACAAGGTGGGAGAAGGCAGAACTGGAGTCATATGTGGATTATACTTACTGGGAACTGAAAGTTCAAAAATTGTCCTTTGAGGGTGTAGCTTATTCCCATAGGCAGTTTTGTTGGATTCTGAGTTTTAGCCCCACATATGGTTAGTTTAAGCTATTACTCCTCCCCGCACTTGGTATGTAATGCAGTGGGGAGGCTCCAATAGAATCCAAAAGCTACAGCAAAGACAGTAATCCCTTCCAGGTTTCCATTCTCTAACATCAAAAATTCCCAGAATCCTATTTTTAAAAAATTCCTGGAATTCAAGTGATGGTCCAATGGCTAGTGTCACCAGCAGGCCTAAGGGTCACATGAATATCCACTTTATTCTTTTTCCCTGGCTTTATTGAAATGTAACTGACAAATAAAATGTAAGGTATTTAAAGTATACATGATGATGGTTTAATATATGTACACACGGTAAGGATTCCTGAACATCTGCTTGACTGTAACACAAATGTAGGGGAAACGCTTTTTCTTAGCACAGTGGAGGCAAAGATGGAGTTTTCAGAACAATGTTTTTATTTAAGAATTAAGGGAAAACAAAAACATTAAAGCATAGGAATACACTGACTGAATACAAGTGTCTTGTTTGGTCTGAAATCTTGATAAAGTTCTTCTAACTACTTACCTGAGGTAGATTTAGGTTGGCACTGTCTCAAGAGAACCTCCCTCCGTTCCAGAAGTTACCTTCTAGTTTTGGTTACAGGCTCCCAAGTGGTCCTCTCCAACCTCAGGTTATTCTATATGAGTAATACCAACACCCTTTTTTCCCCATGGTTAAAAGCCCTCAGACCTATTTCATACCCTCAAAGTTTTGGCTGAGGGATGGTCCATCCTTAATTTACTTAAAGACTAGAGACAATTACCAGTAAGATTAGTTGAAAGGGGCAGGTCATTGCCCCACCAAAGTTACAACTGTGCCCTTCTCCAAGTTCTAATGACTAACAAGTAGCCGTAAGGACTAATTTTTATCACCACCAAGCCATACATCCAACACTATTTTAAGAATTACAACTGTCAAACATATACTAGTGATAGGCATGATTTTCATCAAAGAGAAACAAATACATCTCCTGTGTTTTATCACACTGAGCAAGTTTTTATGGTGTAAGAGCTAATGAAAATTACCAAAACACATCAGATCAAATAAACTTCCAGGATCTGTTTTCTAAAAGAAAGAAAAAACAGCCTAGAGTCAGATTCCTTATCACTATGAGTTATTCCTCTGACCCTAAGATTATCCAGGTCACCAACCTGTCATTAAAATCAAAGCTTGGAGCCATACACAAGGGGCCGTGTAGCAGCTGGCCACCCCAATGAGTCCAAACACCAATGCTGCCTAGGGTTCAGGATCTGCTAAGATAAATCAGAGGACCGCAAGTATTTATTCACCAGTCTACAGTCCCAAATACTGGAGAACTCTTAAGTATTTATATTAAATGTCTTTTAACCTGAGGGAAGGGGGAAAAAAAAAACCTCACAAGCATGCATTTATAGATCCCTGGATTAGAGTATTTCTGGAGAATGTTAATCATAATTATACTAAATTGGAGATAAGTGCTTATCCTGAAACCTCTGATGAATTTGCCAACTCCCTTTCCCTTCTAGCATTTAGAACTCTACAAGCCAAATGTACACCTTATATTGTGGTGACTTGTCTTTCCCCAGAAATAAAAAAGTATTCTGTTTCCTTGGCAGAACCAAAATAAATGAAAGGTGTATCATGAGGCTTGGATTTGCTATAAACAGGATGTTGGAGTGGGGGGAAAAAAAAAACACCAGCTCTTCAGTCAGGATTCTTAAAATCAGTCGTTTCTCCATTAATAATGTATCAGTATGTGTTTTACTCTGTGCCGACTCAGACTTGAGTCTTTCTGTCAGCCTTCCCTTAAACATTTTGCAAGGAGTTGACTGATTGTCTCTTACCATTGAAAGAAACATGATAAATGAAGTCACAAAAATATGGCAACAAGCAAAATCATAATGATCATCCTGGAATTTGCAGTTCTGTGTTGATAACAAACAAATCTCTAAAGCTGAAACTGCAAATACCAATAACCTGAAAGATATTTTAGGGTGAGGACTGAGGGCATGCCTCAATTCACACCATGTAAAACGCTGAGCATTCTGCCTTATTATGAGGCTCGTTCTCCAAAGGGGAAATTCTGGGGAGTGTTTTGATTTAGGATAACTACTCCTTAGCTGTTTGGTTCTTTTCACAACCAGCAGAAGGTTCCCATGCTGGTATCAACACACTAGTCCCCGTTCTACCCAAGAATTAGAAAATCAACAGAGGCAAAGTCAATGTACTTCTTTTCCCAACAGTAACACATGCCACACTTTCTATCTCAATTACAGTCCTTTCTTTTATTAGAGTTCCAAATTTTAAAAACTGAAAGTAAAGCAATCATTCAGTGGTTCAGATAAAAGAAAAGCATCTTTACCTGAGTAACCCATCAGGCCTACTCTGACCTGCCCTAGCTCTTCCCAGAACAAGTTTCTGGGTATCTAAACAAAACTGTTTGCATGTCGACTCCATGAAAAGTCATCTCTACTACAGGGGTCAACTAACTATGAGAACAGTTCTTCTCATACCTGTTAAATGTACACAGTTCACAGTTAGACCTCTATAGAGGTCTACAAAACGCTCTCCAGAGTAGTTTCTTTGGGGCCCAATAAGGTAGAGATTTCCTGCAAGGATTTTTTTTCTCCCCCAGACTTAGAGTTACTTATATGGTCTTTCACTTATACAAGTTCCCTGGTGTACAAGAACTGATCATTGACAGAAGTTTTCTCATTCAGAGAATTCATAAGGTCCTTCATCAGATTTTCTTTTTTTGGGGGAGGGGGGGTTGCAAACCCAAGAAGGCTCTTCACTTAATGCTTTTGCCACATTCAAGGCAAATACACAAATTTTCACCTGTATGGCTTCTCTGATAGGTAATAAAGTCACAGTTATGTTAAGAGGCTTTTTTCACAACTGCTGGGGTTTCTTTCCAGTGGGGCTTTCTGATGTCCAATGAGGCGTGCATACTGTCTGAAGCACTGTTTCACAGGGCATTAAAAAAATATCGTCCTCTGATCTGAATTCTCTTGGAATGAGGAAAGGTGAGCATTGCTAGAGAGCTTTCTTCACATTCACCAAACTTGTAAGCTTCCCACCTATATAAATCCTCTTGTGGGTGATCAGACATGAGCTTGGACTGAAGGTTTTCAAAAAACTCAGGGCATTTGTAAGGTTTCTCACTGGAGTGATTGATACGGTTCTGTAAAGACAGCTCTCTGGTCAAACCATTTCTCAGGTTCCCGTAACTGCAGATTTTCTGGTCCCCAATAAAGTCTGAGCTCTGAGGAAAATCTGAGATTTGCTTTGAGTTCTCCATCTTAAATGAGTTCTCTTACATTGTAAATACATCTTTGTTTGTTTGTTTGTTTATGGTATAATAACTTCTTGTCTGGTCAAGACATCTGTGAGGCTTCTGATACATGGGGAGGGCTGAGCTCAAGATCTTTCTCAGCTACATTACAGATATATGGTTTTTCACCGATGTGGATTGTCTGATGTTGAAAAAGGGCTGAGCTCTGGTGAAAGCTTTTATCACAGACACTGTATTTATAATGCAGCTCCTCTGTCTGAGTTCTCATTTTCTGTTGGGCAACGAAGTCCATGCCTAGGAGGAAGCCACTCTCACATGCAGACCACTGATGCGGTTTCTCTTCCATGTGAATTCTTTGATGTACAATAAGGTCTGAACTACAGCTGAAGCTCTTCTCATATTCAAGGCATTTAAAAGTGTGAGTGTGAGTTGCCTGGTGCCTGATGAGGTTGGCACTCCGGGTAAAACTTCTCATACATTCCAAGCATTTATACGGCTTCTCACCTGTGTGGACTCTCTGGTGTACAATAAGGTCTGATTTCTGGCCAAAGCATTTCTCACAGGCACCACACTTATAGGGCTTCTCCCCAGTATGTACTCTTTTATGAACAATGAAGGCTGACCGGTGTCGGTAACTTTTCTCACACTTATTACATTTGTAGGGTCTTTCACCAGTATGAGTTCTCTGGTGGCTAATAAGATCGGATTTCCCACTAAAAGCTTTTTCACACTCCAGACACTTAAATGGTTTCTCACCCGTGTGAGTTCTTCGGTGCCTTATGAGGTTTGTACTTCGGCTGAAGCATTTATCACACTCACTACACAGATACGGTTTCTCGCCTGTATGGCTTCGCTGGTGGACAAGCAGATCAGAGCTCTGACCAAAATTCTTGCCACAGATATCACATGTATAGAATTTTTTACCTGCATGCGTTCTCTGGTGTCCTGAAAGGGCTAAGTGGTGCCAAAAGCTCTTCTCACATTTGCTACATTTATAAGGTTTCTCATAACTGTGGATCCTCTGATGTGAAATAAGATCTGAGCTTTGGATGAAGGTTTTCTCACACATATCACATCTATAAGGTTTCTCCCCAGTGTGGGTTCTCTCACACATAATAAGAGCTAAGTTTTCACAAAAGTTTTGCTCACGTTCAAGGCACTGGTATATCTGATCATCTATTTGAGTAATCTCATGCACATGAATAAAAATCTTTTTACCCTTCTGAGGGCATACATGATATATTTTCCTTTTTTGAGTTCTCTGATTCTCTCTCTCTTCTGAAGTGTACATTTTCTATGGCTCTCTCCTAGGGAGTTTTCCACTGGTCTTCCTGACCCATCATTTTCTTCAAAGTCATTTTCTCGATAAGAACTCGAAAGATACATCTGTTTTAAGCCTTTCAGTCATGAGTAGTTCCTCTCTACAAGTTTCCAGCATCACATGCACTTATTCTTTATGTGGTATTTACAACCCTGTGAGACAAAGAAGAAATATTATTTATATTTCCATAACTAAAATGCTCAAAATTAAAATTGCTGTAGAAAAGACAGAATTTCTGCATCAAATTCCACAAGTGCTCTACGTTTTACAGGGGTTGAAAGCAGCAAGTTTTTCTCTAACTAAAACAAATCAGCAACACATACATGGAAAGTACCAGGAAGAATTGTTTCTTTAGTCAAGTCAAGTGATCTCAAAACCAGGATTCCTCCTCTGCCCTTGGTTCAACTGAATAATCAAGACATCTAATAATTAATATGCCTGCTCTTGAGGAAAACCACCCAAAAGGGACTATGAATACCTGTGCAGTCCTTTCTGTAGAACGTTTGGAAGGAAATGGTAAATCATTATTAGAATTTTCAGTGTAAAGAGAGAGAAAAGTCTCTTTTACTATCATCCTAGCTGTGTGACGTCTGGCAAGTTTCTTAATCACCCTGTAGCTAGTTTTTTCATTTATAAAATGGATGAATGATGGGAGTTACCTCACATCATTGAGTTGAATAAGTTAATCAGTATTTCATGGTAAGCATTCTGTGTTAGCTCTTATAACAACTATTATTATGACAAAGGGATCTAAGATTCTGCTTTGATATGATCATAAGAGCACAAACCTTGCTCAAAAAGAAAAATGACTGTAGCTAAAAGCCTGGGCTTCAAACCTGTCTTTAATGTCAAGCTTTTCTTTGTACAGTGAAGGGATATGGAACAGGTTTTCTTGTTTTTAGAGGGATGCACATGTACTGAAATACCCAAAGACTGAGCATCTTAAAGAAGTCCTTATACACAGAAAGATCACAATTATATAATTCTCCTTTACAACATTATTGAAAAGGGCCCTGTGCTCACAGTCCAACCACTCTACTCCTCCTCCGCAATAAGACAGACAATCACATCTTCAAATGACTGGGAGATTAAAGAGGAGAGACAGAAAGAAGAGAGATATTGAGGTCTTTCTGTTGTTGTCTTTTAGTTGCTAAGTCGCGTCCAACTCTTTTGCAACCCCATGGACTGTAGCCCACCAGGCTCCTCTGTCCATGCAATTTCTCAGGCAAGAATACTGGAGTGGGTTGCTATTTGCTTCTCCAGGGGATCTTCCCGACCCAGGGACTGAACCCTTGTCTTCTGCATTGGGAGGCGGATTCTTTATCACTTAGCCACCTGGGAAGCCTGAGGTCTTTCTACTCAGGCCCTATCTTCTGCACGGCTACACCACTAGATAAGTTAAAGATTCAAGCCCAAAAGGAAATACAGGAATACAGACTAACACTAAGGAAAAACAATGGGCTGATTCAAGGGAGAAGAAGATAAATGTAATAAACTATTGTATTTATCAACTGCCAATAATATACTAAAGAAGAAACATGAGAAACAGGGGAAGAAACACCATTTTCCATATCCTTCACACTCACTCTTTTCAATGACCATTTCATGTTTGACCTTCTCATATATTCAAACCCCCTCCTCTGTCACCTAAGGAACAAAAACTGATGACTGTGCTTTCTATTTTACTGAGAAAATCAAAGGCAGGCAAAAAACAATAACATAAAAAACACTTGCACATGCTCTCACCACAACAATCAACCTCTTGCAAGTGTGGTCATGCACTCCATCTTTCCTTCTGTTACCATGGATGACAAACTGCCCCTGCTCACTCTAAGGACAATCTGTTGGTCGGGGTACTGGATTCCACCCCCTTTTCACCACAAGGACATCACTCCTGCAATTCTATCCTCTCTCTTCTGCAATACCAATTTGTTCTTTTCCACTGAGTCATACTAATCAGCAAGCTAGCCGTTCCCTCTCCTAAAACAACGGCACCAAAAAGAAACTTCTCTCAACCACTTCATCCTCAAGCTACTCTCACTTCTTTCTCTTTACAGCAAAATTCCTCAAAAGAAATCAATCTGTTCATTGTCTTTAATTCTTATCTTAAATCTTATCAAGGTTTCTGGAACATACTCCAAATACTCACTTTCACTGCTCCAACAAAACTGCTCCTATTAGAACCTACAAGCCCCTAAGAAATCTGACTCCTAGCTGTCCCTCTGACACACTTCCCTGCTCTTCTCATTTGTACTGCATGCCAGTCATCTTGCTCTCCTTGCTTTTGTTCAAACAATCCAGGTTCACTTCCATTTCAAGGTCTTTATCCTTGGAAGTCTCTCCCTGCTAAAGTGCTCATCTTCAAGGCTCCCTTTCTCATCTCACTCTAATCTTTGATAAATTGTCATATTCTCAGTAAGGCCATAACTGACCATCCTATTTTAAATTATGACACATCTCCATCCCAGATGACCCACATATGTTAACACCCTTCCTCTCGTTTCATGTCTTATTTTTCTCCATAGAACGTAAGCCCCTTAAAGGACAAGGATTTTAGTTCATTTCATTTGTTACTGTTTCTCTAGCACCTGTGACAGTGTCTGGCACAGAGCAGGTATGTTCACATATAATGAGGTACTCTGTAGCTGTGAAACAGGATGAAGGTAACTTTTCTGAACTGATGTGGGGCAGTTTTCAGGATAAATTGTAAATTTTAGAAAGCACTGGTGTAAAAGAGTATGCTACATTTTCGTTAAGAGTGAAGTAGAAATTTAAAAAACTACACATGGATCTATTCATTTGGTCAAAAAGAAACTTAGAAAAGATAGAACTAATGAGTTTGGTTATTACAAGGCAGATGGAAATGGTATCAAAAGGACAGGAAAGTGAAACTGGTACCAAAGGGTAAAGGAAAGAGAGTCATACTCTTCTTTAGTATATGTTTTTGTAATACACACATTTTAACTTTTTAAACTGTTACATTTCACATATTCAATAAATAAACAAACAGAAAAGCTCGGGGAGAAAATAAAATAGAATTCAAATAAAAACAAAGAAGTCTAGTATTTCAAATTAATAATAAAACCACCCAGGAGGGGAAAAATAACTCAAAAAATTCTGTAATACAGTATTAGAATTATATAAACTCAAACTAAAGATAAAAAGAACTATAAACAATTACTGAACTGTAATTAGTAGGAGTTTTCCCCCATGTTGGTAAAGGTTCACTACTTAATGCGTAGACTAGGAATGACAAAATAAGTAAATATAAAGGCAACCAGATGTCTCACTGTCAGATGAGGGAGTCAGAAACATAGAAAAGAGAAAGGCTAGAATGAACTCTATATCTACAGTGTTTAACTGGAATTAAAAGTATTAGTAGGAAGTCAAGGTTTTGAAGTATACACAGAAAAAATAGAAATATTAAAGTATTTTTTTTTGGTCTCCTAATGTCTGCTGAGAGATCACAGAAACATTGAAATCCCAGTAGTAAAGAGCATACCAAGCACTCATATTTTGGTTTCTAAATATCATTTCCCACTGAAAGGAACCAGGGCTCACTGGAGAAATGGCTCATTTCAGGGTTTAGAAGGCACACAATGAAGCTGAAACATCTTGTTGTTCCAGAAAACAAGGAAGTGCTCAAAAAAGAGGTGATAATATGCTAAGAGGACCAGAAGCCTCACTGCAGGGGCTGCCACTACACAAATCTGGAACAAACAACATCAAAATAAATACAGACAGTAATAAATTAGTAACTCAGTAAGAACTGATGAATCCATACTCATTTAAAAAGTGAATAAATAGTAAGGGAGAAGGGAAAGTTTTTCCTTCATTAAAGAAGCCAACAATTAAATGTAGAAGAAATGATGGAATTAAAAACATCACATGTCTCATCAAAAGAAGAGCAATAATTGTTTCAGGCAAAAATACAATGGATGAAAAGTTTTATGAAAATCAGGATATTTACACAATCAGAATATATCTCCCCACTAGACATTTAATAATTACAAAGACACAAAAAAAGTAATTTCACAGAAACCTGGAAGATGCCATCTTAACTAATGATCAGTTAACATCATCAATAACAAGATATAAAATTGTCTCCTAATATGACACAAAGAGATGAACAGAACATTCAACATTGTAACTGGAATCTCATCAGAAGGAAACACTACACAAAGCCAAATTGAAGGAAATTCTGCCAAATAAATGGCTTAAACTTAAAAGAAACAAAGTTATGGAAGACAAAATCTGAGCATATGTTCCACAATAAAGACATGACAATTAAATGAAATGGGTGATGGTGGATTAGATCTTGGACAACAAAAATAACTTGTTTTTCTTTTCCTAAAATGACATTAATGGAACAACTGGCTAAACTCGAATAATGTCTTGAGATCAGATAATAGTATTATATGAAAGTTAATTTCCTAACTTTGATAACTGTAATGATAATAAAAGAGAATAGACTTGTTTTTAGGGAATAAAAAATTAAGTATTTAGGACAGACTTTTTCAAATAGCATTCTATGAAAGAATGAAGCCCTATGGAAAATGATTTGAGTAACTAATTTTTTAATCCTCCCAAAGATGCATTTAGCTAGTAGCACTACATGGGAGAGAAGTTAATTCATTAAATATCTATGACTTTAGGATTTAATTCTCTTAAGATTTTAGGGCTTAGCATGTCTTAGGACTTTAGGACTTAATTCTCTCATCATTTGAGATGAGGCATTATGTCTGTACTTTCAAAAGGTTCAGAAAAAAAATGTACACAAAGGTACATGTATGTACAGAGAAGTAAGTAGACAGGCTCATATAACAATTACAGTAAAATGTTAACATTTAGGGACTGTGGGTGAAGGGTGTATGAGCATTCTTATATTATTTTATAACTTTTTGTAAATATGAAATTATTTCAAAATTTAAATGTATCTTATCTTGTGTTTTAAAAACATCTGAGCTGAGTGTTGGTATACTATGCTAGCTGAAGTTGAATGTTCAAACCCTGGAATCAGATTTTGGTTCGAATTCCCACTATGTTCTTTTATGGCTATGAGAACTTGGGTAAGTTACTTCCTTCAGCTTTTATTTCCCTCTTGACAAAATAAGGAAGATACTATTACATGTCTTAAAGGAGTTGCCAGAAGAACTAGGATACTGTCAATAAAGGACTTGGCTCAGGACCTGGGTACTCAATTAACAGATGCTCAGTAAATGGCAGGTTCTATTATTTTCTTAATACCATCTTCAGGGTCACAAAAACCCTAACATTTCTTGAGGTCATCCTCTGTGCCAATCTCTTATGCAAAGCCTTGTTCAAAATGCATTAAAATAATTAACTAAATAATGAAATAACTCAATCAGTTAATGATTAATATGAGGATTATACAAAAACTAGAAAAAAAAACATTTACGGAGAAATGTTAGAAGGAAAAGGAAGACTTCAGAATCATAGCTAAGTAAAACTCTGGAGTCATGCAAACAGCTACTATAAGACAGTGGTCTTCCAGGAGTTCTATCTTATTAAAATGTGTACTGCTGTTAAGATCAATAGGAGAGTTAGAGTATAAACATACAATTCTGAGTATGGTCATAGCCTGGTAAATGAATTATAACATTCCCTAATTTTATCAGTTCAGGGTGTCATATTTGCCCTAAATAGCCGATAATTTGTAGGGCACCAAGGAAAAAAAATTAAAAATAAGGAAACCATTTCCTTATTCATATTTGAGTCTTTTAGATGGGTGTCAGCACCTAGAAAATAATATACAGTCTGGCTGTCAAAATTTAAAGTAAATCATGATACTTCTCTAGTGAAAAATACTGTAACTGTTTCTACCACACTAACAATAAAACCTAAGGTTCTCACTGCACCACCTAATGTAGTTTTTCTGCCTCCCATAACAACACATCAGAATCTTTACACTTGCTCCATCTACTCAGAATGCTTTTCACCCAAGGAGTTTGCTCCTTTATTTGACTCAAGTCTCTGACTGAAAATTATTTCCTCAAAAAGAGGCACATCTTGGCAACTTTAACTAAATTAGCTATTTCTCTCCATAGCACTTATCATCCAACTTTGTGGTATTTTATATCTGTTCATTTGTTTCTCTCTCCTATTAGAATATAACTTTCATTATGGTTAGGACTGAAGTCTTTTGTTCACTGCAATATTCCTAGTGTCTAGAATATGTCTGTTGAATGAATGAAAAATATGAATGAATATCAGAACCAAAAAAGAGTCATCATCATCCTCTAAGCCTCAGTAGCAATCCAGGCTAGGCTAACAGCCCTAGCTGTTCCAAATGGCAAACCAAAATATATCCTTCAAGTCTCAGCTTCAGAGTGCCCTTTGCTAAGAGGTTTCTCTTACCTCATCCTAGGAAAAGACTGGTTCTCACTTCATGGCTAGGATTGGAATGCACAGAACAGACAGGCTGGCAGTAAAAGTCCAAGCCGACAGGCTGAGTGTAGAACTTCAAAGACCAGGGCCATCCTTACAGTTAAAGGATGTATGGGACAAGCAGATTAGTCAATAAAGCGCTATCTATTAATGCTTAATAGACGTCCCTGGTGGCTCAGATGGTAAAGAGTCTGTCTGCAGTGCTGGAGACCCAGGTTCGATCCCTGGGTTGGGAAGATCCCCTGGAGAAGGAAATGGCAACCCACTCCAGTACTCTTGCCTGGAAAATCCCAAGGACAGAGGAGCCTGGTGGACTACAGTCCATGGGGTCGCAAAGAGTTGGACACGACTGAGCAACTTGACTTGAATTGATTAATGCTTACTGTATCAGGCCCCAGGTTAGGGATTATCTATTTTTCAATGATTACATGGATTATCTCATTTCATCTTTCCAAGACTGTAAAATAGGTATTAAGAGCAATGTTTGTACCTTACAGATAGAAAAATGATGCTCAGGGAAGTTAAATAACCAAGAACTCACAGCTAGTAAATAGCAAAGCCAGGATATAAATATTCATCTTCTGACTCCAGGGCCTGCACTGAGTATATTGTCTTTTGGGGGCTGCAAATCAATCATGAAGGAATAATTAAAAGCCTATGGTGAATAAGCATGTTGGAAAGGAGTAGAAAATACACTAACACTGGTAGGCAGGGTTACCTCAGGAGCTAAGAAAGCGTCATGTATCTTCTTTCCAAGTATCTTCTCCCATTCCTTTCTGTTCTCCTCCAGTTTCCGTCACTTATCCCTTAACACTCCACCATTTATATAAAAACACAGTTTGCTATGCTACTTACCATAACAAGAAAGACTCAAGACTGTCTTCCTTTTGGCTCCAAAAGGTCTCCAGTCCATAGTTATTAACAATACTCAATTCTTCCCTCTCCTGAAGGAAAAGTCAAAAATGTAGAAATTTAAATTTTTTGTGAAATTTTTAATTTTTCTGGCACTGGACATCTAAAAATTGGTTCCCTTTACCTCCCAGTCTTGTCAGTATCTTTCAATCATAACTTACCTCTTCCCACTTCTCCTCACATTGTTTTCTCCCAGAGAGCTCTAAACAAAATACTGAGAGTCCTTCTGGGTAATGACTAACTTCATAATAAAGCCCCGAATCCTGTTCTACTTGTTTCAATTTTTCGCCTCTACTAAGTGTATTATCTCAACTTCTGAAGTCAACGACCCATTCTTCTACCACTATAAACCTCCAGATGCAGTTGATAAGTGCATATGACACAAAGTTGTATACAATGCCGGTTTCCAATAATAATTATGGGATGATTAAACCAGATTCTTCTGCATACAGACTGGATGAAACACGATCGATCTCTGCCTTAAAGATGGGGATGGGCGGTGGGTGGAGAACTCCATTCAACGTCCTGGTTTTTTCTTCCCCAGAGTGAAAGATACAGATCGCTTAGAAAAGTGCCCGGCAGTGTTTACTATTATTATCTCCAGGAACGATAGTACTATGCTTCTCCTCCTTTCAACTTTTCATTGACCGCCTTTCAGTCCGCCCTCAGGGGGGTTTCCAGACCCTGCACCGTCGCGAGGAACAGAGGGTGCTCCTACCAGGCAGAGGCCGAGAGGTCTCCAGTCCCGCCGAACCCCTCCACACATCCCTGGGCCTCGCAGGCCATGCCCCTCCCAAGCCCCGCGGGCCTCGCTTACCCCGGCTGCAGCCGGCGCCGCCCCTCCGCCTGGGAGGGCACTTCCGGTTACTCTCCGGACACTCGGGGTTTGGTTTTCCCGGCGGCCGCAGGCTCCGGACGGTGAACCTAAGGGCCCACCTTCGGGAAAAGAAAGAAAGCAAACCTGGGAGGCCGACGAGAGCCAGGAGCATCCTTCTTTGCGCGGCTCGGCGAGGGTAGCTGGGGCCAGGCCATTCAGTATGCGATTTAAGGGCCAACAAGGCCAGCTAGCTTCCCGAGCCCTTTCAGCCTGGCTGGGAAGCGGCCGGCGCAGCCCCGCCCCCGAGAATCACATGATCTCCCAGGTTCCGAGACCAGGGCGCTCCATCCCCGGCCTCTGGGCCAATAGGGACCGAGCCTTTGAAATGGGGGGCGGGGCCCTGGGGCGCCTGCGCCGCAGGGCCCGTGGTGGTGGTTCGGGGCGGAGCTGAAGAGGACTGTGCTTAAGGGTACTTTCTGACTCTGCGGAGGTGTGCGGGGTAACTAGAGGGCCCCACTGCCAGCTTGTCTAAGAAGCAACCCTGTTTCTATTACAGTCTCCAACTTCTGTTCTCTTTCCTCAAGGCTGTTGAAAGAGAACTGTAGGCCAGAGTAGCGTCACAAGAGATGGATGCCTCCGACCCTGGGGAAAACACCGCGGTAGGATCTGAAAGAAATTGAGGCTTCCAAAACACAGTGGAAGCGTTCCGTCACCTAAGATGTGGCCAGAGAGATGGATGAAATGCTTTAAAGAGGGGGTAGTGTTGGTTTTGTGTGGGTACAGTAAACTGCAGAGGAGGGTAGAACTGCTGTGATTGTAGGAGGTTTCCCAGTCCTTTATGATTGTGCTCCAGGGCTGGAATCAGTTTAAATAATCACATGTTTGGGTTGGAGCAGAAATGAGTTTTCTTTCAGATGGAAGTAAATGTATCTATAGCTACATCTCTCCCTGCTCTGTTGTTCAATGAAAAAAAGTTTCCTAAAAGCCCTCAGACATCAAAGGGGAAGGATGAGTACTGGGAATATAGAGAACAAAAGCCTGGACGATGTGACCAAAGACTTGGATTGGGAGCAGAATACTGAGTTTAGGGAGTGGTGAGAGCACCATCAGGGTCTTAACACTCTTCAGTTCAGTTCAGTCGCTCAGTTGTGTCCCACTCTTTGCAACCCCATGGACTGCAGCACGCCAGGCTTCTCTGTCCCTCACCAACTCCTGGAATTTACTGAAACTATATCCACTGAGTCAGTGATGTCATCCAACCATCTCATCCTCGGTCGTCCCCTTCTCCTCCTGCCTTCACTCTTTCCCAGCATCAGGGTCTTTCCCAGTGAGTCAGTTCTTCACATCAGGTGGCCAAAGTATTGGAGCTTCAGCTTCAGCATCAGTCCTTCCAATGAACACCCAGGACTGATTTCCTTTAGGATTGATTGGCTGGACCTCCTTGCTGTCCAAGGGAAGCTCATGAATTTACTCCCACACCACAGTTTAAGAGCATCAATTCTTTGGTGCTCAGCTTTCTTATAGTCCAGGTTTCACATCCATACATGACTCCTGGAAAAACCATAGTTTTGACTAGACGGACCTTTGTTGGCAAAGTAATGTCTCTGCTTTTTAATATGCTGTCTAGGTTGGTCATAACTTTTCTTCCAAGGAGCAAGCCTCTTTTAATTTCATGTTTGCACTCACCATCTGCAGTGATTTTGGAGCCCCCCAAAATAAAGCCCCCCCAAAATGAACACTGTTTGCACTGATTTCCCATCTATTTACAATGAAGTGATGGGACCAGATACCATGATCTTAGTTTTCTGAATGTTGACTTTTAAGCCAACTTTTTCACTCTCCTCTTTCACCCTCACCAAGAAGCTCTTTAGTTCTTCACTTTCTGCCATAAGGGTGGTGTCATCTGCATATCTGAGGTTATTGATATTTCTCCTGGCACTGTTGATTCCAGCTTGGGCTTCATTCGGTCCAGCATTTCTCATGATGTACTCTGTATATAAGTTAAATAAGCAGGGTGACAATATACAGCCTTGAGATGCTCTTTTTCTTATTTGGAACCAGTCTGTTGTTCCACGTCCAGTTCTCACTATTGCTTCTTGAACTTCATACAGATTCAGGAGACGGGTCAGGTGGTCTGGTATTTCCATCTCTTTAAGAATTTTCCACAGTTTGTTGTGATCCACACAAAGACTTTGGCATAGTCAATAAAGCAGAAGTAGATGTTTTTCTGGAACTCTTGCTTTTTCGATGCTCCAATGGATGTTGGCCATTTGTTGGTAGAGCGACTTTGAGGAGGCCAAGGGCAAATGAGAAGCCACAGCAAGACAGTAGGAGGGGCGAAATTGTGTTTAGAATTAAACCCCATACCCTCCAGAGACACTGAGAGGGCTCAAACATACAGTAACACTCATACATTCAAGGTAAACTAATTATGTTCCTAATTCTGGAATTCTTCCCCAGAGGAGCTGCAGCTTAGTTTTATGTTTGTTTATAATGAAAATTTCTAAGTAAGGCCCAAATATTCTATACAGACCTTTTTAATATTTGAAATCATTTTTAATAACTTCAGAGTATGTGATATATTCCAGACATTGTTCTCATTTTACGTGATTTATCTCATTATTGTGTTGAGTCACTAAATCACGTCCAGCTCGCTTGCTATTCCCATGGACTGTTGCCCGCCAGGCTCCTCTGTCGGTGGAATTTCCCAGGCAAGAATACTGGAGTGTGTTGCCATTTACTTCTCCAGGGGATCTTGCTGTAGCCAGGGATGGAACCCATGTTTCTTGCATTGTAGGCAGAGTCTTTACCACTGAGCCACCAGTATCTCCTATTATCTCTTTAACTTGTAACAAAAATTCTACAAGATGTTTGTTATTATTTTTCTTTTAGGAGGAAACTGGTGCAGGAAGAGATTGAATAACTTGTCCAGGATCACACACTTAGTAACTAGTGAAGCTGAATTATGAACAGTCATACCAGAGCCTGTGCTTGCCAGGATTGTGTATATGGCTACATCAATAGTAGTGACTGTGTTGTGGTAAGATATTGAATTCTATTCTCTGCATTGTATATAGGAAGGTCTCAGTGAGTGTTGACTTGAACTCTGTAGCTTTTTCTTTAAAGATACAAAGGTGCTTATTTTATTCATTGCTTCATTTACTCAACAGATGTTTATGGAACACTTCCAATTCACCAGACAGCAGGCTGAATGTTAGGAATTTAAAGGTAGGAAAGACTCAGTTCCATTGCTCTGAGGCTTCACAGCACCAGGTGTCACATGGTGTGACAAAGGTAGAAGTTACATAAAGTAGTGTGGGAACAGGGAGAAGCGCACTTATTTGAGAAAGGGTCAGAAATGACTCTGTACAACGTGGGACTTGAGGTGAAACTTGAAGATTAGAAGGAAGGAGTTGAGGATGGGGTTGGAATGGAGGATGGGAAATAGGTCAGAGATTTTCTAATGTGATTTCGATTCATGAATTTTATCTTGTAGGAAATGGTAACCCATTCATAGAATAGTTCAGTTATTCCCAAACTTAAAATCTTTAAAAATATGATTTTGTTTTAGTTTTAAATACAGAGAGTGGCAAAACAGGAAGCCTGGAAACCAAGATAAAGAATAAGAAGGAGCAGCCAGCAAATTAGGAAAATGAACAAAAATAGGTCATGACAATCAAGGGAAAATTTCAATTAAAAGGTTGTTGAGAACAATGTCAAATATTATGAAAGATACTGGATGAGATAGCACCAAAGATTATTGGATAAGGTTTACATGATAATTACTATCTTCTAGGTGTTGTTTTAAGCACTTTATAGTATTAGTTCACTTAATCATCCAACAATCCTAAGTGTTTAAGTCCTCACAATTAGCCCCTGTTATAAATGAGGAAGATGAGGTACAAAACTTGGGCAAAATCATGCAGTTGATAAGCAGAATGGGATTTAAATTCTGGGGGATCTGGCTTCTAAGTCTGTGCTTGTTACCACTACGCTATTCTGTCTCTCTAAAATGGCTCTGTGGAGTTTAGGAAAAAAGAGGTTTTCATCTTTAGCAAGGGCAGCTTCCGTGGAGTGTGGTGGAAAGGGAAGTAGGGAATATAGGCAGTATCATCATCTTCTGAAGCATCTTTCAGAAGCTTCGCTATGAAGATGAACAAAGACCATCTCTAGCAAAGAACACAGGACTTAAACATTGGGCAGGGCCTGAGGCTGCAGGGTGCAGGAGATTTTAATATGTTGTTAAAGGAAAAAAGTCAGTAGAGAGGTTGAGGATCCAGGAAAGGGGTATTTGATGTAGAGAGGCCACTTAGGAAACAGGAGAGGCTGGCAACTGCAGTACAAAGAGAAATTAGCCTTGAACAGAAGATATCAAAGGTCAAAGCAGAGAAATGTATCTGTATTGCTTTGGTCTTGTTCAGAAATTATTAAATCCAAATTAAAAACCAGTAACCTGATGCTGGGAGGGATTGGGGGCAGGAGGAGAAGGGGATGACAGAGGATGAGATGGCTGGATGGCATCACCGACTCTTGGGCATGGGTTTGAGTAAACTCCGGGAGTTTGTGATGGACAGGGAGGCCTGGTGTGCTGCGATTCTTGGGGTCGCAAAGAGTCGGACACGACTGAGCGACTGAACTGAACCTGATCTGCCTCCTGAGAAATCTGTTTGCAGGTCAAGAAGCAACAGTGAGAACTGGACATAGAACAACAGATTGGTTCCAAATAAGAAAAAGAGTACCTCAAGGCTGTATATTGTCACCCTGCTTACTTAACTTATATGCAGAGTACATCATGTGAAATGCTGGGCCAAATGAAGCCCAAGCTGGAATCAACAGTGCCAGGAGAAATATCAATAATCTCAGATATGCAGATGACACCACCCTTATGGCAGAAAGTGAGTAACAAGTAAAAAGCCTCTTGATGAAAGTGAAAGAGGAGAGTGAAAGTTGGCTTAAAAGTCAACATTCAGAAAACTAAGATCATGGCATCCGGTCCCATCACTTCATGGCAAACAGATGGGGAAACAGTGGAAATAGTGAGAGACTTTATTTTGGGGGGCTCCAAAATCACTGCAGATGGTGACTGCAGCATGAAATTAAAAGATGCTTGCTCCTTGGAAGAAAAGTTATGACCAACTTAGACATCATATTAAAAAGCAGAGACATTACTTTGCCAACAAGGTCTGTCTAGTGAAAACTATGGTTTTTCCAGTAGTCATGTATGGATGTGAGAGTTGGACTATAAAGAAAGCTGAGTGCCAAAGAATGGATGCTTTTGAACTTTGGTGTTGGAGAAGACTCTTGAGAGTCCCTTGGACAGCAAGGAGATCCAACCAATCAATCCTAAAGGAAATCAGTCCTGAATATTCCTTTGAAGGACTGATGCTGAAGCTGAAGCTCTAATACTTTGGCCACCTGATGTGAAGAACTGACACATTGGAAAAGACCCTGATGCTGGGAAAGATTGAAGGCAAGAGGAGAAGGGGACAACAGGGGATGAGATGGTTGGGTGGCATCACTGACTCCATGGACATGAGTTTGAGCAAGCTCCGGGAGTTGGTGATGGACAGGGAAGCCCGGTGTGCTGCAGTCAATGGGGTCACAAAGAGTTGGACACGACTGAGCAACTGAACTGATTGACTGACTGAACTAATGTATTTTTAGAAAATAAATCACCATGTTTATGCTTCAACAACGTCAATAGGATAGCATTGCTGTTCTTCACCTCCTGATTTCCTAGGGTATCTCAGCTTTTTCCACTGAAGTATAACCAAACAAGAGGAGAATGAACAAATGCCTCAGAATGGCTTCTCACAGTTGTAAAATTCCTTTGGGTGTCTCATTTATCATTAAAATTTATGCAGTTTGCAGTCTACCCTATGATCTATTTGGGCACTGGAAATAGGAATTTTTTTTTAAAAAATTGGTTCCTATCATTAATAAATCATAGTTGAAAATGAAATAGATATTTGCTTAGTTCATGAAAAATCTGTGAGACAAATTACTAATTTCCTCCCCCACATTCATGGTACTAACACCAGTCAGTGGTGACTTTTCTTTTCCACTTTACAAAAACTTAAGCTCAGGTGTCTTACAATACCCATTGTCAGTCAGTCAGGATGGATTTTGCTTTGCTATCCCTGTGCATGAGACAGTCAGTTCAGTCGCTCAGTCGTGTCCAACTGTTTGAGACCTCATGGACTGCAGCACGCCAGGCTTCCCTGTCCATCACCAGCTCCCGGAGCTTGCTCAAACTCATGTCCATTGAGTCGTGATGCCATCTAGCCATCTCATCCTCTCTCATCCCCTTCTCCTCCCATCTTCAATCTTTCCCAGCATCAGTGAATTTTCCAAGGAGTCAGTTCTTCATATCAGATGGCCAAAGTATTGGAGCTTCAACTTCAGCATCAGTCCTTCCAATGAATATTCAGGATTGGTTTCCTTTAGGATTGACTGGTTTGATCTGCTTAAGGACCTTGAAATTTTCTGAAGTTCAGGCTGCTCAGAAGAGTAAATAAAGTGGGGATGGTACTCTGAAAAGCTAGAGGAAAAAATGTAAGTGTGAAGGTGGGGAATTAGCTCAAGTGGTAGAGCGCTCGCTTAGCATGTGAGAGGTAGTGGGATCGATGCCCACATTCTCCACTTTTGGCTCCTTCAACTAAGGTGCTCCAGCTGACAACTACAAATCTTGCAACCTATACAAAGAAATGAGAAAAGTAGACACACATTGCACTCTCCTCACGGCAAAGGATAAGACTGGTCCTACTGCCCTTTTGGGATGTGTATCTACTCAATTCAGTCGCTCAGTTGTGTCCGACTCTTTGTGACCCCATGGACTGCAGCACGCCAGGCTTCCCCGTCCACCACCAACTCCAGGAGCTTACTCAAACTCATGTCCATCAAGTCAGTGATGCCATCCAACCATCTCATGCTCTGTCATCCCCTTCTCCTCGCACCTTCAATCTTTCCCAGCATCAGGGTCTTTTCCAACGAGTCAGTTCCTCACATTATGTGGCCAAAGTATTGGAGTTTCAGCTTCAGCGTCAGTCCTTCCAATGAATATTCAGGACTGGTTTCCTTTAGGATTGACTGGTTTGATCTCCTTAAGGACCTTGAAATTTTCTGAAGTTCAGGCTGCTCAGAAGAGTAAATAAAGTGGGGATGGTACTCTGAAAAGCTAGAGGAAAAAATGTAAGTGTGAAGGTGGGGAATTAGCTCAAGTGGTAGAGCGCTCGCTTAGCATGTGAGAGGTAGTGGGATCGATGCCCACATTCTCCACTTTTGGCTCCTTCAACTAAGGTGCTCCAGCTGACAACTACAAATCTTGCAACCTATACAAAGAAATGAGAAAAGTAGACACACATTGCACTCTCCTCACGGCAAGGATAAGACTGGTCCTACTGCCCTTTTGGGATGTGTATCTACTCAGTTCAGTCGCTCAGTTGTGTCCGACTCTTTGTGACCCCATGGACTGCAGCACGCCAGGCTTCCCCGTCCACCACCAACTCCAGGAGCTTACTCAAACTCATGTCCATTGAGTCGGTGATGTTGTCCAACCAACTCATCCTCTGTCATCCCCTTCTCCTGCCTTCAATCTTTCCCAGCATCAGGGTCTTTTCTAATGCATCAGCTCTTCGCATCAGATGTCCAAAGTATTGGAGCTTCAGCTTCAGCCTCAGTCCTTCCAATGAATATTCAAGACTGATTTCCTTTAGGATTGATGACAAATTTAACTCAATGGGATATGAGCTAGAAAAAATATCTGTACAAAGTTCTATAAGAATGTTGAAGGAAGTGGGTTATTCTGTCTAAAGGGATCAGAAGAGACTTGACAAAAAGAGATAGCAGTCTATGGCTGTTAGGATTGCTTTGTTCCACAAAATATTCGGGAAGCCAAGTTTCTTCCAGTTCGCTGTCCACTATTCCTTCTGCAGGCTGAGGAATAATATCTTTAGGTTAATAAAAAGCTTTTGTGCTCTCGTTGATGTTTGTTGATGTGTTTAAGACAAGAGAAGCCTTCAAAATAAATATAGAAGAAACTTTGGAAGCGAGGATAAGAGAAAACGAAGAAAAATCAAGTAAAACATAGTACAGAAGTATTAATAATTTGTGACTCAAAGATTGTTTTGTAAATTAATACATGGCTCTTATTTTGGAGGACCATTACATATTAGCTCAACATTAGCCTACTCAATAATCTAGGTACACAACTGAGATACAGTTTCAATTTACTCATTCAGTTAGTCATAACGTACATGTACATAACGTACATAGCGTACATGTGGGCTAAGTCACTTCAGTCGTGTTTTACTCTGTGATGCCATGGACTGTGTCCCGCCAGGCTCCTCGCTCCATGGGATTCTCCAGGCAAGAATACTGGAGTGGGTAATCATTCCATCCTCCAAGGGATCTTCCACACCCAGGGATCAAAACCACGTCTCCTGCATTGGTAGGTGGATTATTTACCATGGAGGCACCTGGGAAGCCCCTCAGTTAATATATATCAGACACTAACTGGGAGGCTATACTTGTAAAGGTCATCATACCCTGAAGTTGCTTTGAATGAAAGAAATGGCAGTTTCAAGACAGATATGACTGTAGACTCCTTTGTATTCCGTGAAAGAGGTGTGAATCAGTTCTTTATGGTCCCTGTAACAAAGCCACTGGGCTGAAGAATTCACCTGCCAATGCAAGAGACAGGGGTTTGATCCCTGGGTGCAGAAGATCCCCTGGAGAAGGAAATGGCAACCCACTCCAGTGTTCTTGCCTGAAAAAATCCCATAGACAGAGGAGCCTGGTGGGCTACAGTCCATGGGGTCGCAAAAGAAATGGACATGACTTAGTGACTAAATGACAACAATAAACAAATTACCACATACTTTGCCAACAAAGGTCCATCTAGCAAAGCTATGGTTTTTCCAGTAGTCATGTATGGATGTGAGAGTTGGACTATAAAGAAAGTTGAGTGCCGAAGAATTGATGCTTTTGAACTGTGGTGTTGGAGAAGACTCTTGAGAGTCCCTTGGACTGCAAGGAGATCCAACCAGTCAATCCTAAAGGAAATCAGTCCTGAATATTCATTGGAAGGACTGATGCTGAAGCTGAAGCTCCAATACTTTGGCCACCTAATGTGAGGAACTGACTCATTGGAAAAGACCATGATTCTGGAAAAGACCATGATTCTGGGAAAGATTGAAGGTGGGAGGAGAAGGGGATGACAGAGGATGAGATGGTTGGATGGCATCACTGACTTGATGGGCGTGAGTTTGAGCAAGCTCCGCGAGTTGGTGATGGACAGGGAAGCCTGGCGTGCTGCAGTCAATGGGGTCGCAAAGAGTTGGACACAACTGAACGACTAAACTGAATTGAACTAGTGGATTAAACAATACAGATTTATTGTTTTTCAGTTCTGTAGTTCAGAAGTCTAATTCAGGGCACACTGGGTTAAAATCAAGGTGTTGACACTGCTGTGTTCCTTTCTGAAGAATTTGCTTCCTGCAGCTCTTGGCTCATAGACTTCTTCCTCCAAAGCCTGCAATGAAGGCACATTTTCTTCGCATGTCACATCTCTCTAAGTCTTATGTCATTGCATAACTAAGACTATAGCTGGAAACCTTCTCTACTCTTAAGGACTCATAGGATTATATTGGGCTCACCAGTGTATTTCCTTATCTCAAGTTTGTAACCTTGATCACATCCACAAAGTCCTTTTTGCCATTAAGGCAATAAATTCACAGGTTGACTGTACTGATCACTGATGTCAGGGGAGGGCTCTGACTGCTTGGAGGGAAACAAAGATCATCATTATTGCCAATCACCAGAAATAGAAGTCCAGTCTGCTCACTGCACCCTGGTATCAGAGTCACCACGGAAAACACAACACAATCAAGCACAGGATAGAATAAAACTTTACTTCCATAGAGAAGAGACAGAGAAAGGTCAGCTTTAGTATGTCTGTCAGCTCCCCATGTCTAGCAGGTCCACACAGCAGCTATGCATACCCCTCTCATGCCACAGTAGGGCCACAACCCCTTCCCTGGGGAGTCTGAAATGCTGGAAGCTGTAAGCAGGCCTGAGGGTCATTGATGAACACGTAAGCTTAACAAAAGAATACATATTAACTATGAAACAGGGAAATAGATTCTCACATAGGGCTATAAGCCCGACATAGGCTATGTGGGCTGTTTATCACTTGGTCAGGATGTGTTTCAGGCAGAAGGCCCATTCTTATCTGACCAAATAGGGACTAAAAGACTGCACAGGAGACTGCCTTTCTCATCGCCCCTCCATTCTACTGAAACAATAGATAAAGCATGTCCAATCTGGTAGGACCCTTGTTGTTGTTTAGACACAAAGTGTTGTCCAACTCCTTTGAGACCGCATGGACTGTAGCCCACCAGGCTCCTATGTCCATGGGATTTCCCAGGCAAGAATACTACAGTGAGTAGCCATTTCCTTATACAGAAGATCTTCTCAACCCAGAGACTGAATCTGCGTCTCCTGCATTGGGAGGCAGGTTCTTTGCTTGAGCCACTAGGGAAGCCAGGTAGGAACCTAGTCTACCTCAAGTTTGGAAGGTAGTCTACCTCATAAGTTGGGTCCAGTGGGTTCCCTGAACAATCTGGCAGTTCACTGGCAGAGACTTTATGTCGTTTTGAGAGAGCATACTACCAGAATCACCAAGAGAAATAGACACAGGATTATGGCCAGTCCCCCCTGGAGCCTGTTCCTCAACTATGAACCCCAACTGCCAGGGCTGAGGCAGCTAAAGAGGCCAAAGAATGACATGGCCTTTAGGTATGACATCTAAAGCTCAAGCCAAAATAGCAAAAGTAAACCATACAGAATTCGAACCTGCCACTTCACACAACCATAAGAATATTCAAAGAAATAAATGTCTATATGTGGGGAAAAAAGAGCTAGGACAAGGTTGAAGATAAGGTTCATTTCCTACGTGAGGCCACTCCTTCAAGATTTGGAAAGCTCTGTTTTATCTAGAACATAGAAAAAACAGAGAAGAATAAAATGAGGAAACAGGGAATATGTTCTAAAGGAGAAAACAAGATAAAACCTCTGGGGGTGGAGGGTTGTAACAGTAAGATGGAGATAAGTAATTTACTTGATAAATAGTTTAAAGTAATGGGTCGTAAAAATTGTCACCAAACTTGGGCGAATGGATGAGCACAATGAAAACCTCAACAAAGAGATAGAAAATATAAGAAAGTACCAAACAGAAGTCACAGAGCTGAAGAAAACAAATTTGAAGTGAAAAACTCACTAGAGGCTTTCATAGCGGCTTCTTTTCCCGGAGCGGATAGTCTCTTGCTCCCTCTTGTGTTTATCGATGGTATTGCAGGCTCTGTGGTGCGGCCTCAAGCTGTCAAACTCTCCTTTGTTTTCAGGGTCCCCCAAGCATCCAAAGTATGAGAGTTTGGTATGAGCACTTCTAGTCAAGTGAGAAAGAAACCAGTCCCTTGGGCAGACTCCCCCCAACCCCTGAAAACCCAGAATGTTTGGCATATGTTCCATTCTTCCCTTTCCGTCCGAAGAGAGAAGTAATAAATTGGTCATTTTCTTCTGATCTCGCTGTTTTGTCAACTTGGAGGAAAATCTGCAGTGGGTAGAACACCATAGTTTTATTTATCCATTTCAATGCAGCTGTTCCTGGCTCTGCACTACTTGGGGGTACTGCGACTTCCTAACTGGTTTCTGGAGAGCTCATAAAAGCTTTTTGGACCATATACTGATGTTAAATTGGTGTCTCTGTCAGGGAACAAGGTCTGTGGCTTTCTATTTTGCCATCTTGCTGATGGTCATCCCTTCTCAGCAGTATAATTTAAAGCTCTAGAATTTATATATATTCATTTTAGGAGGCTGCCTCTGATGGTAATAAAATATGGCGAGGTTTTGTTACTATCTTCTATATGGATTTAATTCTAAGCAATAAGTTAAAGTTCTATTTAATATTCAAACATTTTCAACACTTGGCTATACCTCCATCAATTTCTTTCTACTGACTATCAGGGATGGTCATCTGACTGAACACTGGCTTGTTTAGTGACAATTGTGATAATTTCTATCTACAGGAGAGGAGGTTGGGTAGGGGACCCATGATTTAAAAAATGAATGCATAAATACATGAGAATTTTTTACCTATAAATTCAAGATTTATAGAAAAGATTCAGGAAGTCTTATTCACCAAAATCTGGGACTATAAAAAGAAATCCATAGCCAGTTACATTACAGTGAAACTGTAAAAGAAGAGGAGAAAAAGGAGAGGAAGAAGAGGGGCAAGAGTACCAAAATGACACTAATGACTAGCAACAATTCTCAAAAAATAGAAAAGAGATTGCCTGCAAACATGACACTGTTAGCTAGAAAATAGCTAAGGTAATTTTCAAATTGAAGAAATAAAATAACTCTTCAACTAAAATTACACTTAGTGACTCTATTTTTGAATGATAGTGATATAAAGATAGCATGAGACAAAAGAAAATTTGAGAGTTTATCTCACAGAGACCCTCAATAAAGGAAATCTCAAGAATATCCTATAAAAGGAAGGAAATTTTCATAGATATATTTCTCAGTAAATATTTTCAGAGACATTGCTCTAGACTTTTTGGACAAATCAGTAAACAAAAAATACAAAGAATTTGCATTCTATTAGACTTACAGTGCAAATCATGGTGAGAAAATGCATAGACAAAAACATAGGTAAATCCAAACACACATTAACTTTTTGAAAAATAACCCCAAGTTGTACTTTGGAAAATATGGTAGAACTAAAATATTGAGCAAAAAAAATTACATACATGTTTCAAGGTGTGAAAATTTTTCTGTACATTCACCCAACTACTATTTGGTGAGAGTTTATTATTTCAGAGAGAAGACTCTGGATGGTGAAAATGTTAACTCTGAGGAACCAATGATCCAGATGAACAGAAAACAAGAGCAGCACCAGCCAGAGGGCAAGCACTGACTTAGATAGTTTCTTTATAGCCTAGCCAAAAGTTTGCTTTCAGCGCCTTCTTAGCGCAGTGGGCAGCGCGTCAGTCTCATAATCTGAAGGTCCTGAGTTCGAGCCTCAGAGAGGGCATGACTTTTTTCTTTCGTTTGCTTTTCCTTAGGCGCGTTCATTTTCCTCGAGTCTGTTTTTGTATTCATTTGTCTCTGGGATGCAGTTTGCTCTGCTGTGAAGTATCAAGGCGTGAGATTGCGTCAGTTTTCTCACGATAACCGTTCCGGGTCCCCATTTAGACGAGCACTCCCGCAATGGCTGTTTCTCCGGAAGTTCTAGAGATGCTCCGCCTTGACGGCAGTGACACTTGGGTCTTCAGATTAGTCCCGAAAAACCAAGGAGGGCATAAAACTTCTAGTGCTGAAATAACCACGAGCTGAAAATAGACTGTCGCGGCGAACTGTACTCCACTAACTTCACTGACTGGTGCCTGCCGGGTCCATGCCCGCATTCTCCGCCTGCGCGTCTCCTTGAGCCCTTGGTCGGCAACCGCAACTTCCCAGTTGACTACAGCTCAATACAGATGTAGAACACATTGACTTTTGGAGGGGCAGGGAGAGTCTTCAATTTTTTTTTTTTTTTAATGAGCCTGAAGAAGACAGAGAAATATTGGACATTGAAATATTGGACGTGTGACAAATCGGATCTTTCTGATTCCCCACTCCCCCTCGTATGGTTTCACACATGTCAGAGCTGGAGATACATTAACTGACGAGCCAACTTTGTAGCCAGTGGAGGAAAATAGTGGAAGAGAGGTGAGGGGTCTCGAGCAGGCCGAGATGCTCAAAGAGGAAGAAAGTCTGTGGGAGGCTGAGCTGGTCATTTTCCATCTTAGCAACTCGAGGTTGTTGTTCAGGATCAGAGCCACTCATTCACCCCTCGTGGGTGCATCCAGAAGTTAACTAATAACTTCACGTATTTGCTTCCTATAAGGTCTTTCCCGAGATTTTTGGTTACTTGGGGCACTCGGTTTCAGCCCCTGACAAGAAAGTTGAGGCTTTATTGACCCTGCCCTGCCCTGCGCTTCTCAGGACTGGGCCGCCTTGCGGCCAAGTGCATGAAGAAACGGAGGGAAAAAAGAGGAATTGGGCATATCCCTTGAGATGACCCACCTATTCTGTAGCAGAATACAAGCCATACGTTGGTAGTAGATGTACGAACCAGTAGAGCCATCGCTATCTTGTCTTGTCCTTTCCCTAAGAAGAGTCTAAAGTGTCTAATTTCTGGAGATTTCCTTATGGAGATTGGAAGATTGGAGCGCCTCTGTTGAGACTAAAACTGGAGGATGTGGGCATTGATCCCACTACCTCTCGCATGCTAAGCGAGCGCTCTACCATTTGAGCTAATCCCCCACCCTGAATCCTTCTGTTTCACTTCTCCCCCCACCCTCCAGTTTATCAGCACACCCTCTCCATTATTCCTTCTTTTGGGTGGTCCAAACTTCAGGAAATGTCAAGCCTATTAATGGGAATCAGAATTTGGGCTAAGGGCACACGGTCTCAGAGATGCCGTGAGGGAAGAGGGCAATTGGTACCTATTTCTCTGCCAGGAAAGGAGAAAGTAGCCATAGGATAAATTTGGCACTCCAAAGGTTCCCGTTTCAGATTTTCTGGGACAGAAGAGAACACGTCCCAGTTGGGAGGAGTCATCCAGAACCATCAGCTAATGCGACGAGACTATCTCAGGATGATTATCTGTTTCTTAAAAATAGGGCCCAAACAACAAAAAGAAGTGGGTTGATAACTCGTTCCTTTTAGGGGAGGCGGTGAGCTGATGTTTTCCTGGATGACTGAAAGTAAAAGAATAGCTATTGTTTCCGCCCGGTTTCGAACCGGGGACCTCTCGCGTGTTAGGCGAGCGTGATGACCACTACACTACGGAAACTCACATCATACCCCATTTTTGAGATAAGCAGTTCATGCTAAGGTGGCTCATGAAAGGTTTCACATCTACATCATATAAGAGAATAACCAAAACAAACAAACAAAAAAACCCTGTTACAAATAAGACCTATCAAAAATAAGAAGTGAGATCCTATGAAAGAAAAAAAAAAAAATACGGACATTGAGGTGTGAGGATAAAGAATCAAAAAGGTGGAAGTAACAGTCAAGATGGTAGGAATTCCTATGTTCAGAAATATACCTGTGTAGTTGGAGTGGAGTGTGCTAGTGTGTGTGTGTGTGTGTGTAAAATAGACATGGAGAGAAACAGTGATTGAAAAAGCCTAGACACATGAAGGTACATTGGGGGAAAAATTGGGGAGGCTTAAGAACCTTCGAAAAACATGCAGGCATATGGCTTTAAAATCAAAATATTTTATGAAACTTTTTTTATTTTGAATGCCAAATAGGTAGGAAATGGAGAAAATAGAATTAGAAAGAAAAAGAAGTTGTAAGATCTTAAACGATTGAGGTTTATTCTTTAAGCTCTGAGATTAATAATAGCAAGAGTCCTTCTGTACCTGTGGCCTAGTACACTAGCTGGCTCGGAATACATCCTTCATAAACACAGAATGGACAAAGGCATAGGTTCACGAGAAGAAAGAGAAAGATTCTGGAGAGCTGTGCGGGAAGGATCTACAGTATTTAAGCACATATCAAGATATTGGGTGTAGAGATTTGAAGGAGAAGAAAGAGTCAAAGGCATGTAGAATACTTGAATCTGGGTGGTAAACACAAGTGATTGTGAATTAATATCTGATGCATGGAAGATTAAATCCTCTCATTTATAATAATAGTGAATTAACAAATGAATTGTTCTGGAGGAAAAGACTAAGTGCAGGGTTAAAGGAAAAGGCTACATTTTAGTATAGAAAAAAAAAATCAGCTTTGCGCTTCTGGTTTTGCTCTGGAGAGCCACGCGAACTGAAAAAAAAGAAGGTTCAACTATTCTAAGCTTCAATTTTCTCTGTAAAATGGGAATAATGATATTTGGATGAACTGCAAAGCTAAATCAAACAACTTGCATAAGATTAATAAACATGTAGTATAATTTTTAGCACCCACTGCTGAAAAACGAGTTTTTTTATTCCTCTTCATTCTTTTGTATTCGGTATTCCAAGTCCCCAGTGGTGGTCATTCATCTCTCAAAGGGTCAGAGAGGCAGCAAATAGAAAGAGGTAACTAGCATGGTGCTTTCTGCAGCCTGAAGGTGCCTCCCTTCCTTGAACCCTTAAGGGGAAGCAACAGCAAGGTCAAATCTGCAGGAAGGAAGCTCTGGACAAACTAACCTTCAGAAATCCAACTCTGAGTATCATTTTGGTAATGTGTATAAGAAGTAAAACAGAGTATCATTTCTCTTTCACATTTTAAAGGAAAATCAACTGGGCAAAGTTGGAATCCCACAATCCGTAATCACATATGTCACCATATTGTCTCTGGTCCCCAAAGAATAAAGTGGTTTCAAGATATTTGATTATCCTGAAAAGGCTACTACACCATCTACACTGTCAGCAGGCCAGAAGTGACCCCTGTCTCTGCTTTCTCCCTCCAGCCTCCAAGCTCACAATGCCAGAGATAAAGTGTAAGAACCCTCACAAACCACATTAGTTGAATCTTCAAGCTCCCTGCATCCTGCCACTCTAAAAGACATGAAAGATGGAGGGATGTAGCTCCACAAGGAAGGAAATTTGGAGATTTTATTCACTCTTGATTCACTGCACCCAGAATAGTGGTGTAAACAAGAATTATTTGTTTCATGATTAAAAGAATAAATGATTTTACATCTTCCATTCCTTAATTGCCATTGAGTGTCCTTTAGAGCACCAATGTGAAAGAGCAGTCTTCTATCAGATGGAGAAGACACAAAAATATCATATTTTTGTGATGTGGTCTACATTACTTCATCTATGATTTTACTGAAGTTACTGGGGAGTGCAACAGACTTGAAATCTAGTATTACACTCCTGAGCAAATAATGGATCCTTTATCAAATGCTTATCTGGCAGCATTTGATCATTTTACTTTGTTGTTCAGTCCCTCAATTGTGTCTGACGCTTTGCGACGCCATGAATTGCAGCACCCCAGGCTTCCCTGTACTTCACTAACTCCCGGGGTTATTTTATGTTGATTTTTTGTTTGTTCCTTTCGGTTTGGTTTTGGTGCAGCCTGTATACGTTTTCTTTTTAGCAGAGTTAACATTAGATTAGTTCGACTGCGGAGGAAAAAACAAGCTGCCCTCTCTGAGGCTCGAACTCAGGACCTTCAGATTATGAGACTGACGCGCTGCCTACTGCGCTAAGAAGGCAGACAAGATAATGTTCTTACATTCTAATTAAAATATGAAATGATATTTTTCAGGCACATCTATCAGTTTCCAGCTTTTAAAAATGTAACCAATGTTCTTTGAAAACCATTCCATATATGACAGTGCTGCATCCGGCGGATTCTACGCTCTGAAATGATGGCGTCCACACCTTTACGGTATACATCCACCAGTTGGACACTCTGGCCAGCAAGACCAGGAACAATCCTGACTTTTGCGGCTCTTTTCCTCTCTTGTGTTCCAGTGATTGGCCTCTTCTCTCCCTCAGAGATCTCACTCTTGCTGCTTCTAAGTCGCTTCAGTCGTGTCCGACTCTGTGCGACTCTAGAGACGGCAGCCCACAGGCTCCCCCGTCCCTGGGATTCTCCAGGCAAGAACACTGGAGTGGGTCTCACTCTTGCACTTTCTTTATATTCAAAAGAAACTTAGGAGATCCCCAGTTAATATTAATTCACTGACTGAGTGAATGAATACTCCTCAAGTTTGTCTACACTCCATATGTCTTTGTCTCACTCTACATCTCCACTTGCATGAACAGGACAGGAGATGTTCTTTCTACAAAAACCACAGACTGGAAAAAAAACAAAAACCAAAAAACCACAGACAGACTTAACAAAAAAGCTGTTTTTCTTCAGCCTTTTGGGCTGTTAATTAGACTAAGAGATTTATGAAGATTATTTCATATATTCCAATTGAATTGTGACAACTAGGTGTCATAATTTGCATTTCCCACATGTGTTGGCAACTGAGAGAAGTTAAGTAATGTGTCTGCTAAGCCGTAAAGTCTGAATTGAGAAGCAGATTATTTAATTCCAAATTATGTTATTTTTTTCTGCTCCAGCAGATAATCTCACTGTACATTCTTCTCCACAATAGCTCATTCATACACACTGTAATTCCCAATCTCTGCTGGCGTTTCAGGCTTAGACTTCCAAGTCAAACTTTGGCTCATTCTCTTCCTTCAAAATCCACTTTCACTGAATAATATTGGCAAAGCTGAACACTATTTTGTGAAGCTCTCTTGAATCTATCACTTCCTTTCCATTTAGTCAGCTCATATTCATTGGGGAGCTGCTATGTGCCTGGCACTGCAGTAGCTTCAGGTATTTCAGAAGGAATCTGATCACCCAGACATCTGGAGCTAGAAGGATGTATATGTGCAAGGGACAATCCTTTTCCAGATTCACCACTTTGAGTCTTCCTGGCATTTACAACTAAATAATGACTTTAAAAATATATGTTCATGATGTCCCTCTGCTTCACTCTGACCATTCTTGATTTTTTAGTTTTGATATGATCTTGCTTTTCTCTCAACTCTTTGGCTCTTCTTTCCACCGTTCTATATTGTGATTTTGCTCTATCGGGTCAATTAGATCCACTGGTGAATGGTGTAGTTTAGTTAACTACTAGATCTATCATTAATGAGAGAGAAGTTTTGACACCTATGATGATAACTGTGGGTTTCTCTATTTTTCCTTTCAAGTTTATCAGTTTCAGTTCATGAATTTTGAAGTTCAGTGATCAGGGACATATACACACAGGATAGTTTATTTCATTGGTAAGCTAACACCTTATAATTATGTAACTTCTCACTTAATAACTGAAAATTTGAAATCTACTTTGTCTGACATTAATATATCCACTTCAGCTGTTTTTTGATTAATACTCTGTGGTGTTTGTTTTCCCATATTGACCCTGCTCTGCCCTACGCTTCTCAGGATTAGTCAGCCTTGCAGCCAAGTTGCAGGAAGAAACAGGAATAAAGAGAGCATTTGGGCATATTCCTTGAGATGACAAGCTATTCTGAACAAACAGAAAGCAGATTATAGGTTGATAGTAGATATATATACCAAAAGGACAAGTAGAGCTGGTCTCGTCCTTGCCCAGAGGAGAGTGCAATGTGTGTTTTCTCCTTTTTTTGTATAGGTTGCAAGATTTGTGGTTGTCAGCTGGAGCTCCTTGTTGAAGGAGCCAAAACTGGAGAATGTGGGTATTGATCCCACTACCTCTCACATGCTAAGCGAGCGCTCTACCACTTGAGCTAATTCCCCACCCTCATGTATATCTTTTTTCCTCTAGCTTTTCAGAGTACCATCTCCACTTTATTTACTCTTCTGAGCAGCCTGAACTTCAGAAAATATCAAGGTCCTTAAAGTGAAACCAGGACTGGACTAAGGGCACAACTTCTCAAAGATGCCTAAGGCAATAGTGCGATTGGTATCTATGCCTCTGCTGAGGAAGGGAGGAGAAGTCACCATGGGAAAAAGAAGAGACAGAGGCAACATTCTGGGGTTTCACTGTTGACTGAAGAGAAACCAGAAATTAAGAACCCATGTAGAAAAAAATGGTTGAAAGAAAATACATGCAAAAGGAAATAGGCTTTTAATTTGTTCTAGTTTTCACCCAACTTTAAACTGTTATCCTGGAGAAGGGAATGGCCACCGACTCCAGTATTCTGCCTGGTGAATCCCATGGACAGAGGAGCCTGGTAGGTCACAGAGTCGGACACAAATGAGTGACTAACACTAAACTGCTATCTGTTGTGACTTTTGTAACAGTAGTCCTAAATACCTGTGTTCCCTTACATCTTTTTTTGTTATTCACTAATTCAGTTCAGTTCAGTTCACTAATTAGAAAGCAGAAAATTCTGTCTGGGAAAATTTCAAGTTATATAAACTGCCATTCATCAATAAAATTTAAAACATCAAGTAAGGCATAACGAAAGAGCAAAATAAATTGATAGAACCAGAGAGTAACATTTTGGAAGTTAATAAAATAATTTATTAATTTGATCTACCTATTTCCTATCCTTACCTAATACTTCCATTTCAAGGCCGAAGCCATGTTTATGCCTTAACTCCAGGCAATGAGGACACAATGATTTGGGCCTATAGATCCTTATATTCTAGAGGAGAGACAGGAAATTTAATTGAAAATTCATAAGACAATTTCTAAAACACAGTGCTTGTAAGGAAGGTGGCATAAGTTGATGGACATATTGAAATCACGATAAGAGGCATTAGCTAGGGAGGGGGTTCTCAGAAGCAAAGTAACATTTGACTTAGGGGCTGAGTGCCAAGAAGTAGGCATATTACTAAGTCTGATTCAAAATGAGAAGTTATATTAGTCAGGATCTGAGAAGTGAAGAGAAGTCCTCTGTGTGCAGTTGGGAAACCCAGACAGAACCCAGTTGCCAAATGCCCACAGAAAAGTCAAAATGTAAGAAAATTTCCAGCTCATTTCAAGACTGTGGAGCCAAAGGCCTAACCAAATGGTGGGCTTGCTGAAGGACCACCCTTTCACAGAGCCTCCAAGGGCATCATCCATAGGATTCTTTGTGCCTGAAGAAGCTTAAGATCAGGTTAAAGGAAAGGGAAGTCTTTCAGTGAAAAGCAAAGTGCAAGGGCTGTTCACAGTTCTGCATGGTAGAATCATGACCCTCTTTAACGTTCCTTCCTGTTTTGGGACTTCATCAGGATCTGATCACTAATGCTGTGAAATATATTTCCTGTATTACCTGCTGGAATCCCTCCTGCCTCATTTAAAACATTTTAGCTGCCTGTGCAAAGAGGAAAAACTCTATTTGGGATTCTATATGTGGAAGTCAAATATCACCAGATTGTTTCAATTCTTGGAGATATTTCTGAAGGTGTTAATTTGGACTGTCATTACAGGTACTATGATGGTTGGGTTGAAATGGATGGGTAAGAAACTTCCATAACAAAGAACTACCCAAAGATCCTACTCCTATTCTTGTTCATGAGTTTGCTCTAAGAATTCCCCTGATTTCACATCTTCTTTTTTATTTTGTTTTTGACAATCTGGATCTTTGTGGTTCCCTCTCAGACCCAGGCCACTCAGTCCTCAGACCCACAAGTTCTGTTGTCCATCCTGTCTCTTTAAATCCCTCAAGAGACTTCTCTCTTTCCCCAGGTCAATAGGTCCCATAAATGTCGATTACAAAATAGCCTTCTTTTCACCAGATTCTATTTACAAGGATGGGAGGTCCACTCTCCCATTAGCCAAAAGTCATGAATGTTGAAAAGGAAAGGCCAGCATACTCCAGTACAGATCATGCTCACTCCCTTCACAGCACGTTTTTTTTTTTCCTTATTGTAGCATAATGAGAAAGTGGGTGCGTGCGTGCTTAGTCACTCAGGTGAGTCCAACTGTTTGCGACAAAGAGTATTATTGGTCAAAGACCAAGTCTGTGCTCTCTTCTGGGTGAAATAAGAAAAGAACCAGAAATTTATAAATCATCATTTTAAAAAGAAATCCAATATTTCCTGAAGTTGGGTTCAGGAAAGAACCTCTGAGGACTCAGGTCCTGTGGAGAAGGAATGATAGAGCAAAACTGGTGGAAACAAGTATCTTTCCCATTAGCTTTGAGTGCAAAGAAGTCTTTGTAACATTTAACCTAATTCCCATGTTCTAACTCTCTTTTTGATCTGAGATCTTTCTGGTGAATCTAAACTTCTTCACCAATGATTTTACTGAAGTTACTGGGAATTGCAAGAAATTTAAAATCTAATTTCAACTTTCTAAGCAAATATTCAGTCATTTTTCAAATGTTTTGCTGGTGCCCACCTAATTTTACTTGCTGTTGGGTTTTTCCTGCAACATAACTAAAGTTATGGCCAGGCCAAAAAGTATGATCTGCCCTCTCTGAGGCTCGAACTCAGGACCTTCAGATTATGAGACTGACGCGCTGCCTACTGCGCTAAGAGGGCAGATAGGATAAATAGTTCCTATTGAAAGTAGAGAGGAAATAGTATTTTCCAACCACCCACACTTTTATCAGTTCCTAGTTTTTAATAAATACTTGAAAATCATTCCAATAAACCAATGACAAATCCAGTGGTTTCCGCACTAGGAATGATGCAGTCCAAGCCTTTCCAGTATACACCCAAAAAATAAGATTATCTGGGCTGCATGGCTAGGGACAATTAATGTGCTGTCTTCTTAGCCTTGTGTTCCAAAGATGTGCTTTTTCCTGCTCTCAGAAATCTCAGCTGATCTTACATTTTCCATGATCTCATTGGTGAAAGAAACATAGGAATTGCCTAGTTAATATTAGTTCACTGACTGAATCAATAGTCCTCAAGTCTGGACTTCTCTGTCTTACTCCACATCTCCATTCATACCTACATGGCTAGAGACATTCTTCCTGCAAAAACCACAAACTGACAAAAAGCTACCTTGTGTTTTCAGCCTTACATACTAATTCATACGAAGAGATTTATGGAGATTATTTCATATAGTCCACTTGAATTTAGGTAATAAACCTATGTATCATATTTTGTACTTTTCAGACAAAATGATGGCTCAGAGAAGTTAAGTAATATTTCTGTTAAACAGCAAAGTATGAATTGAGAGAAATTATTAGATTCCAAATTGTGAGTTCTCTCTCTACTCCAGCTCACACCCACTATCTAATTCCCAACTTCTGTGCTGGAGTTTTGGGCTTAGACTTCCAAGTCCTTCAAAACCCATATCAAATGATCTGCCAAATACTAAACATTATTCTTGTGCAGCTTTTTTGAATCTATCACTTCCTTTCCGTTCATTCAGTGCATTATTGTTGTGGAGCTACAGTGTTAGGCACTGTAGCAGGTTCAGGGGACTGAGAGGGAATCTGATTACTCCAGGCCTCAGGAATAGGAAGGATAAATATGGAAAAGGAATGATCCACTTCCAGTTTCACCACTTTCAGTCTCCCTGGCATTTACAGCTAAATAACTCTTTCTGAAATACTACTTTTCTGCTGACATTTTTTGGTTTCTTTGTTTTGATATAATTTTGCTTTTCTCTCAACTCTTTGATCCTTCTTTCTACTGACTCTACAACTTTACTTAATAAGGTCATTTAGATTCAGTGGTGGATAGTGTTAAGTTCCACACTGTATTTTCCAATTTGTTATCTACTAGATCTAACAATTAAAGAGAGAAGATTGTTGACATCTTCAACAATAACTGAGGACTTTTCTATGTTTCTTTTCAGTTTCATTAGCTATTGCTTATGGGTTTTGAAGCTCTGTGGTCAGGGGCATACACATTTAGGATAGTTGTTTTATTAGTGAATTGACATCTTATAATTGTATAGCTTCTCAAAGCAATACCTGGAATTTTTCTCTACTTTGAAATCCACTTAGTCTTATAGTAATATATCTACTTTATTTTTTTTTATTAATGTTTGCATAGGTCTATTTCCCTATTCTTTGCTTTCCATCTCCTATGTAACTTTTAATCTTGAGTACAGCTTTTCATCTCACAACTAACTTTATTTGAAGTGAATTCCTTCTAATCATCATATATATTTTTAACATATTGTGACAAACTGATTTTATTTGATATATCTGGATTGTTAGAATGCATTAAAAATAAATTGCTGACTATAATAACTCAAATAATATTATTACTAGTAAGTTTGCTTTTAGATTTACTAAATAATTTATTAATAGCTTGTTTCCTTTGTTTCTTGTTTTTCTCTGCTCCTCTTCCTCCCTACCCTTACTTGATTCATTTAAACATTTTTAGTAGGTGGTGTATTGATTACCATATACATCCTTAGTATTTCACAGTATACTTAGAATCAATAAATTACCATTCAAGTTGTGTATAGAAACCTCACCACCATTTAGTCTCTTTACCACAACCCCTTCATATAGTACATATAGATACAATGAAAATTCCGTCAGACAATGTAATGATTTTCACTTTCAAGCATCAAACATACTTTAAAGAATTAAAGAGGAACATAAAAATCTATTATGCTTTCCCAGCTATTTCCTTCTCTTCTATGGTTCCAGTGACAAATTGAAATCATAAGGGAGTAATCACAGTTCAGGCATACAAAAATGGGGAGGATGGCCATTGAGGATCTGGCCTTGGACCAGTCCCTATATCACTGTACCAAACCCAGGGCCACCACCAACCATAGTCGGAACAACATCCACCAGCTGCAAACTTGTAGTCTCAAGGTTCCCCCTTGTAACTAAGTAACCATTGCAGACTCTAACCAATTCTTGCTTAATAAGCTGTCTTTCTTCTTGTTAGCATCAATTACAATGCTAGACAAACAACTTATGTCACTGTGTGGCCTTGCAGTTTTTTCCCTTCAATAAGCTTCCTTCATTTTGTAGTCCAGTGGAACACAACTCCTGTGCTTCTTAAATCTGTGTTTCGCAAGCTGCAGTCCTAGTAAACCTCCAATATGGGCTATTTAATTTCAAATTAGTTTCTGTTTCTGAAATTTTGGTTAACTTTCTTCATTTATACTATCCTATATATTTCCTTCTAGTATCATTTTCTTGTCTCACAGCATTACTCTTTTCTAGAATTTCCATTAGCAATGGAGTCACTCAGTTTACCTTCAAATGAGAAGGTAAACTTTATGTCTGTCTGAAGGGTATTTTTGCTATATTTAGCTATTAGATTGGCAGGTCTTTTCTTTCAAAATAACATAAAAATCATGTTATTTTGTTATGGTTCTTATAGTTTCTGATGAGAAATTAACAATCATTCAGATTGCAGTTTCCATTTCATTTTCTTCTGGTACTTTTAGAGCAATCCCCTCCCCTCCCCCCGCCCCCTCCCCCACCTTTCTAGTTTCAAGCAGTTTAATTGTCATCTGTCTGCCTATGGGTTTATTTGATTTTATCCTGCTTTAGGGTTGCTGAATGTTTTTATTCTGGTTTATATCTTTTGCCAAATTTGAGTAACCAATTCCCCCCCCTCCAATTGTTTCCCTTCCTTCCTCTATTGGGTCTCCACTGATGTGAATGTAAGCACTTTGCTGTTTTCCTGTTTGTCCCTGAAGTTCTGTCCATTTTTTAAAGTACACTTGTCTCTTTGTCATTTGGATTGAGTATTTGCTATTTTCTGTCTACACATTCTTTTTTCAGGTCTGAAGTTGCAATTTGGATGTATATTTTTTTGCAAGTACTTCTTAAAAGCTGGTGAATGTGGGTATCAATCCTACTGCCTCTCGCATGCTAAGCAAGCACTCTTCCACTTGAGCTAATTCCCCACCTTTATCAAGCTCTTTCCCCCAGTGTTTCAGAGTACCATCTCCATTATTCGCTTGAAACCAGGACTACTAAGGGCACGTCTTCCCAAAGACGACCCGAAGCAAAAGTGAGATTGGTACCTATTCCTCCTCTAAGGAAAAGGGGTGAGGAGGAGCCATGGGAAACATTCAGTGCCCCAAATTTCACGTTTCAGACTTTCTGAGATAGAAGTGAAAATGTCCCAGTTGGGAGGACTCACCCAGAACAGCCAGCTATACAACAGGACTACCTGAGGATGATTATCTGTTTCTTAAAAATGAGAGGAAAATGACAAACCAACAGGAGTGCGATGATCACTGATACCTTTTAGGGGAGAAGGTGAACTGATTTTCCCCAGATGATGGAAGGCAAAAAACACAGCTGTTTCTGCTCGGTTTCCAGCCAAGGACCTCTCGCGTGTTAGGCGAGCATGATGACCACTACACTAGGGAAGCTCATGCTTTGTTCTATTTTAAGATATTTTCCCATTGTTACTGAGGCATGTCGTGAGAAATTATATATCTACACCATATAATACAGCAATAAAAAAGTACAAAATGTTACAGATAAGAGCCATTGGAAATAAGACACAAGAGCATGTTACAGTGAAGGAAAAAATATGGGCATTGAGCAGTACAGATGAAGAGTGATGATGCTGTTAAAAGACGATGGTGTTAAAAGTGCTGCACTCAGTATGGCAGCAGATTTGGAAAACTCAGCAGTGGCCACAGGACTAGAAAAAGTCAGTTTTCATCCCAATCCCAAAGAAAGGCAATGAATGTTCAAACTACCACAGACTGAACTCATTTCACATCCTAGCAGGGTCATACTCAAAATCCTCCAAGCTAAGCTTCAACAGTACCTGAACCAAGAACTTCCAGATGTACAAGCTGAATTTAGAAAAGGCAGAGGAACCAAAGATCAAATTACTAACATCTGTTGGATCATAGAAAAAGCAAGAGAATTCCAGAAAAACATTTACTTCCGCTTCATTGACTACACCTTTAACTGTGTGGATCACAACAAACTGCGGAAAATTCTTAAAGAGATGGGAATACCACCTTACCTACCTCCTGGGAAACCTGTATGCAGGTGAGGAAGCAATGGCTAGAACTGGACATGGAACAACCGACTGGTTCCATATTGGGAAAAGAATATGTCAAGGCTTTGTATTGTCACCTTGCATTTAACTTATATGCAGAGTACATCATGCGAAATGCTGGGTTGGATGAAGCTCAAGCTGGAGTCAAGATTGCTGGGAGAAATATCAATAACCTCAGATATGCAGATGACACCACCCTTATGGCAGAAAGTGAAGAGGAACTGAAGAGCCTCTTGATGAGGGTGAAAGAGGAGAGTGAAAGCTGGTTTAAAACTCAATATTCAAAAAACCAAGATCATGGCATCTGGTCCCATCACTTCATGGCAAATAGATGGGGAAACAATGGAAACAGTGAGAGACTTTATTTTCTTGGGCTCCAAAATCACTGCAGATGGTGAGTGCAGCCACGAAATTAAAAGACGCTTGCTCCATGGAAGAAAAACTATGACAAACCTAGACAGAATATTAAAAAGCAGAAACACTGCATTGCTGAAAAAGGTCTTTCTAGTCAAAGCTATGTTTTTTCCAGTAGTCATGTATGGATGTGAGAGTTGGACCATAAAGAAAGCTGAGTGCCAAAAATTTGATGCTTTTGAACTGTGGTATTGGAGAAGACTCTTGAGAGTCCCTTGGGCTGCAAGGAGATCAAACTAGTCAATTCTAAAGGAAATCAGTCCAGAATATTCATTGGAAGGACTGATGCTGGTGCTGAAACTTTAATATTTTGGCCACCTGATGTGAAGTACTGACTCATTGGAAAAGACCCTGATGCTGGGAAAGACTGAAGGCGAGAGGAGAAGGGGATGATAGAGGATGAGATGGTTAGATGGCATCACCAATTCAATAGACATGAGTTTCAGCAAGCTCCGGGAGATGGTGAAAGACAGGGGAGCCTAGAGTGCCACCGTCCATGGGGTCAAGGGTTGGACGAGGCTGAGCAACAAATATAAAACACCTGCCCTCTCTGAGGCTTGAACTCAGGACCTTCAGATTATGAGACTGACGCGCTGCCTACTGCGCTAAGAGGGCAGATGGTCAGGGCTTCTGGCATTGAAGGTAAAATATATAATAGTACTTTCCAGGCATGTCCATCAGGTTCCAACTTTTAAAGAATGTAACCATGCCACTTGTAAATCATTCTATTTAAACCAGTGCTGCCCCTGAAGGGTTCCACATCCAGGAATGGTGGAGTCCACACCTTTCCAGCATATACCCAACAACTGGACCCTCTGGCCCGCAGTACCATTTGTACTGGCCCAGTAACAATTGTACTGGTCTTTTGCTGCTCTTTTTCCCTCTTGTGGTCTAATGATCGGCCTGTTGCCTCCTTCAGAGACCTCAGTCACTCTTACACTTTCCTTGGTACCTTATATTCAAAAGGAACTTAAGAAGTACCCAGTTAATACTATTAATAGTTCACTGACTAAGTAAATGAATACTCCTCAAATTTGTCTGCACTCCATACTTCTTTGTCTCACTCATGTCTCCAGTTGCATCTACATGCCCGGAGATATTCTCCTTACAAAAAAACACAAACTGAACTTAATTCAAAACCTTCTCATTTGTTTCAGCCTTATAATTATACTAAGGGATTTATGGAGATGATTTCATACATTCAAATTGAACTTCAGCAACAGAAGTATGCATCATAATTTACATTTTTCAGATATAATGGAGACTCAGAAAAGTTAAGGTCCCAGAGCTGCTAAGTAGCAAAGCATGAATTGAGAAACAGATTTTTAAATTCCAAATTGTGATTTTATTTTTCTGCTACAGCTGAGGGTCTCACTGTCTGGTCTCCAAAATAACTCATCCATCCAAACTCTAACTCCTAACCTCTTCTGTGCTGGTGTTCTGGACGTAGACTTCCAAGTCAATTTTGGCTCATTCTCCATCTTCAAAATCCACACTCACTGTCCTGGCAAATACTATTATTCTTGCGAAACGCTCTTAAATCTATCACCTCCTTTCCATTCAGTCAGGACATATTCATTGGGGAGCTGCTCTGTGCTTGGCACTGCAGTAGGCCCAGTTGATTCAGAAGAAATCTGACCACCCAGACCTCTGGAGTATGTATGTTGTAAGTATGTATATTGACAAGGGACAGTCTTCTGGTTTCACTACTTCCAGTCTTCCCTGGCACTTACAACTAAATAATACTTTAAAAAATGTTTGCTTCCAAAATGTCTCTTTGCTTCAATCTGACCATTCTTGATTTTTTATTTTTGATATGATCTTGCTTTTCCCTCAACTCTTTGAGGGAAACTTCATTGTGATTTTGCTGTATACGGTCAGTTCGATCCATTGATGTATGGTGGTGTTTATTTTTTTGTTGATTTTTATTATCTACTAGATTTATCATTAATGAGAGATGTACATACTGAAGGCCAATAGAGCCAAGGCTGTCCTGTTTTGCCCTTGCCCAGGGAAGGGTCCAAGTATCTGATTTTTTCCTTTCTACAATTTAGAAGATTTGCAGTTCCTCAGATGAAAGAGTAAAAACTGGAGAATGTGGGCATCGATCCCACTACCTCTCACATGCTAAGCGAGCGCTCTACCACTTGAGCTAATTCCCCATATCCAGCATGAATTTTTTCCTTCCATTTTTCAGTGGACTGTATCCACATCATTATTCATTCTTCCAGGCTGCCAGAACTTCAGGAAATGTCAAGGTCTTTAAGCTGGACTAAGGGTCCATCTTCTTAAGGATCCTCCAAGGCAAGAGAGTAGTTTCTATTCCTCTGCCAAGGAGAAAAGAAAATCACTGTGACAAAATCTGGCCAAAAAACTATGGGTTTCAGATTTTCCCGACAGAAGAGACCACATCCCATTTGGGAGGACTCACCCAGAACAGTGGGCTAATGCGGCCTGACTATTTCAGATCGATAACCTGTTTCTTAAACATGAAACTAAAACAGCAAAGCAACAGAAGTGAGATGATCACTGGTTCCCTTTAGCGGAGGCAGAGGGCTGAGTTTTCCCAGAGAGTAGAAGGTACAAGGGAGCAATTGTTCCCGCTCAGTTTTGAACCAAGGGCCTCCCACATGTTAGGCAAGTGTGATAACCACTACACTACAGAAACTTACACATTGCTTTATTTCTGGAATATTTCTGGGATTCTTACTGAAGCAGGTCTTGAGAAGTTACATATTTACATTATATGCAAGAAGAAAAAAGAAGTACATACTATCACATGCAAGAACCATCAGAAATTAGAGGTGAGACATAGAGAAAAGGAAAAACGTATGGACATTGAAGGATGTAGATGTACAGTGAACATAAGATGGAAGGAAAAGGCATGGAGGTAGGGATTCCTGTGTTCAGAAATATACCTGTTCAATTGGAGTGGGTGTATGTGCATTTGTGTGCGTAAAATAGACATGAAGGGAAACAGTGGTTGAAAAGCTTGGACACATGAAGATACACTGGGGAGCAAACTGGAGGTTTAAGAACACTTGAAAAAAATCCATGCAGACAGCTTACATAATCAAGGTAACATTTTACGATAAATTTTTAATTTTGAATGCCATATAAGTAGGAAATGGGGAAACTGGAATTAAGGAGAATGAAAAAGAAGTTATATTAAGGGATTGAGGTTTATTCTTTTAGCTTCTGAGATTAGCAGTAGCATGAGTCTTTCTGAACCTCCAGTCCAAGACACTGGCTGGCACAGAATACTTTCTCCATAAACATAGAATAGATCAAGGCATAGATGCATGAGAAGAAAGAGAAAGATTCTGGAGAGTTGTGTAGGAAGGATCTACAGTATCTAAGTATGTGCCAAGACACTGGATGTAGAGATTTGAGGGAGAAGTAGTCAAGGACACTTAGAAGTCTTGAACCTGGGTGGCAGACACAGAAGTGATTTTCATTTAGTGTCTGATGAGTGGAAAAATAAATATACTCATTTAAAAAAATTTGTTCTATGCATATATGAAGGGAGGAACTGGTATTCCTTATAGACTTATGAGACTATATCTTAAATTAAAAGACAAGCTCACATCTTTTCATATAGAAAACAAACAAACAACCAGCTTTTCATGTCTGGTTTTGCTCCTTAGAGCTAACAGACTTGAGAAAAATGATTCAACTCCCCTGAAATTCAATTCCATCTTTCAAATGGGAGTGGTGATATTTGGATTATTTGCAAGCTAATCAAACGACTTGCATAAAATCAATAAACTTTCAGGACACTTTCTAGAATGTGGTGCAGATTAGGTTTACAGAAACTACCCCAGATCTACAGGTTAGATCTACAAAAGCTACCCTCCTCCTATATTTATGCCTTATTTCCAAAATCTTGTAATAATCACAGTTGTTTTTATAGAAACATACACAATGAGTGGGAGAGCCCCAAATTCTCAACTGCACCCAAAACAGTGCATTAACAAGAAATATTTGTTACATGATTTAAAAAATAAATGATTTTACCCTTCCCCATGTCTTAACTGTGGTTGGACAATCTTCAGCGCATGAATTTGAAAGAGAAAACTTCCCTTGCTTCTTCCACCAGGAGGAGAGGAAGATCAAAAATATAGCATAGCTTTTGTTTTCTGGTGTAATCTAAATTTCTTGTCCATTTCACTCAAACTGCTGAGAGGTGCAACAAACCAGAAAATTGATTCCATTTTCTTGAATGTATATTGAATATTGGAACATCCATCCAATGCTTTGGAGAAGGAAATGGCAACCCACTCCAGTATTCTTGCCTAGAGAATCCCGTGGACAGAGGAGCCTGGTGGGCTGCCGTCTACCGGGTTGCACAGAGTCGGACACGACTGAATCGACGCAGCAGCAGCAGCAGCAGCAGCAGCAGCGTGTAATGCTTATCTGGCAGCATTTGCTACTTTTCTTTGTATTGATTTCTTTAAGTGCAGATTTACACACACTTTCTTTCCTTTCAACTTGGCTTTTCACCAGGCCGACTGTGAAAAAAGTGAGGGCCTGCCCTCTCTGAGGTTTGAACTCAGGACCTTCAGATTATGAGACTGATGCGCTGCCAGCTGCGCTAAGAGGGCAGACAGCTGGATGCTTGAACATTGAAATTAAAATATGAAACAGCATTTTTCAAGCATGTCTACTTCATTTGTTTTCAGCTTTTAAAGAATCTACTCTATGTTATTTGAAAATCACGATGTTTAAGTCAGTGCTACATGGGTAGGATTCCATATTTATGAAAGGTAAGAGTCTGTGCCTTTCCAGTATTCAACCTAAGACAGGACCATCTATACTTCAGCAGTAAGGACAGTTCATTGTGTCTGTCTTTTGCTGGTCTTGTGTTCGAAAGACATCGTGTTTCCTGCCCTCAACTGATCTTACATCTTTCATGATCTTTGTTGAAGAAACGTAGAAGGTGCTCAGTTAATATTATTTCTCTGACTGAATCGGTATTCCTCAAATTTGTCTATCGTCCATGTGAGGCGAGCAGAAGTAATGCAGCTTAGGTTAGGAGTAGGCCTTCCTACTTGGTAAGATTATCAGGCCACCTGGATACAACCAATTAGCTTTCGCTTAACACTGACCCCCAATTAGGACCAATTAGCTTTCACTTAACACTGACCGCTGTTTGCCAATTAGGAAACTAGGAACGGGCGGAAACCCCCAGGAAAGTCCCGCTCGCGCGAAAGTTTTGACCAATGAAATTGCTTTGCAAACTTGTAACCAATCCGCTTAAACCAAAGGCGTGCGCTCACCCTATAAATTTGTGTAACAGCTTGGGCTCCGGGCTCTCTGACCTGCACCACTGTGTTGGTTACGGCAGAGGGCCCTGGCTCGAGTCAGTAATAAACTTCCCTTTCTGCGAGTTGCATTGTCTTGGAGGCCTTCTCTATTCCCGCTCGGGGATTCGGACATCGGGCATAACAGTCCATACCTCTCTATCTTTACATCTCCACTTGCATCTAGGTGACTGGAGACATTCTTCCCTACAGAAACATAAACTGAACTTAATTTTAAAAGGTCTTCCTGTTTTTTTCCTCAACTTTATATGCTATTAATTATGCTAAGAGATTTATGGAGATTATTTCATGTAGTCTGAGTTTTGGCAACAAAACAATTTATCATAGGTTACTAAACCAAACTTTGGGCTGCTGGCCCCAGAACAGCAAAGCCAGTCTGCTGCCATCAGGTTGTGATGAAGGAAGGTGAAGAATTTATTGCAGGGTGCCAAGCAAGGAGAACTAGCTCAAACAATTCAGATACCCCAAAGTCTTTCAAGGCAGGGTTTTTAAAGACAGTGTGAGGGTGACTGTCTTAGGGTGTATAATCAAGGGCTTCCCAGGTGGCTCAGTGGTAAAGAATCCACCTGCCAATGCAGGAGATGCAAGAGACTCAAGTTTGATCCCTGGGTGGGGAAGATCCCCTAGAGTAGGAAATGGTAACCCACTCTAGTATTCTTGCCTGGGAAATCCCATGGAGAAAGGAGCCTGGCAGGCTACCATCCATGGGGTCCTGAAAAGTCAGATGCGACTGAGCCCAGGACAGTGTGACAGTGTGATAGTGTGAAGGAGACTTTCTCAGCGTGTATTATGAACCAATGTGCAATTGCAATGTGCAATGTGCAATTGGCTGATGGTGAGGTAACAAGGTAGTATTTTGGGTAACAATGTCAGTTTTTGCCTCCAACCAGTCTGAGATCTATAAACTATTGGTCAGCATGCAGTCAACTTTTTCATCTGGTGGGAGTTTTAGTATCTGCAAAATAATTCAAGGATATGGCTCATATATTAACCATAGCCCTTGAGGAGAAACTAAAGGCTCACGGCTCTATTTTATGGCTAAACTATTGTCTTGTTTGACTGCTTTCCTTTGTTTCTGCATTATCTCACTTCTCTGATTAAATTTGCTCTTTGAAGCTGAGGGAAGATCTCAGATGCTAAATTTTTTTTTACAAACAAGAGGCAGTGGGGACACGGGGTGAGGCTGGTGTCTGTCTCTGGAGGAGGAACTTGGTGTTAATTTTGAAGTTGAATGCAACCACCTCATCCAGTAGGGTGATCAGTGAAGCTTTCCTTTCCCATTCTGAAGATACTAATGTGGGGGTTCAATGTGAATTTATTTTTCTGTGTACAGAATGTCAATCGAATCCACTTGTTTTGAGAAGAAAGGGAATCCAAATCAATAGAAATGTTAAGATAACCTATGCTTCCTTTTACAAATATCAGGTTTGGGACTGCAATCAGAAGTTAATGCAAACTTCAGGAGAACCAAAATATTTACCTTTATGAAAAATGGCTGGAATGGACAATGGGATTTGGACAAGAATCCAGGAGCAGAGGGGCTGAATGTATGTATTTATTTGTTTGCCTTTGATAAACATGATTGTCTGGGAGAGGAAGAAGAGGAAATTTGGTTTTCCGTCAGCGAGTGTCCTTCAGGCCCTATGGAGACAAGTAAAGCAGGAAGTGGGTCTAGAAAAATTGAGGGCTATGGGGGTAACAGGGTAGGTTGCATTTTAACTGAGGTCATCAGACTGAGCAGATGACATTTGAACTTTCCTACTGTCAAGTTTCATAGTTACCAAAGTTTCAGGCTAATAATAAAGAGATGATAAAGTCTTCCTAATGAATTTGAAGGAGGGGAAAATACTGGAATGTGGTTTATTATTCAGCTTTCTGGAAAACACTTGAGAGATCTGATTAGGGTGTTAGTTTTCTCAGTTAGGTTGGTGATAGCCTGCTGTTAACTTCATTACCTTGAAGAAGCAAAGGAACAGGTTGTGCTGACTGGACTGACTCCATTTTTAAAAGGAAAGGAACTCCATCTTGCCCTCTCAGTGAACTTTGGACTACTTATCTTGTAACCAGGGAGACAACATACCAAATGGCCAAGCAGCTTCCTCCCCGCAACCCAAGGGACAAACACCCCACCAGGCTGAACTGGCATCTAGACTCCCTGAAGCCAGGAAGAGTGTAACAAACCATTATGTAATCAATCACTTCTGTAATCTTTGTAATGCCCATTGATGTGAGCTACTCTGCATGACTAGGTGACCTTCAGATTGTGAATTATGGCTGTAACCTGATTGTATCTCTAACATTTTCCAGAGCAGACTTAAGAAATTTGGGGATGTGGGCTTGGGCACGTACACTTTAGATATAAAAGGTTGTTACAAAAATCGGTGGGGGTCCCTGGCTAAAGAGAAAACTCTGCCTCTGACCCGCTGGTGTAACTGCACTCCATTATTCACGCTGTCCTTCTGGGTGAGTTTGCTTCCTGGAGCGTTTGGCTACAACAACTTGGTTAGTAATCTGGATAATCAAGATAGCCATTACCTTGTTAGAAGTCCCCTGAACAAAGGGAGGCATGACCACAACGGGTGGCTCGGTAGAGGGAGGGGTCGGTACTGAGGAGTATGAAAGCAGGAAGGGAATGAGAATGCAAATTCATCAAGACTTTCCTCCTGCCCGGCACACTTTGGCTCAGCAACCTGGGCAGTGGTATTGGTGGTGTCTGTCTTTTGACTTTAGAAATGCACCTCCTATTCCAGGCTTTAAAAGTTTGATCTACAGTATCCTAAAAGGCCACAACGCAGCCAGGATGAAAGGAGCCATTCTTCCCACTCTTTGTTTTCGTTTCTCTTCTTGTCTGTCCTCGAATTCCTTTAGCCGCCTCCAGCACTCTTTCAGCATGGATCTCAGTAGACAAGGATAGAAAAATCCGTCCATTCACTGCCCTTCTGTCAGCTGACCCGGCTGCATGAGCGTCCTCGACCCTCACGAAGAGTCTCTTCTGGAGGGCAGCCACCGCAGGGACTTCTCAACTTTGAGTCGCCGACCCCGGACTGCGCTTGATGCGCTTAAAGCGCGGTATTGGGTTGATGTTCTGCAGACACCTGCGGGGCAGGGAAACGTGCTGGCAGCAGATCCCATTCTCATCCCCCAATCCTTGATAGATACAAGATCCACATCGTCCTCGTTTACTGTGTGAAGATCTGAACGCTTACGAACAGATTTTCCTCACTCGAGGTTCTTCTAAGACCTGACCGCTGATTCCCACGCGTTCTGCCCTCCTTACTTACGGTTCTCTCCTTTGTTGTTTATGACATCGCTGTTGCTTGTTTCGGTGTGGACTCGGACACCTGAACGTTGGAGAAATGTTAGCAGGATTCGTCGAGGATTCTATTCTCTAGAAAGCACTATATTCTCAAGAGGCAAGTGTTCTCAAAAGGGAGAGTTTTCCATGCAACAGGCGATAGTACAAAAGACACTAGTTGATGTGCAAAATTCCTGTCTTATTCTTTTGTGTATCTTTTCTAGCCCCGCCTTGGTTATCTTCCCTCCATTCTTTGTGGTGATCAAACAAGTAACAATAAAGGTTTTAAGAGTGGGTTGTGAGAAAGACACCACCCTACCATCCCCCTAAAGCAGAGGGAAGTGACCTCGAGCCAGCCAGGAGTCGAACCTGGAATCTTCTGATCCGTAGTCAGACGCGTTATCCATTGCGCCACTGGCCCTATTGGTATGGATGCTCTTTAAACCATCATTAATTGGCCTTTAAGAAGTACACTCGCTCTTCTTTTGATTTGTCTGCCCTCTACTTTCCCAGATGAGAGGACATAAAGATTTACAGTCTACTTTGAAGCCTCATTATAGCAATAACCTGCCAGCCTAAAGTCCTTGACCTCATGGTGAAGGGCTTGGGAGGGGCAAATGATGGAGTTCTTAGGATTTTGCTAATAAGAACGGAAGGAAACCATGAAACAGGGACCAGAGTAAACAAATAAAATAACAGAAATACTCGCAAACCTAATCGAGTTCTTAATTCTTCCCCCGTTTGGATGGCGTTCTTTCCTTGTATGTCTAGGGTGCAGAGTACACTCCTGTTTTCGGCATTCATCACACTGTTGTGAACAGCTGTTTGCTCAGTGGTCCTCCCCACTCAATTTTATATTCTTAAGGCCAGCATGCTCCGTATTTACAATGACTAAATTTACATTAAAAGTCTGCATGCATGAATGAAGAGTTGAGAAAAATGCCTGTAAGCATCAGGAAAACAGTTTATGGTACAGGTAGGCATCATAAGTCTGTGATTCCATGCTATCTCAATCCAGATGTTTTAGTGGAAGAGCAAAGGCATGCTATGTACAGGAGCAGAATTCTAGTTTCCTGAATATACTTTGAGGCTCATGGTGGCTGTTTATGTACTCAGGGGTGGAGGCTGGGCTTGTGCCCATTAATTCTGAAGCCAGCGACAATCAGACAGTAGGGCTGGGCTGGAGCTAGTGGCTGAGAAGTAGGCCTTCTAAGTGAAGAGAATGCCGAGTCTGCTGATATCAATGAAAAAACTTAGTGAACCAAGGGCACACCAGACCAATATTTTTTAATACCATTTATGTAGCCTGTTTTGAGTTTTTCATAATGCCAGCTATCAGGAGGACTTATAGCACAATTCTTACAGAACTATAAGACATCTAGCCCAAAGATTCCTCCCCAATAAAGGACACTTTCAGTAATAGCTCTACAATTATTCGAATGACAGCATTCAACTGACTTACAATGGATTTACTATCATACATGACAAGTCAAGAAGGTAGGGAGGCTATGAGCTTCATTAATTCAGTGACTCTATGATGTTATTCAGAACCAAGATTTTTTGAATGACCAAGTCTTTGCATTCTGTCATTCTCACTATATGGATCTTATATACCAGCTGGTTTCCTTGTAGTACCTCTGGCTCTCACAATATCAAGATAAACTCCAGGAAAATAGGCAGACTTGATTGTATCTCTTGTTGAGGACAACTTCTCTTATACATTCCTTAGTGGGTTTCCCCCTCACAATGGCTAGATTTGTATCACGTGTTCTTACCTAATCCAAGTACTGCCAAGAATGTGACCACTGTGATCAGTTAGATCAATCATAACCTCCTGCAAAGCCAAGGCAGTATAGAAAAGGTTATGTGAATGAAGTCATGTTTCTGTTCGAGAAGAGGAATAGGGGCTCTGCTGTTGGTGGCTGGTGGTGGAACAAACAAGCACTGTTGCTATACCCTACACCATCCCCATATTTGAAATAAAATGAAGCAAGCATTTTTTTTTAAGCATGTTCAAGACCTCCATTCCTTACCTTATTAATTCACATTGAGGTAGGAGACAGTGGGCCTCTGGGCCAGACACTTGGTGTTTGTGAAGTGGAGTAAAATGAAGCCTTTGTTCTCATCCAGACACTCCAAGAACAAAGCTGAAATTTGAGCTCTGCTAAAGAGATAAGCTGCTCACTCCTAAGGTCAAGGAAGACTTCCTTGTCTATACATACGCAGGAAGGGCTTCTTGGGAGTCGAAAAGGGAGCAGGCCTCATTTGATAATAAGTGTGGACACACACTCATAGGCCTCTGCGGTGGGATCAATCTTAGAAAAATGTTGCGCACACATCTTGGAGAGGATCCATGGACCAGTCAGATGTGAAGAAAGGAGCAAGATAATTGGCCATAGGTAACAAAGACTCAGAAGGATTGTCCTATGAAAGTGGTTTACATCACCTCCTTACTGAGCTCCTCCACACTCAGGATGCCTGCACTCCTCCCCAGACGTGTATCTGCCTAGCTTCTGAGTTAGATAGAAGCTAGTTTTCTATCTAAGTTAGTTAGTCTTCTATCTAAGCTAGTTAGGTAGAAGCTGTTTTCCTGTGTGCTCTCCCATACATTGTGCTGTGTCTCTAATAATAAACTTTGGACCTGTTTTTACAGTTTTTGCCTCCTTGAAACCACCCTTGCTTTCAAACAGGGTCAACAGCCAGGGCCACTTTGCTTCTAGCTTCTAGCCCCCAGTGGTCTAGTGGCTAGAACTTTCAATTTTCATCCAGGTTCCCCAGGTTTAATTTCTGGGCAGGAAACTAAGATCTCTTTTCAGGACTGCTCATTGCTCTCCCTCTGAGATCATTTGGTACCACAACCCGGGAGTTCAAGGCAAACTGCAGGTCCTGTCCGAACTGCTGACTGGAGGCTCCCGCCTTTCACTCTCTCTCCCACGCTTGTGATTTTCTTTCACACCTTACTTGCACAGCAAGGTTTCTTTCTTTTTTTTTTTTTTTTACCTAATAGTTTAACACCCTCCTGGGGAAGGACTAACTGAACCCTTGTTGCTGCCAAGTCCACTACTGTCAGTGTCAGCATTAGACATAAATTTCCAGAGCTAACCATCACAAAAAGCATCTGATATACAGCTTATATTCAGTATTCGTATTTAGAACAAGTACATTAATTGTATATGATTACATGTTGTTGTTCAGTTGCGAAGTCATGTCTGACTCTGTGACCCCCATGGACTGCAGCATGCCAGGCTTCCCTGTCCTTCATTATTACCTGGAGTTTGTTCAAGATCATGTCCTTTGAATCGCTGATGCTATCTAACCATCTCACCCTCCACAGCCCTCTTCTTTTTCCTTCAATCTTTCCCAGCATAAAGGTCTTTTCCAATGAGTTGGCTCCTCACATCAAGTGGTCAAAGTATTGGAACTTCAGCTTCAGCATCAATCCTTCCAATGAATGTTTAGGGTTTATTTCCTTTAGGATTGACTGGTCTGATCTCTTTATAGTCCAAGGGACTCTCAAGAGTCTCTCATGATGACATATTGACTTAAAAATCAGAATTGTATAAGTGTGGTTATTAATAATGCCATACATCACAGATCTTAACATGACTGCATAGTAAAATGACACTATAGTTTTTGAATTTAAAGTGTCAGAGGCTAACAAGTGTATAATAGTGTAGAGATCTGAAGCTCAACCTTAAACAGCTCCAGAGCAGGGCAGGAGTCTTAAATTCCTAACTCTGGAAATCAGTAATTTATGCTACCTAAATTTGTCTATAAAAGATATAACACTCACTGATCCCCAGGTTTATTTTTGTAGCTTCTTTAACAGGTGACATTTTAAATTTATTTCTTCATCACAATCTGTTCCTTTCCAGCATAAGCATAGTTGAACACTTTCTGTCTTAAAATTTACTATTTTTTTGTATGTTTAAAGTTTTTTCTTTTTAATTTTTATTGGAGTATCATTGATTTACAATGTTGTGTTTGTTTTGGGTGTACAGCAAAATGAATGTTACACATGTAAAAAATTCTACTCTTTTTTTTTTTTTTTTTAAAGATGCTTTTCCCATATAGTCCATTAGAGAGTACTCAGAAGAATTCTCTGTGCTACACGGCAGGTTCTTATTATTCTCTATTCTTATCACTGTTCATGTAGAAGAAACTTGATATGGAAAAATGAGAGCAGCTTTAGAGAGAGACTCAGCCCTTTACTAGAATATGTGAATTTGGACCAATCACTTAACTTTTCAGTCACCCCATTAGTTTATCTACAAAATGGAGATGATACTTACTTTGCAGGTTTGTGGTGAGGTTAAATTACATAAAGCAGGTCAAGTCCTGGCAACTATTTAGGCTGTCAATAAAAAGTAACCATCCTTGATAGTAATGTCCAACTGTTCCCAATATTCTAAAGCTTAATAACTCCAAAGGCATTTACTGAATATTCATTTACAAAGCAGAATGTGAAACTGGAGGATTCAAAGGTAAAGAATAATCTGAATTCCTCAAAGAACTAACATCAAGTCAGAGAGACATATCTAAATTCATAATTACAACAGGAGAAGTACTACTCCAGAAATAAAAAAGAAAATGTGCCAGCAGCCTGAAAGTGTTCATCACACAGTGTGTTCAACTCTTTGTGATCCTAAGCACTGTTGCCCACCAGGCTCCTTTGTCCATGGGATTCTCCAGGCAAGAACACTGGAGTGGGTTGCCGTTTCTTCCTCAAGGGGATCTTCCCGATCCAGGGATGGAAACTGGGTCTCCTGTATCAGTCAGTTTCTTTACTGAACCACCAGGGAATTCCCAGCAGAATGGAAGTCCAGCAATTAACTCTGGAAGGGAAGTCAGGAGAAGTTTTTCTTGCTATCACATTTGGCTTTAATCTTGAAGGAGAAACAAACTTGACCTTGTAAAGGAGGAGGAAATAAAAAGCCAGAGTATTCAGTATTTGTATGAGGAGAAGTTACAAAAGGTCTGTTGGAGGAAAGCAGTTTCTTGAGGTAGAACTACAGTTTTAATTGGCATAGGGAAGAGGAACTGGAGGATCAGGACAAACGGCTGTAAAGACAGCTTGTTGAGGCGCACTAGAAGCTTCTAACATACTGGCAATATTATTTTTTTCTAGATATGGTGGTTCATTTCTTATCCTTCCAACTGTACATATTTTGATATTTTTTGCTTATGTGACATGTATGAGATGCATCACAATAAAAAAATTAAAACGTTCCAAAAGATAGATTGGTGCCAATTTATAAATACCTTTATTTAAAATCAAGATAATCAAGATAAGAAATTTATCCTGAAGACAGAACAAGGCGAAATAGGTCTTCAAAGAGAACATTCTCAGCTCTGCGTTTGAGGAAGATCAAATTGGGCAGTACTTGTAGAGGTAGACCGAAGTGCAGGGAGACGCCAAGTATAGACGCACCATGGTCTGGGCAGGAATAACAAAGGCCTGGTCCAGATAACTAGGTGTGAGGAGGGCTCAGAGAGGGGAACGGAGGTTTGGTTGAGGTGGAAGCGACAGGCTTTGATGATTCATTGAAAGTGACAAACAAATGGAATTGGGGATAGTGGATCTGTGGACTTTAGTATTTATGGATCAGGAAATTCCATTAACCTTTAGTAAATAGTGGAGGAAAAAGTATCATGAAGGAAATGAGTTCCAATTCTAGTCCCCAACATCTCTCATGTAACCCTAATTATATTAGAACTTTCTGTGAGTCTATGAGCTACCCCTGCATCTTTTCCAATATATTCATTTTATGTTGTTGTTGAGGTAGTTTGGATAAGGTCTTGTTATATGCAACAACATATAGGCCTGAACAATACAAAAGGCCTGAACAATAAAGTAGTTACAAGATTCCACTCATAAAATTCCTCAGGGAAATTTTTTTTTTTTAATCAAAACTAAGGCTTCACAGGAGAAAGAGTTTTGTTACTGTTTAAAAAAAAAAAATCTACTTCCATGAGACCAGGAATACCAGTGAGAGGGTTGGGAGGTGGGTGCCTAGGGAATCTTCAAGGTGAGGAGAAGTTTTTTCATTTCAAGTCCCCAGAGCCAAACACGCTCAGCCATCCCCACATCCCAACTGTGTCTTCTCTCTAGTGAAATTTCTGAGTTCCTGGAATCTTAATCCATATCTGAATAATGATTAGTAACAAGTCAATTCTTTCTAGTCTTAGTAATTAAACAAGAGTGTGTGCATAGCTGTGAAGTCTTGAATTACAGGGTAGACATGATTTTTCTTCAGAAATTAGCCTTCTCACCATCACTGACGTTAGGCTAGCCATCTCTCCCCGGTATCCCTTCTGTGACTGAGTTCCCATTGTCCACCGATATTTGCATGGGTTTCACTTGGATTGGTTGCACTAAGACACACTGGAGCCAACAATGATGGGTGCTGCACAAGGAGAGAATTCCTGAGGAAAGAGTGATCATGTTGAAGATGAAAATGACTATTACTTGATATGTACTATGAAATTTAGCTTTTAAACAGGATTAGCAAATGACAGTATGGCCTAGGACCTAAAGTACCAATCTGTCAACACCAATCTTCACCCCACCCCCCCCTTCACTCTACTACAATCTTTCTTATAATTTCTCTCTCCATCTCCAAGACATGGTTCTTACAGTATAGGGGAGAAATGGATTCTATGTCTTCTATGAACGCAACATTCTAACACTGTAGAGCAGGAGGAGCTGCAATGAGCAAATGAGATATCACTGCACCAAATCCATGTCCGAAAATTAGCAGTACTCAAAGGAAATACCCATAAATATAATTGTTCTGAATTCAGTACCTACCCCCACAAACTCCCTAAGCCCAAAGAACACTCACCAGATAAGAAAAACAGTATGGTGCTGAATATGAGGAGGAAAGAGGGGTAGAGAAAGGTGATTTTCATGTCCTTATAAAGGCTAGTTGTTTTCAAAATATACAGATAATGCAGTAGTAGTGCAAGGAACACACAGATACCTGTTATGCAGAAAAAAAAGGAAGAGGGCGGGGGCGGACAACAAGCCATCTGGTTAGTTTAATCTATGGCCTTAGGACTAATTTCCAAGACTTAAGTTGTTGCTTTAACTCCCCATACTCTATATTTCTTTCCTTTTGTTGTCATTCCACTTGTTGTCATTGTATTACCTTTGCCCTTAACAGTCCCTCAACAGTTTCTAAGAGGTTATGCCCAATGGAGCACCACCCCAGCCCAGAACCAGAATGATTGAAGGAGTCCTCTTCGTTTCATCCCTTACCTATGATGAAGAAGGTGGTTGTGAAGATGAAGTACTGTTTCCGAGTATCAGGAAGGGAATGTGGGAAGGCCAGGAGTATAAAGCTCAGGAAGAAGGAGAGAAGAAGGGCGCTGATCATGAAAATTTGACCAAATATGTAGTAGTCTGAATTAGGGAGGGAGAGGGGAGAAAGGCCAGGAGCTCCCTCTAGGGCCCCCTTCCTTCTGGGTCCGAATCCCCAGAATACTAAAGAAGCAGTGCAGAGACTTTAAGGTAGGAACCAATGGCAACTGGTGGGAAGCTTAGGGATGGAGGGAGAAGTAAGCTGCCAAAAGATCTAAAATAGTGATTCTAGCTGGGCTGGTATCCCTTGAGAGGCCTGGTCCCCTGGCTCATTCTGAAATGAGCCAGTGTTACTGGTGGGCTTATAATTGCTTCCTTCAGGTATGCTGGGGCAGGAAAGGAGGTTGAAAATTCTGGGAAGGGACAGGGTTGAAGCAGGGCCCTCCCTTTCAAGGCCAGAACTTACTTGATTTTGATGGTAGAGCCCAACATTTGATCTCACCACTGCATATTGCAAAGAGAGCACTGAACAAGGATTGGTGTGAGTTTTCTATCTTCACCCAGGTTGAGAGGTTCAAGGCCCACCACAGAAGGGCAGAACCAGTGAAACTGCAGATGAGGATAAGAACTTGGTATGGTTTAACTATCCCACATTTCACACAAAAGGGTGCTGACTGAAAAAAAGGGCAGGGGGAGGCGAATGAGTCAGATGCCCTCAGTTACTTTGGGATTTCTCTCCATTCTGAAACACCCACACAAGCCCATATAAGTCCAACTTCCTTGCCTTTCATATTCAGGCTTGCAGAGCTCCCCTTCTCATCTCTTAACCAAATCCTCCCCAGGCCACAGACTGACCCTACGTCCCTCACCAGCAAGAACTGACATCTTTCCCCTTTTTTCTATATATCATGTCTAAACCACTTGGACACAACCATCCACAACTCTGTTTTGTTACTCTGCTTTCCCTGGGTGTCTGGGTATTGTGTCTCACCACCTACACTAGAAGTCCCTGGAGAACCACAGCCCTGAATTCTTAATTTCCCATCATGTTTAGCATAATGCTTTACATGTAGCAGGATCTCAGTGAATATCTGTTAACAGAAAGGAAAAAAAAAAATGTGCACACCAAATACATTCCCTAGTGATGTCAAGGGAAGTAAAAATTTTCCTATGCTCTGCAGTCTCAAGATTGCCCTCCATCATCACTCCCCTCAAATCACAGCCCCTTTCCCTTCTTCTCTTACTGTTAAAGATCCGAGGTTACCTTTTCTCTTATTTCTTCTTTTAATATTTCTGTTTCAGTTTTCATCTTTTGATCACATTTTGTTTTCTATAGTACTTTTTAACACTGAGGCCCATCCTAGCCTTCTCTTCAAGAGTAGAACCTTGTGGTCCCTTCCTGTCTCCTCATTGGCAGAAATGTTTAGTGACATCATAAGTATGTGAACTCTATATCCCAACAAAAATGTGAGATCCTATCCTGCTGGCCCTGTTTTTTTTTTTTTTTAAAATATGTCATTTCCCACCTCCTCCACCCAGCAATGTCTTGGTTTTCTTTGGTACACGTGTGCCTCAGAAGTTATGGCTTATGCCCTTAGTTCTGACTTCTAATATGGAATAGGCAGGAACACTATATCTCTGCACAAGATTAAACAATGCTTGATAGAAAATAGGATAATCAGGGAAATAACTGAAAGATGTAAGTGGAAACCAGTTTTGTGTTAAGGGTACAGTGGTTCACACTACACCCTTCAATTCCTTCACCCAAATAATATTAAGACATGCAATACTTTCTGATCTCAACCTTGTTGTCTAACATACCACTTGGCAATGGTGGACACTGTGTATTTTTTGATAAATGGATTAACAAATAAATGGATACATGAAAGACAAAACAGAGGGCTGCTAAGAACCTCTGTTTAAAATTTTCTTAAATGTAAGCTCTGGGAAGGCAGCGATTTTGTCTATTCTATTCACTTATGGATTCTGGCACAAGGCAGGTGTTAAGTAAATATTTGTTGAATGAATGACTAATCTAGGAACAAAAGAATCATCTCTAGGACAGGGGGTTGGTATATCTGTCAGTTTCTCTCAGTTGAATTTTTGTTGTATGTGTACTACATACTTCTAGAATAAACTAGGATGTTAGAGTGTGCAACAGTAATATATTTCCAGCTTAGAATTATAGGTTTATGTGTCAATCAGTAGAACTATTAAAAGAAGATAGCATGATAATGCTATTGGTTGAAAAAAGAAGGATTATTCATGAAATCAGAGGAAACAAAGTGAAGATTGCTTTAGACAATCATATGCCTGTGGAAATCCAGCCCTGAGACCTAGGAAAAGTAGTTATTGCAAGACAATATCTTTAAGTCTCAAGGTTGGTAGAAGGCCCCATTGAGAAGAGTGCCATATTTTATCCTGAGCTTTGAACTGACCCCAGAAAACAAAGTAGATGGGTAAACAGATTTCTGTTAATGTCAGAAAAGGAGTAAAGAGAAACTATAAATGTATTTATCAAGTAAATTGTTTACTCTAAACAGTTGTCATTCACTCTCTCCCTTATAGACAACCTCTCAGTCTAAATATTTTAAAAAATTGTTAATTACTCCTCATTCACTTGAAGGCACACACTCCCTTAAATAAGACAACTTTTTGCTTAAAATGGCTTGGAAAAGGAATCAAGTACGAGAAGCTAGAGCCAGAGAAAAGTATTAATGGCTTAGTTGTATTCAACTCTTCCTGACAGCATGGACTATAGTTCACCAGGCTTTTCTGTCCATGGAATTCCCCAGCAAGAATACTGGAGTGGGTAACACGGGATCAAACCCAGGTCTCCCACATTATAGGCAGATTCTTTACCATCTTAGTCACCAGGGAAGCCCCAAGGGCACAAAACCTGGATTCAAATATTAGTTTTGCCACTTACTTTTTGGCCAAGTCACTTCTTTTAGTAAGAGATTACTGCCAAAGTTGCTGAATGTGATAAAGATATTGCACATACATTAAAAAAAGGAAAAGTGGAATAAAATAAAAAGACTTCTTATCTCAAAGAGGAAAAGTGGAATAAAATAAAAAGACTTCTTATCTCGAAGACATACAGACTGAAGAAGTTAGGGTGAGATGATATGTCTAGGTTTTACTTTAAAATACTTCCACTCCCACCTTCAATCACCTACCCCTGACCCCCCAGCAAAAATGGTAGTGGAAAGATAGAGGGAACAATTAGTAAAATGTTGATGACTGTAAAATCAATTACATGTGAGTTCATTACCTAATTATGTCAACTTCATTATGTTTGAAAATTTCCATAAATTTACAGATAGAAATTTGACATCTCAGTCACCTAAAGGGCTAGAAGCTAATTTCTTTTTCTTTAGCAAACAATCTGTTCATATGAGTGAAAATGCTGTCTGCTATTATATTCAAGTGTATTCACTAATACATTTTTAAAATTGTATGACTTTTCTGGGTTTCTTACATATAAACTCCACAAAAGATTGACTGTTTTGTTCATTTATACTTATTCTTTTTTAATCACAGCAAATGATTAGAGAATATCATTTATATATTACTTTAATAAAAAATCTACCTATGTAGGATTGCTATAGAACTAGACTGAGAAAGTAAATATAAAAGTACTTTAAAAAAAAGAAGTCCTATATAAATTCTACTTCAAACCATCATCATAGTTACTATTGGAAATCTGAATCCTTTGCTCCATCTTTAAACATCATACTAAAATTTGATATTAAGTATTGCTCCATGGAGATCCCTATTAGCTTATCAAGAAAAGTAACTTAAAGTAAAATGAAACAGTTTTTAAAAATCTTAGGACAGTATAAAAATTTACATACCAAGTGGTTTGTATTCTTGCCAAAAATTAAAATCTAGCAGCACACAGGCTAGAATGAGTTATCATTGCTTGCAACTATATACTTGGATTCATAACAATTAAAGTCAACTGGGTCACAGCTGACTGATGATACAGATACGTTTTAGAGTCAAATACTGTATTCTTAAGTTATCCAAATATTGCATTTTAAAAAAGTCAGAGACTGTCAACAAGAGGTATACCTTGGGGGTAAACTGTCTTCCAACTCGTGAAAGAAGACTGCCACCTAACTAAAGAGGTAAACGTGCCCTGGAAGCCCACAGGAATTCTGGATGCTCACACACTCTGAGATAGCCCGTAACGGCTCAGGCTCAGAAGCCCCCTCCCCAGGCTCAGACAGGAAACCTTCTTCTGACGCCCCAAGGAAAAGCATCCCGGAGAGAGGCAAATGGAAAGACTCCGGGACCCACGCAGCAGCAGAAGACTCGCCAGCCCTTTCAGCCCCCCGAAGGTCCTCCTCGGAATGCTCGAGGCAGTCAGAGTCTCCCGAGTGTCTGCACTTTTCGCAGTTGTGTTGAAAGTATCCACCCTCGTTTCCGCTAACAGAGCACCCTCTGCCCTTCAGGACTGGCGGCTGGGTGAGGTCTGCAGCTGAGCTTTTGTTTTTCCGCTCAGGATGCAGTTGCAGGACTCGGAGACAGTGATGGTGGAGATGCAGGGACTGGGGTGCATAGGCCGTGTAATGCGTGACCGGAAGCAAGACGCAAGAGCTCCAGTGGCGCAATCGGTTAGCGCGCGGTACTTATACGGCAGTATGTGTGCGGGTGATGCCGAGGTTGTGAGTTCGATCCTCACCTGGAGCACTGTTTTGCCAGCATCTCTGAGACGCTTTCCACTCTCCTTTCCTACTACACCATCTTTGATGTGTTTGAATTTGTCCTATAGAGTTTATTCTTACCTGTCCCTTAGCACTGTTCGAACCAAGCAATGACTTTGTTGTGTTGCAGTGGGCTAGCTTCTGTAATTCTTTATCCCCCACCTTGTCTTGTAAAGTGAAAGTCACTTAGTCGTGTCCGACTTTTGCGACACCAAGGACTGTAGTCCATGGAATTTTCTAGGTCAGAGACTCGAATGGGTAGTCTTTCCCTTCTCCAGGGGGTCTTTCCAACCCAAGGATCGAACCCAGGTCTCCCACACTGCAGGCGGATTGCCACAAGGAAAGCCCCCTTGTCTTGTAAGCTGATTTCTAATAAAGGACATCCGCCCCCACCTTTGGTCTTGTAACCATCATTCTTCAGGTAACCTCTGGCAGGTACTTAGAAATCGATAAATTGTGATCACTCACCTAGAGCCAGACATCCTGGAATGAGAAGTCAAGTGAGTATTAGGAAGCATCACTATTGAATAAAGCTAGCAGACGTTATGAAATTCCAGTTGAGCTATTTCAAATCTTAAAAGATGATGCTGTGAAAGTGCTGCACTCAATATGCCAGCAAATTTGGAAATCTCAGCAGTGGCCACAGAACTGGAAAAGGTCAGCTTTCATTCCAATCCCAAAGAAAGGCAATCCAAAGAATGCTCAAATTACAACACAGTTGCACTCATCTCACATGCCAGCAAAGCAATGCTCAAAATTTTCCAAGCCAGGCTTCAACAGGACGTGAACCGAGAACTTCCAGATGTTAAAACTGGATTTAGAAAAGGCAGAGGAACCAGAGATCAAATTGCCAACATCTGTTGGGTCAGCAAGAGAGTTCCAGAAAAACATCTACTTCTGACTTATTGACTACACCAAAGCCTTTGACTGTGTGGATCACAACAAACTGTGGAAAATTCTTAAAGAGATAGGAATACCAGACCATCTGACCTGCCTCCTGAGAAATCTGTATGCAGCTCAAGAAGCAACATTTAGAACTGGACATGGAACAACAGATTGGTTCCAAATTGGGAAAGGAGTACGTCAAGGCTGTATATTGTCACCCTGCTTATTTAACCTATATGCAGAATACATCATGTGAAATGCCAGGCTGGATGAAGAACAAGCTGGAATCAAGATTGCTGAGAGCAAAATCAATAACCTCAGATATGCAGATGACACCACCCTTATGGGAGAAAGTGAAGAAGAACTAAAGAACCTCTTGATGAAAGTGAAAAAGGGGAGTGAAAAAAGTTGGCTTAAAGCTCAACGTTCAGAAAATTAAGATCATGGCATCCATTCACATCACTTCATGGCAAATAGATGGGGAAACACTGGAAACAGTGACAGACTTTATTTTCCTGGGCTCCAAAATTAGTGCAGATGGTGACTGCAGCCATGAAATTAAAATATCCTTGCTCCTTGGAAGAATAGTTATGACCAACCTAGACAGCATATTAAAAAGCAGAGACATTACTTTGCCAACAAAGATCCATCTAGTCAAAGCTGTGGTTTTTCCAGTAGTCATGTATGGATGTGAGACTTGGACTATAAAGAAAGCTGAGCACTGAAGAATTGATGCTTTTTGTGAGGCTGTCACGGCTAACGCCATGGCAGGCAGCCTAGATTAGGAGTAGGCCTGGTTTCCCGGGGTAACATAATTATCAGGCCTCCTGGAGCCAGCCAATCAACATATGCCTAGCCAGAGAAAAGGGAACCTATCAGGGGAAAGCTGAAAGCCCCACGTTGGGCCAACAAAAATTACCTTGCAACTGTGTAACCTATCAGCTTGCGCCAACTACCCACTGTGTAACCAATCCGATTGTGCCAACTACATGCTGTTTATTTTGACCTAATAAATACCGGAGAGAACTGGGGCTCGGGGCCTTTCGTCCTGACACACCTGGTGAGGGCGGGAGGCCCTGGCTCGAGTCAGTAATAAATTCCCCTATTGCGAGTTGCATTGTTTCGAGGAGTCTTCTTTCCCGACCGGGGACTCGGACTATGGGCAGAACACTTTTGAACTGTGGTGTTGGAGAAGACTCTTGAGAGCCCCTTGGACTGCAAGGAGATCCAATCATCCTAAAGGAAATCAGTTCTGAATATTCATTGGAAGGACTGATGTTGAAGCTGAAACTCCAATACTTTGGCCACTTGATTCGAAGAACTGACTCATTGGAAAAGACCCTGATGCTGGGAAAGATTGAAGGTGGGAGAAGGAGAGGACGACAGAGGATGAGATGGATGGATGGCATCACTGACTCAATGGACATGAGCTTGAGTAAGCTCTGGGAGTTGGTGATGGACAGGGAAGCTTGGCGTGCTGTAGTCCGTGGGGTCACAAAGAGTTGGACACGACTGAGCAACTGAACTGAACTGAACTGAATTAAACTGAAAATAACTTCCCATAGGTGAAATAGCAAAATAAATCAGTTGTATTCTGGGTTGTTTTTTTTTTTAATGAAGACACTGCCCTCATTAGCTAATCATCTCCCAAAGCCCCTGCCTCCTAATACCATCGCCCTGATCATTACATTTTCAACATATGAATTTTAGAGGGACAGAAGTATTCAGACCATAGCATATAGAAAACAAAGTAAATCTACTAATATATATTTTCAAATGCATTTTTTTGAATAAAAAGAAAAATGCAGTCAGAGCATAATGTAGTCAGAAAATAATGAAAAAGAAATATCAGCTTAAAGTTTATATGACTCTGTCAAGACTCCACTTAGGTTTCAGTTCTAATCCTTAAAAGCTTTTATGATTACAGAGAATAAAATAAATTACACAAGGAATTTTTTTCCACAGCCTTCTTTTTTTCCTCATTAAATGTCATCACTTGCTCTGGATTTGTTCCCTACCACTGTGCTCCTGTCTTGGGTGCTGTAGAATGGTAAGCAACCTAACAGACAAAAATGAACATTTTAACGACCTCCCTTAACATACCCAGTTATTCCTGGCTTTGAATCTGCCTCATAAGTGGTTTACCCAAAACTGGAGAAGGCAGGCATTGATCCCACTACCCCTCTCTCAGGCAAAGCTAGTGTTCTGCCATTTGAGCCAATTCTGTCTTCAGCCAATGACAGCAGTTGTCAATTTCATCTCTATATCCAATTTTTTTTTTCAGACCCTTCAGGATCCACTGGTGACTGTATGCTCACCAAGGCCAAATTGTATGGATTGGAATTGGGACAGTTCATAAGCAGCCTTGGGCAGGCATCCTGGACCACCAAGCAAAGGAAAGTGAAAAACAGCTAGGCCTGGAAGGTTACTCTAGAAAAGCTCTAGCTCTGTGGTACTTTAACTTCCTGGACCTCTCTGCAGAGGAAGAAGAGGCCCCTTGCAGGACAACTGGGTTCATTATTTAGGTCTCTCGGATTGCTCTGTAGTTCTCTTTTGTAATGAGAGCCAGGCCATCACTGAATAGAACAGTTTAGAAACTTCTGCAGATATAAAGAAAAGCAACGCTCCAGCACAGCCTCACAGTCCAGGCTTTTCCACATGTGGCTTGTGAAAAAATATGAGCTACTCTCACATATTTTCCCCAAAGAAGATACTTTGATTTTCCTCAGATACATTGTTACCAAATAGAGAATGCAGCCAAAGTGTGACTGGAAGAGGGCAGAGGAGGCTGGTGAGAGAGGGTAGAGGTCTGTCACCAGGGGGTAGGTGGTTGATAGTTGTTAAAGAGTTTTAAGCAGGCTTTATAGTATACTCAGGATCCGGGTTTACAGTCCTTGATGTCTGGGTAGACAGTGGGCTGGAGCAGACACGCTGGTTACTTAAGCAGAAGACCTCTGACATCCAGGGGGCATGGCCAGAGAATGAGATAACTCAGTTCGAGGTATTTGAGAGCTAAATCACCATGAGAAGCCTAGTATTGGATACATAAAGAGGGAGAAGAGATAAGTGAAAGCGATGAGGAGCGATTATAGACTGAATCTTGATGTTTAAATGCTGGAGAAGAGAGTGATAGAGCAGACTGGTAGGAAGGTAGTAGTCTGGAACTTGCAAGCTTATGCTACTCAAGACTTGCACTTTTGTAGAAATTCACTGAGAATAATTTTGCTTCTTGTTTTAAGCACCAACCATATTATTTTAAACAGTTAAATCTAGAATCATTTCTACTTTGTAGAGTTTTAATGACAGTAGAAAATAAATAGAAACATAGGTAATAGCATCATAAACAAACAAAAACTGTTGTCCTCTCCCCACTGTTGTTCCTGAACACAGTGGCAGAATTGGCTGATTGAAAATGGTTTATTCAACAAATTATACTCTAGAAGTTTTGAAATGAACACTAATAAATATTCTAGTAAGTATTCTTATTGAACAAATGAAAGGATATACAAAATAATACACTGCCTGAGATAAACTTTGCAATAATATGGAAAACCAGTTTGACAACATGTTGATAATTGTTAAAGCATGTGTCAAGCATACTTGAGACACTTAACTCTTTCCTATTCTCTTAATAATTTCTTTTGGGACTTTAATTAGATATATGGTAGAACTTCTCTCCTAAACAATCTTTCTTATCCCTCTTCCTTCATTTCCAACTATTTGTATCAGTGAATAGTATTTTACATAGTTCCCTCAAATCTTACTTTCAGTTTCCTAATTCTCTCTTCTGCTCTATCTAATAAATCTGTTTATGTATATGTTTTCAGTGTTTTAAGTTTCAAATTCCTCTTTAATAATTTCAAATACGTGAGTTAGTGTATTACTTGCCCAATGATTCACCACTACTTTCTGAGAAAGCACTATGTATTTTTGACATTTGTTGTTGTTGTTGTTAATTATACTGTTCTTCCTTGTGAAAATATAATAACTCCTTTATCCTTTGCTATCAGAATTGACAACAGGATGAGTCATATGATTGCTTTGCACGCCTCCTTGCCTTTGCTCAGGCCCTTTCCTCTCAGCCTGCGACAACCACATTCTTCGCGCCCACTAGAAAACTTGCTGGTCAAGACTCTCCTTCAATATTATCTTCTTTCCCCAGGCATTTATGATCAATCTGATTAGTCAGAATTACTTCCTATTCTTATTCGTTCATCTATCCGTCGTGTTTATTCTTATGAAACAAGGAAGCGGATGGAGCTGAACACTCCCCCGCCCCCCCGCCCCCCGAGCCCCCCGCCCCGCCTTTCTTTCTTTGAATTATTTCTCGCTAGTGTTGAGTTTCTTGTTTTCGGTACCAGAACGCCTGGAAAACCTAGTGAAAGTTGGACAAACTCTCCTTTGAAAACACTCAGGTAGTGGAGTGGGGAGGATCAGAATTCGTGGTTCCTCTGTTGAGGATGACCGGGGAGAAGAGCCCCGCGAAGCTAATGATTCTTCTTTATGCAATTTCACCCTAAGCTTTTGAACAACCGTCAATAACACTGAACAGAAATTGAGCCCTAGTCAGATCCATCGTCTAATTTTCCAGACTGTTTTATTAACCACAAATTAGGAGTCCAAATTCGCCAGCTTCGCCGAGGTCGACTCCAGTGGACCCGGCTCCGGGAACCTTTGCCCCGGGGGACTTCCGGCAGCGCGCTCGAACCCGGGACCAGGCTCCCCTGACAGCAAACTGTGGTTCAGTCCAGGTTCAGTCCCTGCCGGGAACGAGACAGCCCCAGAAAGGGAGTGAAAGCCCAGGCAACTGTGTTTCTACCACGTCCCCACCACTTTTAATAAGACTCCTGTGAAAGCTAAGCCTGGTTTTTTGTTTTTTGTTTTTTCTCCCGTCGCAGCTTTTGCAATTCGGCGCTTTGTCCATTCGCGTGGAAGCCAACCGCCTCTACGTCCCCAGACGTCTCCAAACCATCTCTTTCCTAAATATCATTCTATCTAGGGTAGACGGTTCCCAAGTATAAACTCTGAAATAAAGCACGCTAAGAAGCGCGTGCACGACGACGAGGTGGCCGAGTGGTTAAGGCGATGGACTGCTAATCCATTGTGCTTTGCACGCGTGGGTTCGAATCCCACCTTCGTCGGGGGTATACTTTTGATAGAAGCAACCGGGTGTGTTTTCGAAAGCTTCCTAGCATTTCCAGTTGGGTCACGCTCTCTTCAAGTATTTGCTCAGTATTCCGAGTTTGGCCTGATAAAGGCTACCTCCCTCTCCATTTTCTATGAACTCTGTCATATTTCCTCCCCTCTTAAAGTGTGAAAGTTCCTACATTTAAGGCGCTGACTGCTTAAACAGGTTTTGGAGATTATTCCTCAGCTTTAACCAATCCAACATATTGTTCTCTTGACGTTTAGCAGAGGAGCTTTTGTTTTCAACCAGTTCATAATTAGGAGAATTAATTGGCTAAGGGTTTTGAACTCTATATAGGCTCAGACGGTAAAGAATCCCGATTTCGATCCCTGGGGCCGGAAGATCCCCTGGAGAAGAGAATGACTACTCACTCCAATATTCTTGCTTTGGAAATTCCACAGATGGAGGAGCTGGGAGGGCTGTGGGGTCTCAAAGAGTCGGATACAACTGAGTGACTAACACTTTGAACTCTATGTATCTTTTTAACCAGTAACCAATTTTGTTTCCAAATTTGTTGTTTATTATTTTCTTCCAACGCTGCCATTCATACTTGAGTAAGCCAGGTTCTTTCATACAAAGAACAATCTAGTTCCACAGTGATTTTAGTATATTCATACAACATTAGAGTACAGGGTTCAGTTCAGTCGCTCAGTCGTGTCTAACTCTTTGCAACCCCATGGATTGCAGCATGCCAGACTTTCTTGCCCATCACCAACTCCTGGAGCTTGCTCAAACATGAGTTGATGATGCCATCTAACCATCTCATCCTCTGTCGTCTCCTTCTCCTCCTGCCTTCAATCTTGCCCAGCATCGGGGTCTTTTCCAATGAGTCAGTTCTTTGCATCAGGTGACCAAAGTATTGGAGCATCAACTTCAACATCAGTCCTTCCAATGAATATTCAGAACTGATTTTCTTTCTTGACTGGTTTGATCTCCTTTTTGTTCAAGGGATTTTTCAAGAGTCTTCTCCAACACCATAGTTCAAAAGAATCAATTCTTCAGCGCTCAGTTTTCTTTAAGGTCCAACTCTCCCACCCATACATGACCACTGGAAAAACCATATCTTTGACTAGACAGACCTTTGTTGGTAAGGTAATGTCTCTGCTTTTTAATATGCTTTCTAGTTTGGTCATAACTTCTCTTCCAAGGAGCAAGCATCTTTTAATTTCATGGCTGCAGTCACCATCTGCAGTGATTTTGGAGCTCAAGAAGTATAGGGTATGTCTACATAAATGTTTCAAGTCTATCCAGTTAGGAGAATGATTGGAGGTTTTTTCCCTCTTCAAATTTCAAATGGTTTTTTCCTATTACGTTATCTTCTCTTTTCAGATTATTATCTTTTTTTCAAATTATTATCTTTAACATTATTTAGTAAAAATATTTTTTCTAAACTCTTCCTTTTTGGAAAAAAAAAAGTAAAAGTAAAAGCATTTTATTGTGGCAATTTTAAAACATGTTGAAAATTAGACATAATATTTTAAAATATCCACAAACTCAACTCATCTCAGATCTTCAAATAATCCCCTCTACTGCCTGGCCCACAGGTCTCCTCCTGGTTTGCTTTTCCGAATTCCTGTCTTTGGAAAACTAAAAAATCATCAGGAAACAAACTTCGTAGCAACTTCTCCATATCCCCTCCCTCCCCTGCAGCCTGCAGTTTCCCCCTATCCCCCACCCCATGCCCCCAGTGATTACCATCTACAAACTTCATTAAGCTTGCTTGAAAACACTTAACATTTAGAGTCTTTGGCTATTTATGAAGAAGAGAAAAAGCAACTGCATTAACAGGAAAGGGAATCTATGGATCTTTTAAACCAGCACCAGTGACCTCTTTTGCTGTCTTCTAGACACTGCCTGGAGAATCCCAGGGACAGAGGAGCCTGGTGGGCTGCCGTCTATGGGGTCGCACATAGTCGGACACGACTGAAGCAACTTAGCAGCAGCAGCAGCAGACACTGTCTTGGAGAAGGAAATGGCAACCCACTCCAGTATTCTTGCCTAGAGAATCCTGTAGATGGAAGAGCCTGGTGGGCTGCTGTCCATAGGCTTGCACAGAGTCGGAGACGACTGGGGCGACTTAGCAGCAGCAGCAGACACTGTCTATCATGGGGATCCAGTATCCTTCTTCCAACACTGAATGATTTTTCCTTATCAATGAATATGGTAGTTTTAAATTATTTTTAAGATGGCCACTTTAGGTTCTCAGATGTTTCTTCCAAATTGTTCCTGACCTTTGGTGGTGAATGGAAGGTGTGGCAGGAGTCTGCATGAGTGCTAAGACTCTTCAGTTGTGTCTGACTTTGTGCGACCCTATGGACCATAGCCAGCCAGGCTCCTCTGTCCATGGACTTCTCTAGGCAAGAATGCTGGAGTGGGTTGCCATTTCCTTCTCCAACAATAAAAATAGGAAACCTGAATCTCTTGGGGAGCTGTGCTGTGGCAACTGCTCATCATCACAGCGCCTCCTACTCATTATTAATCATTTACTATACTTTGGAATGTTTCCGGGCTCAGCAAATTATGCATTAGGTAGAGGAGAGAAATATTCTTTAGGGCTAAGGAGCCGTGTGTGTGTGTGTGTGTGTGTGTGTGTGTGTGTGTGTGTGTGTGTTAGTTGCTTAGTCACGTCCTACTCTTGGCGACCCCATGGACTGTATTCTACCAGGCTCCCCAATTCATGAAATTTTCCAGGCAAGAGAACTGGAGTGCGTTGCCATTTCCTTCTCCAAGAAGCCCTTTACCCCTATTGAAGTCAAAGCTTAGAATGTTGACATCTTGACAACAGTGAGAGTTAGGCTCTGAATACTGGGGCTTGGGGAAATATAAACAGGACCTGGCTGCTGCCGTTCTGCCAGAACACCACCTAATGCTGCACAGAGCTACCAAGGTGAGTATACCTAACAACTATGGATGGGACTGCCTTTGGTTTTGGAAGGGAGGCTATTTGGGGCAGGGCTGGTGAGGAACAGAGAGAAGAGTCTGAGCTCTTTTGTCACTTATGGGAGAGGAAGGTGCCAGATTCAGGTGAAGAACAGCTAATCATTTCCCAGCTGCCATCCAGAAACATCTGCTTTTTTCTGGTCCATGAGGGAGTTGATCCACTAGATTTAGATTCTTCAAGGCAGTATCTGAGTTTAACCCATTTTGAAAGTCTCAAACAAGAAAAATGCTTACTAGTGACATATATAGATATAGATATAGACATAGACATAGACATAGATATACGGGTGCATGCATGCTCAGTTGCTTCAGTTGTGTCCAGCTCTGTGTGACCCTATGGACCATAGCCAGCCAGGCTCCTCTGCCCATGGCACTCTCCAGGCAAGAATACTGGAGTGGGTTGCCAGGGGATCTTTCCGACCCAGTAATTGAACCCAGATATATAGATGGTGATAAATGAAGTCTTTAGGTCAGAATCAGAAGTAAGGCGTTACATTACCAAGATTAAGTATTTACAACTTCTGGCAACTCTCTTCTTGATGTTGAATCCATGTTCCTTCATTACAGACTTGAAAAATAATCTCACTAGTGAAGACTTAAACATCACTAGGCTGCCTGGACAGATATCTTACTGAACTTTGGAGTTATGCTGGTTCTCATACAGCAAGGCTCTGCCAAAAATCTTCAGGAGGAGTAAACCATGTTCGCAGATTGCCTTTAGTTGATCCTTAAATGCTAGCTGTAAAAGCCTTGCAAAGGTTTTTGTTTGTTCTTTTAAGAAATATATGTAACTTCTCATCTCTCCCAGTGAACAGAGTAGACATAAAAGTATCACCTGCCCAGTCCATCTGGTTGTAAATAGCAAACAAAAAAATCCTCATTCTGAAAACTGCTATGGGTGTCTCTCGGAGTGGGGTGCCTGTCAAGTAACTACTTAATCAGAAACAGAGAAAGAGGAAATGTAAATTTTTCAGTTTATTGTTTCTCTTGAAAGATGACATGTGTCTTACTGGAGCTGATAACATTAACGGTAACCTTGAAATTCAAATCCACCCATTTATCTTAGGAGAGACTGAGGTCCTTAATAAAGATATCATTCAACATGGGTTGACTTGAATTCTCAGGTCATCAGCTTTTTAAATTCATAGAGAAGAAGAATCTCCTCAAATGTCCCTCCTAATTGTCCCCTAACTTCTTCTGCATCATTAACACATACTTTCACAATGATAATTCCATGCCTCATTTGATTACTTATTTATAAACTGTTTATTTAACATTGTTTTACAGGCACAAAGCCTGGTGATTTAGATAATAGGTGGTGAGTGAGTAAGTTACCCGTGTAGTTTATATATCCAGGCCTCACACTTAAGTGGAGAGTGAAAATCAAGAAGCAACGGCATCACAGTTCAATGAGTTCAGTGAGAGCTTATTACGCAAGGGAAGTCTAAGCTTGTGGTTTAATCTGTTCAGGCAGCTATAAAAGAATATCATAGACTGGGTAGTTTAAATCACGTGTATGTGGTCATGTGAAACATTCAGAAGGTAATGGTCACAGAATCAGGTGGATTGTGTAATGTGGGAGAGAAATAATGTGCTGGACATGTAGATGTTGGAATCACCACCTTCTATAAATCAACTGAGAGAGCAGAAAAATAACGTGACAAACCGAAAAGGCATGAATTGAAAAGAATGCATAAATAGAACCATGTACTTTTACCCTTCAGTGATCCAGCTGTTCCTTTCCTTTTTAGTAAACCAGACAGAAGCCACAGACATGAAATACGTCATCCTTATATATTTGGTTTTTTTCAAAAGGTTTTCCCTGGGACTGTCCATGAAATTAGAAGATGATTTGGAGTGATCTCATCCAGGGAATAATCTTCCTATTACTGTATCTGGCATTGGAGGGAACTTCTTTTTGTTTGTGGCCATGTATATGTGTCTGTTACAGGAAGACAGGAAAAAACCTGTAGACCTTATTCTTATTCACCTGCCTTTTGCTAACACAATGACATTTTGTACCAAAGGAATCTCAGATATAATATCAGCTTTTCGTTTCAGTAACTCTCCATGTGGTGGTGGTTGTAGAGCTGTGGTGTATCTGGTGAGAGTGGCGTGTGGTCTTTCAGTCTGTACCATCCATCTCCCAGCATGGTTCAAGTCATCACCAGTCATCCCAGGACTACTTTATGGAGAAAGCTCAAACCACTGACTACATGGCAAATTCTTCCCTATCTCCCCCTCTTCTGGATCCTTAATTTCCTGATAAGCTCTAACTTGCTCTAACATCACAACAGGCAATAGTATGAACAAATCTGGAAATAAACCATATGTTGAGTATTGCTATATGCTACCATCTAGGCAAATAGTTTGGTGGCTTTTCCTCACTATCATGTCTCTGCAGGACATCTTCTTCCAGGTTCTCACGGGCTGGAGCAGTGGGTACATGGCTTTTCATTTGTATAAGCCGCATAAGTATGTCCTCTAATTTCAGAGCTCCAGGTTTCCAAAACACTCCACCCCAGAAATCAGAGCTACTGAAAGTGTTCTCATTCTCATGATCTGTTTCCTTTTCTTGTGTTGGGCAGATTCCATTTTTTCCCTCCTATTTAGGTTTATTCCTGATTAAATAATAACATATTATCAAATATTAAAATATTTCTAACATTTGGCTTTGCTAGTCTCAGCCTCTTCGTGTTGATCAGCAGGAATGTCTACCTAGCTAACTGCTGGTACACTGGAAAACTGGGAAAACTACTTTTTATATCGATTCCTCTAGTAACTAAAGGGAGATTACTTAGTCACTTTTATTTTGCCCAGAAAAAATTCTGTCCAGCATAAATTAGAGGCTAAGACTTGTAATTAAGATAAAGGACACAGTTTTGTGATGTTAGGTTCATTAACAGGACGACTCAATTCATTATTTTAAAGTATTTAAGTTCTGAAAAAGCCTTAAAATATGCATCTGGGAGGTTTGAATTTTTCCCTTTTTACCTCTCACTTTTTATCATCCAATTTTGAAGCTGTGATCTAACACAGTAGGCTGGGGAGAAGAGAAAATTGGGTGCATTTCTTAAAGGATAACCAAAATAAAAAATCAAGAAATGCAGAGTGAGAGTGAGGGTGGAAAATAAACCACTTCCTTGTAGTTTCATCCTGTTGTAGTCACTGCCTGTCCCAAGGAATTCATGGAAACTTCAGAGGTGGAAAAAAATTCAGAGTTGTAATCTAGGTGCCTACTTTGCAGACTAGGACTTGAATCCTATATCCTCAGTTTAAAACATTGATGTACTCTTGACCGAACTACAGAAACTCTAAAGTATCTTAGAATTAAAAGATAATAGAATCTGTAGCTGCTATGTGAGTTATTTCATGTCCTTTTGAGGATTAATTCAGGCACTCTTTGATTACACACAAAACACCAGCCTTTAATGTGCACTTTGTGTAAAATCCCAATTTTTATGCCTTTCAAATATATATTCCATCTTTGCTGATCAAAAGTTTCCTCATACACGGTGTTATGGGGAAAGTAGAAAAACATTGGTAGGAAACTTTATTTAAAAATTAATTGAGTTGATGAACCAGCTTTCAAAGGAGCTAGACTTCAAATTCCTTTCTCTGAATCCTTACTGAAATGCCAAAATTTTCTTCTAAAGCTAAAGATACATACAAGAGGCAGCCAAACTAAGCATTCATCTGCCAGCATTGCCTTTTTTCCAGCGAAGTCTTATGAGAAACTCAGAAAGCAGAGATGCCAATCTATAAAAAATTTGAAGACAGCTGCTTGCACTGAAGAGAAGATCTTTGGGAATCTTTTTCTAAAGTGTTAAATCTTTGAAGGATTCTGTTCTTAGTTCTAACAGAATATAGAGATTTCAAAGTCATAAAACAGATGCAAAAACAATGACCTGTGCTTGGGGTACAATACTGGCTTAGGGGTCCACATATTGAAATAATATCTTGACAAAAATGCTTACTTATGACTAAGCAAGTTTTCAAGGGACTTGTCAAAGAAAATGTCAATTTCCTCTATGAAAGTAAAGTATAGAACTCAAATTATTTGTCACACCACGAAGTACATAATGAAATCTGGAATCCATACTTCTTTAGACAAATTGCGAATCAAATCGGAAACTAACAATATTGTGGGTCAGTTATATTTCAATTTTAAAAATCTGGTTCAAAAACAGAGTACTTTCTTTATGTGACCTTTATGATATAATCTTGTCAGTTAAGTCATAGATTAGTATACAGGTGGAACTCACTTTGTAGTGGTTACTGTATAATGGACAAGAGGAAGGATGAAAACCTTAGTAACTTGGGCCTAAATTAAAAGGCCATCATAAGACCCCCAAATGTATATTAGTTGCTATTTAAATATAGGGGGCTCATACTTGACTTCGTGTGGGGGGGCAAGAAAATTGATTCTAGTTCTTCTTATATTAAACATGGGCAGATGGGTCATGCAAGTGGCTCGTTGGTCTAGGGGTATGATTCTCGCTTCGGGTGCGAGAGGTCCCGGGTTCAAATCCCGGACGAGCCCACCTCCTTTTCCAATAAATAGTGAGGAAAAGTATTTTCTCTAATATTCTTGCCGAAAAGATGGGATTTCATTGCATTGACAATGGGATTGTCTTCCGAGCAGCTGGGTACTTAATTCCAGATCCCCTTGATTGGGAGGTATCTGGAGTGTTGATGCTAGTTCGCAGACGCTTCCCCCACAGTTCCTGTTCTCCTGTGGATCTCTTTCCAAAAGTAAAGAACGAAGGCCTTGGACACCTAGTTTGTGCCTACGTGTGTACGTGCCTACGTACGTACGTGTGCGTACTTGACTGGGTGGGGCGGAGCGGGGAAGTGTGAATTACGGTCCACCAGTACCTGCCTTCCTCTGGTAGAGATGTGGATTTGCATATCCACTGCTATCTCCGACTTGAGTGATCATTCTCCCACTGGCAGCAGTTACTGGTACCGCACTGGCTAAAGTAAAAGGCACTCCTAGTTGCTGCCGCCGCCACTCCCACTGTAATCAACGCTTGGGATGTAAACCTCTTTCTTTTCCTGCGTTGCACCTTGGAGCTGCACTCCCTGGCCAGAGTTTATTTACCTATTCATTCAACAAATGAATATTCAGTGAATACTACGTGTCTGCCTCTGCTGCATCCCAGGGATGCGGTGAGGGACCAGGAATAAAAAATTTTTTAAAACCAGTTTTTGTTTCTATGGGATTTAATACCGCAAGTAACTAAAATTTTGCAATTACCTTGCGTCCTAAGAAGGAGTGTAGAATTCCCAGAGCACAACTATCCAGAGCCCACCTGTAGATTTCCGGGGAATATTGCCGGCCAGTTTGTCCACCGGGAGAGAAAAACCACGAAGAGAAATCACTAACACTTGGAAATTCCAGGGTTTCCCTACCCCAAACCTGGAAACTTGCCATACCTTCTCCTTGACCCCAAGAAACCTCTCAATTTGAAACTGTTGAAAACGTTCAAGTGAATTGATTAATGAAATTTGGAAGAAGAAGAAATAAGATGGAGAGGGAAGGTATTAATACAGTTACTTTGCTCATGCTAGCTAAATTAAGATATATCCTCAGGATAACCGTCTTAATGTGGTCGAAACAGAGTGAACACACACACAAACCACCACAGTTTCTTCCTTGCTTCTTGATAACCTAGAGACTCACCTGGCCCTGCTCATCTTGGTATTCTGAAATATTATCTCTTTTTTACCTTTCCTTGTTATTTTTTGTCTTTCTTTGATCAATTTTGGGAACCCAATAAGTATGAAGGTACACCTTTGGAGAAGGATTTCCTCCAACCTCTGTCCTTTAAGAATTTTCTCAGAATTCAAGAAGTCAGTTTTACATCATCTAAGCAGATTTAATGATCCTTTTCCAAGGGATTTTACTATCCCAAGAAGGATGAGTTAAAGATATTGCCTGATAGTAAATGGCAGAGGTAGATCACTTTACAAGTGAAGCCCACAGTCAATAAACTAGACTCCTAATCTCATTTTCAGTCATTTTTAGGGCCTAATTATATCTGCAGACCAGCAATCAAAGATCACTAGACATCTAAAGTGAATGTCTACCATGAAAGACAGAGATGAACATGAACTAAAAAAACAGAGGAAATATTATGCAGAGAGGAGAAAGAAAATCTCAGGCATGTTATTACATCTATTCTTGTTTTAAAAGAGGCTGCTGTTCAAGGTAACTCTTGAGTACAGAAGTCTCAAAGTTGAAATTGTGGGAGTAGACAGGAAAAACTTAATAGAATAGTTGAAATAAAATGTAAAGGACTTTTTCCAGAATGTAGAGTAATAATATAAGGGCACACTCCTGCAGTCATGCTCCTTCATATTTACCCAAATGAGCTGAAAATCTATGTCCACAAAAAGACCTGCACATGAATCTTTAAAGCAACTTTATTCATAATTGTCAATACTTGAAAGTAACCAAAATGCCCTTCAATACATTAATGGATAAACAAACTGGGGTACATCAATACAATGGAATATTAGTAATAAAAAGAACTAAACTATCAAGTCACAAAAAGACATGCAGGAAACTTAAAAAACATATTACTAAGTGAAAGAAGCCAATTTGAAAAGGCTGCATACTGTGTGATTCCAACTATATGACTTTCTGGGAAAAGTAAAGATATAGAAACAGTAAAAATACCAGTAGTTCTAGGGGATGTGTGGATGAAGAAGATGTGGAACACAGGGCAATATAACTATTCTGTGCGATACTGTAATGATGGATCCATGTCATTATACATTTGTCAAACCCAAAGAATGTCTAAAGTGAAGAGTAAACCCTAACATGAAGAATGTTAATAATAATGTATTAATATTGGTTCATCAGTTGTAACAAATGAACCAAATAATATAAGATGTAAATCATAGGAGAAGCTGTGGGGGACAATAGGTGTTACGTGTGGACTCTGTACTTTTTAATTAATTTTTCTGTACACCTAAAACTGCCTTAAAAATAGAGTCTATTAAAAAATATAAACAGATTGTAACTAGGAGAGAATAATACTTTTTGGAAAGCAGAGGAAACATCCCAGAGGTTTAAAGTCCAATTATAAAATATTCTAGGGAAAAAAAGGTAAAGTGAGAGAATACAGAACACATAAGTGAGAAAATTGACAAAAAAGTAAGTTAATTTCTCAAACTGAAATAGATGATTTTTCCAAATTTAATGATGTAGTAGAGCTCCCAGAACAGTGAATGAAAATAGATACACACAAAGGCATATCTTTCAGACATTTGAGTACATTGAAGACAAAGAAATCATCTTGAAAGAGAAAAAAACTAATTACAAATGAAACATAGTAATTAGAATGACTTTGTAATTCTCAAAAGCAATACTGAAGTCTAGAAGAAAATGGAGAACTCTTTCAAAATCCTGAAAGAAAATATTCCCTAGCATTCCATACCCAACCAAATATTTAAGCAAGTGTCAGAGAAATATAAAAGATATTCTCCAACACCAAAATATTAAAAAATCTTATATCTCCATTGAAATCTTTCTCAGGAAGACATCAGGATGAAAACTGTATAGCTAGTACAGAAAACACCCAATTTCTTTTTTTGTCAAAGCTTTTTTAGTTATTTGTGGTAATTTGAGAAAAAGCTTTAACATTCAGGAAACAAAAATATCATGAGAGACCAGTAAATGGTATTTTCCAATCATAATATATGAACAGTGATACTAATTCAATAAATATTATGATATAAGTAAATTCAGAAAAAAAATCAATAGTAAGGGTATCTGTATATGGTGTTATTTAAGGCAAGGAAAGAGAAATGAATCTTCTTTTTATTTAAGAAGTAATCAATAGAAAATACTAAACTGAAAAAAATTTGAAAGTAGAAATAAAAGCATCTGTATTAATTAAGACACAATTTGGTCTCTGTAACAAAGACCCCAAAGAACTGTACGTTAAAGGAAGAAGAAAGATAGCATTAAGTCATGTCTGACTCTTGCAATCCCATGAACTGTAGCCTGTCAGTCCCCTCTGTCCATGGGATTCTCCAGGCAAGAATACTGGAGTGGGTTGCCATTTCCTTCTCCAGGGGATCCTCCGGACCCAGGAATTGAATCCAGGTCTCCCACACTGCTTTTTCCAACTGAGCTACACAGGAAGCCTTCATGATCTCTCATGTAACAGTCTGAAGGTATAATCAATCCGAGAGTGATACTTTGGCTCTAGGGTGTTGGTTCTAATCTTCTATCTCATGGTTCCCACCTTCCTATGGGTTACTGTTTCCAATCTCTTTATATTTCATGACACCTTCATTCCTATAATGCTGCTTTTTCCAGCAATCAGATACAGTCAGAAGAGAGAAATGAATGGTATTTCTTTCCTCTTCTGAACATAACTTGAAAGCTTTACATCCACTTTATCTCTAATGCCCTGGTTTAGAAATTGGCCACATGGCCACGCATCAGGGAAAGTTGTGCACTGTAATTTTTTCATGGATGTCTATGAACGCTACCAAATTTCCGTTTCTTGGAAGGAAAGAACAAATACCGATGGTAACTAGCCATCTCTGCCATAGCATGATATGTGGAAACATGCTGGTAAAACAAAAACAACACAAACAAAAAGCCAAATGACTGAAAATCTTTGCCTCTACCAAAGGGGGAAGAGAACCACTTTCTAACACACACATATTTCTGAAGTACTTGAGATTTTGAAACATATAATTTTAAACATCTTAATTTAAAAAAAAAAATAAGCTTTAAGCTGAGAACCAAGGGTGGATAAAAACATTTATCCAGGTTAAAATGAAAAAGGGCAAGAGCACTCCATGAGGGAAAATGTCTTGTTGGAAGAAAGGGGAAATAAATTTTTCTTAATACAATATTGTGAATTGGACTGAGCATGAAAAATAAGGTGGAGGGACATGGGTTAAATTGAGGTGAAGATCCAGGCAGAACAATGCAGCCTATATTAAAATATAAGGATTTTTCCAAAAATATTTTAAATTTATTTCTAAACGAAGGATAGTTGTTTTGCAATACTGTGTTGGTTTCTGCCATACTTCAGTATGAATCAGCCATAGGTAAACATATGTCCCCTACCTCTTGTCCCTCCCTCCCACCCCCACTCCCCAATTTTTTTTTTTTTAAAGACTTTTCCAAGCAAGAAGAGAGATTGATTCTCTGGGACAAGTTAAGGGTGGTTTTTCACTGAAGAAAATGTTAGAGCAACCTAAGATAGTGTCCTCATGAAATGGAGTAGTACTGTATGATTGTTGCCCCACACTCCCCATGTCTTTTGCCTGCCTTTTGTCTGTGAAAACTTAGTCAAAGAATAAGTTTAATCAGAGAAGTGAGAAATGCTGAAACAAAGGAAAACAATCAAAGGAGACTAAATACTAACAATGCAGTCATTAAGCACAGTTAAGGGCCTTTCTCAAAGGCTATAGATAATATTCTGAGCCATATCCTGTGAGCTGTCTTATAGATTCCAAAACATCAGGTGGAAAGGTTAACTACAGGATGACCAGACTGTACCCAGGACATGAGCTACCACAATTCTGAGCTGACTGCAAAGAAATGGGAACAAGTGCACCCTGGAACTGAGGATTAACTGTACCTAAAACAATCAAGATGATGCTGGTCAGACCACTGATGACCAATTTGAAGATAACTGTTAGAGATGACTGTGCTGCTTCTGCATGCAGCCCCTCCACCAAGGACTCTTTCTATAAATGCTTTCAACCCCTGCTTGTGGGGGTGGGGGGAGAGTGGGGAGTCGGCCTTTGGACAGGTGTCCGCCACCCCTATGCTCACTTGCCAGCAACTGAAATAAAGCAAACTTTCCTTTCCACCAACCTGGCCTGTTTACTGGCTTTTGAGCAGTGAGCAGTCAGACCCCCTCCCCATGCACCTTTAGGTAACACTCACACTAAGAGTGTGAAAATGAAGCAGGAATCTGTTCCTATAGGATTTCTTCCATGTTTGCTGTTGTTCATCCTGTGATTGATTTACTTAATCTTCACAAGAAAATTTTTCATGACCAGGTTCCATTCTCAGATTTATTGATGTTTCCTGACCAGCCTCTCACATGCTTCAGCACAACAGCCACAGTGATTTCCAACAGTTTTCTAGATATTCGTCAGCTTTGAGCACACCCTTTCCTCAGTCTGGGACACCCTCATTTTTCTCACCTCTAGAAAATTTGCTCAAGGCTCAGCTTGAGGCTCAGTATTACCATCTTTTCTCAGGCATTTATGATTCACTATAATTAGAGTTAGTCTGTACTCATGTTCATTCATGTGCATGTTATTCATTCCATGAAACAATCAAACCAAAGTTCCCCAAAGACAGCTAAAATAGGTTTTTTCACTCTTTCCCAGAAACATTTTTTCAACTCATTTAAAAAAATGAGTCACTTAAAATTTTTAGCACTGCTCCCCTTGTAAGAGCAAATGAAAGTTGGGAAACATTTCCTCTAGAAAACCATTCAAGAAACACGCGGGTATTTGGAAGGAAAACGGAGTTCATGGCTCCTCTGATGCGGATGATCCGAGAGGAGAACTCCAAGAATTAAGGATTCTTTTCTACACAATTCACCCTGCAAAAGGGGCAATAACATTGAATAGAAATTGAGCCCTATTCAGATTCATCGTTTAATTTTCCGAATTATTTTATTAACCCCGAGTTAGGAGTCCACATTCGTCAGCTTCCCTGACAACGACTCCAGGGGGACTGTTTTTGGGAACCTCTGCTCCCTGCGGTTTTTTCGGCGGCGCTCTGGGGGCGCTGGACCAGGCTCCCCGAACGCGAGAGGGTGACAGCAAACTCGGACTTGATGCTGAGGTGCCCCCTGCCCGCAGCGGGAGAAAAGGAATGAAGGACCACGCAAATGTGTTTCTACCAAGTCTCTTGTGAGAGCTAAGCTTGGTTTTGTTTTGTTTTTCCCCGTTGCAGCTTTTCCAATTCAGTTCTTTGTCCATTCGTGTGAAAACGGGCCACCTCCACGTCTCTCAGACGTCTCCAAGCCATCTCCTAACCGTCTTTCTTTCTGAAGTAGTGAGTTCCCGAGTATGAACTCTGAAATAAACCTTGCCAAATACCTGGGGCGTGAAGACGAGGTGGCCGAGTGGTTAAGGCGATGGACTGCTAATCCATTGTGCTCTGCACGCGTGGGTTCGAATCCCACCTTCGTCGACCTGGCATTTTTAGTAAGGAGAAGGGAAGATCACCTACCCAGATCTAAACTTTGAATTCATCTACGAGAAAGCTGCTCTTACTGCCCTACTCACAATTGTTACTGTGGTATTCGGCTGAAAGTTGATTTGGCTACTGTCATTTGATGAAGTTCCTTCAGGGAGGTGGAGGAAGAGGTAAGTGAAAGACAAAGCTGGTAGAAACTGGAATCTGGTCTCTCCAGTCCCTCATTTTAGAAGTTATTACTCCAATAAAATAAATTCATCAACAGATATAGTCAGCAGAACAGACAGACCAAGGCAGAATTTGAATTAGATTCTCAAGAACAAATCTACTGACCAAAATTGAAGAAAGGTATAGCACTGAAGAGATGAATACATGAGTTTTTAAAAGATCAAGGAATTTGGAGGTAACTTAGTTTCAGATGACAACCACACAAACCTCTTTCTAAGAGGCCACATTCAGTATTCTGCTTGAGGGTGGACCCAAGAATCTGTTGCTGAAGAGTGATTGGATTGGATATTTCCAAATTGTGCCCCTGAGAACTTGAAAATGAAGACACCCTGAGTAAAGGCCACATGAAAAGAAGCATCATTTAAAGACTGTCAGAATCCCAGGATTTGGTAGGGGAGATGGTTGGGAAAGTCTGGGTAGAGTGACTTGCAGGACTCCATCTGAGACTTTCAGTGAACTGAAGGTTGTATCATAAAGCAACAATAAAGTCTTATTTTACCCCATTGGGAGATTAAAATTTGTTCTTTGTGATAATGGACATGACGCACATGTTCTTCACTCTACCACGTTGCAGCTAAAGTACCCCAAACTGAAAGAAAGGGTGTCCTCTTTCCCTGAGGTATTCATATTTAATCTTCTTGGCCTGCTAGAAAGTGATATCCTTGACTATACGTAAGGTGAGACTCTCATAAGCCACAGAATAGATATCAGACAAATTTTCCTGGGTGCACTTCCTAGGCTTTAATTCATTTCCACTGGTGAATTACAGTTCTTGTTCCTTACTTGTAGGCTTTTCATAACTAACTTTAAAAAGGTATACTGCAGTTTTGCTTTTTCCTATTATATTTTAATTTGGCCCAAGAACTGAATTTTTACTTTTACTTTAAAAAATAGCTTTATTAAAGTATAACTGGTATATGATGAACTGCATATATTTACGGGGTACATTTTAATGAATTTTGACATATGTATACACATACCATGACCCCAATCAAGATAGTGAACTTATCTGTTGTCCCTGAAGCCTCACTGTCCCTTTTAGTACTTCTTTTCTCTTGCCTCCCCTGTGCTGACTTTTGAATTACGTTTCTTTAGCTGTGTCAGAAAGATTACAAAATGGTGTAACTAGAGATGCAGAAACCAGAAGTTATTCAAACATGGAAGAGCCCCAGATGCCAGATTATGTACCTTCTATCAGCCTCTAAAGTCAGAGGTGGCCTATATGTGACACAGCATTTCCTCCACAGTACTATTTACCACGAATGGATGAAGAAATAAGTGAAAAGAAAAAGAATGTGCAGGAATAATCTACAAGATTTGGCAAGTCCTTGGAGTTCAGATATGTATTTAACCGGTGAAGAAATCTTCAAATCTGTAAATATATATTAAGAGAACTGGCAAGCACACGTGAAGAAGGAATGCGGAGAGAACATGAGTTGGATGAAAGAACACACATTTAAGAGTAAAAAAAGAAGTCTGCTTTCCACTAGTGGCATTGCCACTTAGCCATGTGACTGAAGAAGCTATTTTCCCCTGAGCCTCAGCTTCACATCTTAAATGAGGATAATGATATGTGTTCATGAAAAATTAAACTGGACTCAATAAAACAATGTGAGTGATTCACTTTTTATCTTTCCCTGATCTACAGTCCTGAATAGATAGTGGCAATTATTGCTGAGGTCCTTTTGGTGGTATTTCAAAAAGTATCTCAGGTCATTTGTTTGCAAGTGCAGATTTAAAGTAAGGAGTTTAGGCTGGAGATAAATTCAAGTAATTCATTCCTTCATTGGTTGGACTAGATGGGATACTCCATCTAATATGGCCAGGGAGGAGACTATGGGTAGTGAAAAAAAGAATGAAATTTCAGAAGGTAAGAGAGTTTGAGAAAATCAGAGCTGGTGAAGAAAAAAAAACTAGCCAAAGACAAACACAACTATCCTCACTCAAAAGTCCATGAGCATGGAATGTCATCTACAGCACCACCCTCTAACGTTGGGTCCCTCTTAACTGTAGGGGTAAAATAGAAGTCTTGTTGACCCATGTGGAGAATTCCTTAGACACTGGTGTTTCTCTTCTGAGAGAAACATTAATCCAGAAAACAGTACTCTGAAGAGAGGTGGATTTGTCATTTCCTGTTAACCGAAAGCCTGAAGCCAACGAGGGTGCATGTCTTTCCTGACAGAATGGAGATTCAGAGAAGACAATATCTTGAAGTGACTCAACATGATATTTTCCTTTTTTTTTTTGGCATATAAAAATGAAATAATGTAAGTAACAATAATCATTGGTAAGAAAAATTCATGAAAAATGAGAAACCTGAATTTTTAACAAAACCTAAGTTTTTTTGTGTGTTTTTTTTTTGCAGGGGAAGAAAACTGGGAGTTCAACCAGAAGCAGCACTCAAAGAATGGCAGGAAGTGGAGACAATTTGTTTTTTTCCCACTGAATCATCCACCCAAGAGAGTAAAGTCTTTGAGGGTCTACCATAACAACAGGGGAGAATATTACTTCATCCATTTATTTGGAGATATACTGTGTTCCAGGCACTGTTCTAGAAGCTGGGCATACAATAATGATCAAAGTAGAATAAAACAGAGAAATTCAGCTCTCAGTTGACTTACATTCTGGTGAAGAGGACGGCATGGTGAAGATAATAAGCAAAAAATAAGTAAAGTATAGATGGGGAAACAGTGGAAACCATGGCTGACTTTATTTTTCTGGGCTCCAAAATCACTGCAGATGGTGACTGAAGCCATGAAATTAAAAGATGCTTACTCCTTGGAAGGAAAGTTATGACCAACCTAGACAGCATATTAAAAAGCAGAGATATTACTTTGCCAACAAAGGTCCATCTAGTCAAGGCTATGGTTTTTCCAGTGGTCCATGTATGGATGTGGAGTTGGAACTATAAAGAAAGCTGAGCGCCGAAGAATTGATGCTTTTGAACTGTGGTGTTGGAGAAGACTCTTGAGAGTCCCTTGGACTGCAAGGAGATCCAACCAGTCCATCCTAAAGGAGATCAGTCCTGGGTGTTCATTGGAAGGACTGATGTTGAAGCTGAAACTCCAATACTTTGGCCACCTGATGCGAAGAGCTGACTCATTTGAAAAGACCCTGATTCTGGGAAAGATTGAGGGCAGGAGGAGAAGGGGATGACAGAGGATGAGATGGTTGGATGGCATCACCGACTTGATGGACATGGGTTTGGATGGACTCCGGGAGTTGGTAATGGACAGGGAAGCCTGGCATACTGCGGTTCATGGGGTCGCAAAAAGTCAGACACGACTGAGTGACTGAACTGAACTGAACTGTCAGCATGTCAGATCTTGATACATATTATGAAGAACAGTGAGTAGGAATTGGAAATTTGCTTGGGGTGGCTCAGATAGAAAGATGACATTCAAAGAATGCCTCATCAACAGGACAAATACCTGTGTTAGGACTTCAATGTCCCTTCCTTACAAAAAGCACAGTGGTCCCATTCCAGGAAGGGAACACGAATTCAGCTACTCCACAACTCTCCTGACCAGGTTCAGCTCCTGAGCAGCTTGTCAAGAGACCCATGCTTCCTCTCAAATGAGCATCAGGCTTATTTTCAGGGAAGGTGCAGCCAGTGTAATAACTGCTTTGACCTCTGATTACCCTTTCAGGTCACTGGTTCAAGTGCACCTGCTGAGAAGTCCTGGCTACTCTACTTACTAATAGGAAAGAATTCCAAGCTAGATAATGAGAAAAGCAAGGGGCAGAACTTGAGAGGAATATAGCCATTGGCCATTTGAGTTAACGGGGACACAGAAAATCCACATTCATATATTTGTGTTTGTATAAAGAAATTCCAGACACATAAGAAACTAATAACGTGGTTCCTTGTTATTGATGAGAGAACTTGATCAGATGAGACTTATGTTTGAAGTAATATTGTTTCTTGTATTTTTACATATACAGTTATTAAAGTCTAGCAATGGATTGCCTAACAGAAACCACAGAACAAAATATTAACTGTATTATCTTAAAGGGCCACAAGATGGCGAAAGCGTTTCTTGATTGTCGAGCCTGTGCGCTGGAAGAAGGGGACCACCGCTGCTATGAACTCCCCTGTGCAAATCGCCTCTTTCCTGGTTTCCTTAGTTCAATCTCCAGAATTTCTCTTCGCCAACATTTGATTCCTCTCATTATCACCCCTTATTGACCGGAAGAGAATTATGTTCGTTAATTGGTCTAGCTTTTTAAAGAAAACATTTTTTGGGGAAAGGGGAAGGGAGGCAGGGAAGGGACACATTGAAGTATACACAAAAGTACACAGAAGAGAATAAGGTACTTCCAAGTGCCCATCAGGCAAAGCTTCAACAGTTAACCAACATCTCTTGTGCTGTTTTTTTATCCACCCACCAGGTACACTGTGGGGGAGGGTTACAGTGTAAAGAAATCATAAACATGTTTCAATCATGAATATTTCAAACATCCCAACAGATACAGAATTCAACAAAATACAAGATTTTCTCACCTAAGAAAAATTTTAAATCATCCAATAACTAGTACTAGAAAAAAAAAAACTTCAGTTGCCTCAAATATTTTATTTTTTTACAATTTTTTTCTGATTTGCATTCCTTTAGATGCTGGAGTAAAGAGATAAGATGATCACTCGGAGGTTAAGGAGCCCTCCCTGCACATAAACACGCCTTGGGGGTGGGGGTGCGGTCAAAAGGGAGGGAGTGCCATCCCATAACAGCTGATGCCAAACTTCCCACAGGCCTCAGTGGTGGAATTCATCTTGAAGAAAAGATGTACTCTTATGTTGAGGCGTGTCCTAGAACAGGTCAGATGTGGGATTAGAATCAAGATAATTGGTCAAAGGTAAACACAGACCTGAAAGAACTACCCTGTATACATTAACTGCCTCTTTACTATACTCCTCATTAGAAAGGATACCCACACCCTTTCTCTCTGGGTGGGTGTTTCTATCTTGTTTTTGTCTTTCTCATGTGCTCTCCCACTTATGTCTCTAATTAATAAATTTTGTACCTGTTTTTAAAGTTTTTGCCTCTTTGAGAAATACATTTTTTAAATAGAGGAAGAGCCAGAGGAACTTTGCTTCTAGCCTCTAGCCCCTGGTGGGTTCCTGGTTTTCATCCAAGCTAGCTAGGTCTGGATTAAAGATTTACTGAGCATGGCCCCACCCATCAGAACAAGACCCAGTTTCCCCCACAGTCAGTCTCTCCCATTAGGAAGCTTCCATAAGCCTCTTATCCTTATCCCTCAGAGGGCAGACAGAATGAAAACCACAATCACAGAAAACTAATCAAACTGATCACATGGACCACAGCCTTGTCTAACTCAATGAAACTATGAGCCATGCCATGTAGGGCCACCTAAGACAGACAGGTCATGTTGGAGAGTTCTGGAGTGGACGTGGTCCACTGTTGAAGGGAATGGCAAACCACTTCAGTATTCTTGCCTTGAGAAACCCATGAACAGTATGAAAAGGTAAAAAGATATGACACTGAAAGATGAATTCCCCAGGTTGGTTGATGCCCAATACGCTACTGGAGAAGAGTGTAGAATTAACTCCAGAAAGAATGAAGAGACGGAGCCAAAGTAAAAACAGCACCCAGTTGTGGATGTGACTGGTGATGGAAGTAAAGCATGATGCTGTAAAGAACAATATTGTATAGGGACCTGGAATGTTAGGTCCATGAATCAAGATAAATTGGAAGTGGTCAAACAGGAGATGGCGAGTGAACATCAACATTTTAGGAATCAGTGAAATAAAATGGACTGGAATGAGCAAATTTAACTCAGATGGCCATTATATTGACTACTGTGGGCAAGAATCCCTTAGAAGAAATGGAGTAACCCTCATAGTCAACAAGAGTCCGTAATGCAGTTCTTGGGTGCAATCTCAAAAATGACAAAATTATCTCTGTTCGTTTCCAAGGCAAACCATTCAATATCACAGTAATCCAAGTCTATGCCCCAACCACTAATGCTGAAGAAGCTGAAGTTGAATGGTTCTGTGAAGACCTACAAGGCCTTCTAGAACTAACTTCCAAAAAAGATGTCCTTTTCATCATAGTGGACTGGAATGCAAAAGTAGGAAGTCAAGAGATACCTGGGGTAACAGGCAAATTTGGCCTTGGAGTACAAAATGAAGCAGGGCAAAGTCTAACAGTTTTGCCAAGAGAATGCCCTGATTTTAGCAAACACTCTCTTCCAACAACACAAGAGATGACTCTACACATGGACATCACCAGATGGTCAATACCGATATCAGATTGATTATATTCTTTGCAGCCAAAGGAGGAGACGCTCCATACAGTCAGCAAAAACAAGATTGGGAGCTGACTGTGGCTCATATCATGAACTCCTTGTTGCAAAATTCAGACTTAAATTGAAGAAAGTAGGGAAAACCACTAGACCATTCAGGTATGACCTAAATCAAATCCCTTATGATTATACAGTGAAAGTGACAAATAGATTCAAGGGATTAGATCTAATAGACAGAGTGCCTGAAGAACTATGGACAAAGGTTTGTGACATTGGACAGGAGGCAGTGATCAAGACCATCCCCAAGAAAAATAAATGGTTGTCTGAGGAGGCCTTACAAATAGCTGAGAAAAGAAGAGAAGCAAAAGGCAAAGGAGAAAAGGAAAGATATAAGCATCTGAATGCAGAGTTCCAAAGAATAGCAAGGAGAGATAAGAAAGCCTTCCTCAGTGATCAATGCAAAGAAATAGAGGAAAACAATAGAATGGGAAAGACTAGATATCTCTTCAAGAAAATGAGAGATACCAAGGAAATATTTCATGCAAAGATGGGCACAATAAAGGATAGAAATGGTATGGACCTAACAGAAGCAGAAGATATTAAGAAGAGGTGGCAAGAATGCACACAACTATACAAAAAAGATCTTCATGACCTAGATAACAATGATGGTGTGATCACTGGACTAGAGCTAGACATCCTGGAATGCGAAGTGAAGTGGGCATTAGGAAGCATCACTATGAACAAAGCTAGTGGAGGTGATGGAATCCCAGTTGAGCTATTTCAAATCCTAAAAGATGATGCTGTGAAAGTGCTGCACTCAATGTGCCAGCAAATTTGGAAATCTCAGCAGTGGCCACAGGACTGGAAAAGTCAGTTTTCATTCTAATCCCAAAGAAAGGCAATGCCAAAGAATGCTCCAATTATGGCACAGTTGCACTCATCTCACATGCTAGTGAGACAAACGGCCTCAAGTTTCTCTGCGTTCACTGAACCGCAAAAAGCCACGTTTCGTCTCTTGTTTCCTATTTTATGAATATAGGGCAAAAGGAAAGCAGTACCCTAATTAGAAACACGGGCTTCCCTCGTGGCTGAGGTTAAAAGCTTCTGCTTCCAATGCGGGAGACCTGGGTTCGATCCCTGGGTCGGGAAGATCCCCTGGAGAAGGAAACGGCAACCCACTCCAGTATTCTTGCCTGCAGAATCCCATGGACGGAGGAGCCTGGTAGACCCCAGTCCATGGGGTCGCAAAGAGTCGGACACGACTGAGCGATTTCACTATCTATATATCTAATTAGAAACAAAGCGATAGTATTTCTCAGTGTGAAAATATCCATCTGGTTCCTTACTCTCCAACCAACTAGCCGAAAATGTTTATTCAAGGAGCTTGTGAGTGCTGGGCTGGGCGGCAGTTAGCCGGCTTGTCCCGCGCACGGAAACCAGTGGTTCCTTCCTCGATGCCGGCAACCAATCAGGACCCGGGAGGAAGGGCTGGCGCTCACCGCCAAATTTAAAACTTCCCGCCTAACCTCTGCACGCAGGCAGGACTCAAAACTCCTTGTCCCAGACCGGCGACTAAGGAAGTATTTGTGTTATGAAAGTTCTTAATCCCAATGGCTATCAGAACGAGTACCAGAGCTCTTTTTACATGCACGAAATTCCTGAGTAACAGTAAAGATCAGAACCAAAATTACACAAGGAACTTCAGAGCTTTGCCAGTCAGGTAACGTTATACTTGTCATTAGTGGATCGCGAGCTTACTGTGCCAAAAACAAGATGGTTTAGGAACTGCTCTACCTCCCAAGACCCAGGGCAGAAAGAGAATAAGCATCAGCTCTTTCTCTGAGAACATGGGTGGCTCTTAAAAGAGCCGTTAAAATCGTTTGCAACCGACTCACAGTTTACTTGGCACTAGTATACTTGGTGACGGCCTTGGTGCCCTCGGACACCGCGTGTTTGGCCAGCTCCCCGGGCAGCAGCAGGCGCACGGCCGTCTGAATCTCCCTGGATGTGATAGTTGAGCGCTTGTTGTAATGCGCCAGGCGCGATGCCTCGCCCGCGATACGCTCGAAAATGTCGTTCACAAACGAGTTCATGATGCCCATGGCCTTGGACGAGATGCCGGTGTCCGGGTGGACCTGCTTCAACACCTTGTACACGTAGATAGAGTAGCTCTCTTTGCGGCTGCGCTTGCGCTTCTTGCCGTCTTTCTTCTGCGCTTTGGTCACCGCTTTCTTAGAGCCCTTTTTCGGGGCCGGAGCAGACTTAGCCGGTTCAGGCATGGTGAAAGACAGATTAAACAAATTCAGAAGAACACACAGAAGATACGTTGGGTCCTTTTTATATAGAACCTCTTATGCAAATAAGGTGATACATTAAGGTCTCACTCTTATTGATGGCTGTTCTGAAGACGTCAGAAATTAGTTCTGCCCAATTAGAACGCAAGAATACCAATTCGCATTCCCATTGGCTAAAATGAAGCCACAATCCTAGCCAATGACATGTCTTTTTTTTCGCGCCTAATAAGGGTTATAAAAAAAGGCCACCCTTGAAATTTCACTACTTTGATAGCCGTTTGGGGTGAAGTTAAGTTTACGATGTCTGGGCGAGGTAAACAAGGCGGCAAGGCTCGTGCCAAAGCCAAGACACGCTCCTCGCGAGCCGGGCTCCAGTTCCCCGTGGGTCGTGTTCACCGGCTGCTCCGGAAGGGCAACTATGCGGAACGGGTTGGAGCCGGGGCCCCGGTGTACCTAGCGGCGGTGCTGGAGTACCTGACGGCCGAGATCCTGGAGCTGGCGGGCAACGCGGCTCGGGACAACAAGAAGACCCGCATCATCCCGCGCCACCTACAGCTGGCCATCCGCAACGACGAGGAGCTCAACAAGCTGCTGGGCAAAGTCACCATCGCTCAGGGCGGCGTCCTGCCCAACATCCAGGCGGTGCTGCTACCCAAGAAAACCGAGAGCCACCACAAGGCCAAGGGCAAGTAAGCTGCCTGAATTATAGCAACTCCGAGGAATCCAAACCAAAGGCTCTTTTCAGGGCCACCCATATTTTCTGTAAAAGAGCTTGACATTTGTTAATGTTGGATGGCAGAAAAATGCAAAACTTGTTAGGAAAGTTTTTAGCTTCATATAGTGGCATCTATGGATTCCAGGTCAAAAACCCAATTTGGTCAATTTAGCTCATTTTTCAACTAATTTTTCTCACTGAAATTGCTTCTTCTGTGGGATTTTTTAGCATTTAGTTTATTAATATCTCACTCATCCGATTGTATGTTTAAAATTCTGGTATTGGTATAAGTAAGACTTGTTGGAATGAATGTTGACAATATCTAGCAGTCCAAGACACTGAAATGGCCTATCAAAAAAAGTAAAATATTTGACTTACAACAGGCTGTTTAGAAGGTATGTAACCCAAGTGATTATTCAATTGTGCTTAAATATGTCTTCCAATTTTAGGGGGAGGGGGTGCCCTACAGTTTGTGGGATCTTAATTCTCTGATCAGAAATTGAACTCTGGCCCTCGACAGTGAAAGAGTGGATCCTAACCACTGGATCACCAGAATTCCCCAGGAATGGTTTTGTGACATAAGCCATTTTGGCCAAAATCTTTCTATATAAGCCTAGTGGCAATGGTTGTCCTTTAACAGTCTCAGTAATCAATGATCTGAAGAGAAGTAAGAATGCAGGAATAAAGGAAAAGCAGTCAAAAGATAACAGTTCAGCAATAAAACAAAGTTCCAGTTCCTCCTCAAGGCGTGTAGATAATCTGACACAATCTTTGAGTTCTGCAGGAAGGACCCCACCTAGGTGGAGGATGGAGTGATAATTTTGCCCCTGGTGACTTGAATCAACTAAAGCTTGGACTCTCTCAACCTTTGCCCCAATTCTATGTTTTCTCCTCTACTCCAGACCCTACATGGATATGCATATTCCCTTCGCTTAAAACCCCCAATTTTGCTGTTCAGGGGGAAACTGCATTGGGAATATCCCTGGTGTTCTCTTTAATTGCTGCTTGTAATAACAAATCCTTTCTTCCTTCTGATCTTTGGCTTGGTTGTACCTTTTGGTTCGATACCCACCAAGGGGCAAAACCCAGTTTTCAGATAACAAGTCTTGTAATAAAAGACAAATTCTAAAGAGAAAAACAAATTTCTTAACATGTGTACATCATGTACACATGGAAGAAACCCAGGGGAAAAAACCCACCACCCAAGGTGCCTTTGAAGGCCAGGAGTTCTCTGGAGGCTTTCACTGCTGAGACTGAGAATTCATTTCCTATTGGGGGAACTGAGATCCCTCAAACTGTGAGGTATAGACCAAAAAACAAAAAAAGAACTCCACCATAAATACTATCTTCTGTTGAAGATGTGAGGAGGTCAGTTATGAAGAGGTTACCAGGGAAACAAGAGTAGATTCTTTTAGGCATATTTAAATTGATACCTTCTCCATTGTCTATTGGGATTAAAATTGTCCTTCCTGGTAGAGAGGAGGGACGTCTCTGTCAATTTGTGTCCAACTTTTAGGAAAATCAAAGGAAGACAAGAAGACTTTCTTGTATCTGCTTCATCTCAAATGCTTCAGTTGGGCAAATCAATCCTTGTGCTAAATGGAGTATCTTGGGGTGGCCTATTCTATCCTTCAATACCAACTACTAATATTTTGTTGATTTATACTCTTGTAAAAGTAAAAAATCTATATTAATAAAAAATCTGAACTCAGCCTTATAAATGATACACAGAGAATATTTCTAAACAAAAGTTTTAAAGCAAATTAAAGTTCTTTCAATACAATACAGGCTGCCCCAATGGCTCAGGGGTAAAGAATCTGCCTGCAGGGTAGGACACTCAGGAGACGCAGGTTTGATCCCTGGGTGGGTCCGGAAGATCCCCTTAAGAGAAGCCTGGCAGACCACAGTCCATGGGGACCTCCACCATTGCAATAACTTTAAAGTTTTTTTTTTTTTTTTCATTTCAAATCCAAAGTTCTGGGTTAATAATGTAGTTAAACATTTTTTTCTTATATTTGTAAGTATTTATGCTCCATTACAGACAGTTTGGGCATCTATTCATTTTGAGATAAGATAAAGATCAAGTTTAAGATCAAGAATATTTAAGGAAGATCAAGAGCAGAGAAAACAAGGGTTTCTAGAAAGCGAGTTCACAGAGACAGGAAGAGATCAGATCATGTAGGGCTCTATGATCATGTAGGTTTTATATGCTATGTTATGTTTTTGCAAATCATTCTAAGGGTTTCAAATGAAGGAATGGCATAACCTAATTTACATTTCTTTGAAAGTTCACTAAGGCAACTATATGGTGAATACAAAGTTTAGAAGTAATGATATAAATTAGGAAGCTATTGCAATGGTCTTTTTGAGAGATAATGGTGGTTTGGCCTAAACTGGGGGCAATAGATGATGGTTTGGTATAGATATATTTCACAAGTGTAACCGATAGTTTGCTGCTGAATTTGATTCATACTGTGTAGGAGAGGGGAAAAAATATTTTTCCCTTTGAATTCTTGGCTGATACTTCCTATAAGACAAGTTCAAAATCACCAAATTTTTATTAACATGTATACCTCATGTGTATAGGAGAAACACTTAGGAAAAATAAATAAGTTCCTCAAGATGACCCAAGCCACCACCTTACATATAATCTTTGTTGCTGTTCAATTGCTAAGTCAAATCTGAATCTTTGCCACCCCATGGACCGCAGCACACCAGGCTCCTCTGACCTCTGCTATCTCCCTCAGTTTTCTCAAATTCATATTCATTGAGTCGGCGATACTGTCTAACCATCTTATCCTTGGTCTCCGCCTTCTCCTTTTGCCTTCAGTCTTTCCCAACATTAGGATTTCTTCCAACGAGTCAGCTCTTCACATCAGGTGGCCAAAGTATTGGAGCTTCAGCTTCCGCATCAGCCTTCCAATGAATGTTCAGGGTTAATTTCCTTTAGGATTGACTGATTCGATCTTGCATTCCAAGGGACTCTCAAGGATCTCCAGGATGATAGTTTTAAAAGCATCAATTCTTTGGTGCTAAGTGTTCTTTATGGTCCAACTCTCACATCCATACATGACTACTGGAAAAACCATAGCTTGACTATGCAGACTTTAGTTGGCAAAGTGATGTCTCTGCTTTCTAATATACTGTCTAGGTTTATCATAGCTTTTTTTCCAAGGAGTGTCTTTTAATTTCATGGCTCCAGTCACTGTCCTCAGTGATTTTGGAGCCCAAGAAAATAAAATCTGTCAATGATGGTACCAGATGCTTAGTTTTTTGAATGTTGAGTTTTAAGCCATCTTTTTCACTATACTCTTTCACCCTCTTCACAAGGTTCTTTAGTTCTTCACTTTCTGTTAGAGTGGTATAATCTTCATATCTGAGGTTGTTGATATTTCTCCTGGCAATCTTGATTCCAGCTTGTCATTCGTCCAGCCTGGTATTTCACATTATGTACTCTGCATAGAAGTAAATAAGCAGGGTGACAATATACAGCCTTGTCATATTTCTTTCCCAGTTTTGAACCAGTCTGTTGTTTCATGTTTAGTTCCAACTGTTGCTTCTTGACCTGCATACAGGTTTCTTGGAGACAGGTAAGGTGGTCTGCTTTTCCCCTCTCCTGAAGAATTCTCCACAGTTTGTTGTGATCCACACAGTCAAAGGCTTTAGTGTAGTCAATGAAACAAAAGTAGATGTTTTTCTGGAACTCTCTTGCTTTCTCCATGATCCAACGAATGTTTGCAATTTGATTTCTGGTTCCTCTGCCTCTTTGAAAGCTAGCGTGTACATCTGGAAGTTCTTGGTTCACGTACTGCTGAAGCCTAGCTTGAAGGATTTTGAGCATAACCTTTCTAACATGAAATGAGCTCAATTGTACAGTAGATTGAACACCTTTGGGGACTGAAATGAAAGACAAAACAAAGTTGTATGAGGGAAGGGGTTTGGGGCATGGTTGCCATTAGAAGTTTTCCCAAAAAATGCATAGTAAACCAAAGTAAGGGACCTCCCCAGTGGCTCACAGGTAAAGAATCCACCTGCAATGCAGGAGATGCAGTTTTGATGCCTGGGTCTGGAGGATCCCCTGGAGAAGGGCATAGCAACCCACTCCAGTATTCTTGTGGGAAAATCTCATGGACAGAGGCTGGTGGGCTATGGTCCATGGGATCACAGAGTCAGGCATGACTGAAACCACTGAACACAATGCAGATTAAAGTGGGTGCTTTCTCTTTTTTTTTTTTTTTTACAATTTAGAATCCTCCTCTGCTTAGTATGGGGAGGGAGACATAAATGGAGCTTTCCTCTATAAGTGTCTCTTACAAAAGTATAATTTTTGTTTTCAGAAATTCTATGTTATTTCTCAAAAATAATTAGTTCAAAATAATCCTTAGGACAAGAGAGGTGGCATAGTTTGGGGTGGCATGTTCAGCTACACTGCAACTGTGAAAGAACATAAAGATATAAAGAAAATATTTGATTTAAACTAAAATTTATCTTGACCTATTAAGTCAGTTACTATGTGTTTTTAAACATAGTATTGTATAAAATACTATACAAAAGGAAGAGCATTGTATTTTTATAATACATTGTATCTTAATAGAAAAATAAACCTTTGTCTCTCAATTTCAGAAATTATAAAGAATCTGACAAACTTTTCACATATACACCCATTACTAGTCTTACAATCACTAGCTGTTATGCAGAAACTCATGAAATCCGATAGGGAGGGAGGCTAGTAGTTGGTGGGAATTTTACTGATTTTTTTTAAAAGTAGAGAAGGGTTTGTAAAATATATTCCAGTTAACTAATGTTAGGAAAATATAATTTAAAACAAGATCGACTAAGCTTCATGCTTATTCAAACCATTGTGCCCAACACAGGCAATGTTTTATTAAAGAGATTTCAAAAAGAGGGAAAAAACCTGTTACATAGGTAAGAGGATACATCCATTACATTAGTAGGCTTTGCAATCTGGAGTCGGAAAACTGGAAAACGGAGCACTTTCCCTTGAACACATTTCAAAAAGAGGACTCTCAGGTCCTTGAGGAAACATTCTTGAGATAGGAAGCTAGCCAAAGGGTGTTTTTAGCCTTTAAGAAAATGTACATACCTTTGAAAAGGACCGAGAAAAAATTTTTGAAAGAGAAAAAGGAAAGGAAAGGGACCCTCAGGGATAATTAAGCTCTTATTTTCAATTTGTATTTGCCCTTAAATTAACTTGAATTAACCTATACTAGCTATCTACCCCCTCTATAAAATATACTGAATTTTGTTCCTGTTATTTGAATCAGTTTTTTTTCAAAACTTTTTATTGATTTCATAAAATTGATAGTTTATAGGAGTCCTTTGAAAATTCTATAATGCAAGCTTGCTAAAAGTAACTCACTGAAATAAAGAAAATCATTGAATAACAATAGGATTACATTCTAATGCTGAAAGAAGGGATTAAAATTTCTCGGAATTTAAGCAATAGTTAAATTATAAATATATTTTAAATTAAGCATGTGTAAACAGGAATGTTTAAAATACATAATCTTTTATTATAAAGACTTTCTTAGAAAGACAAAGGTAGATTTTCTTTTCTCTGTATTTGAATTTTGTACTATTCACTAATGAAAAATTAACTGATCTAATTAATGAAAGTAAATTTTTAAAAAATTATATGTTACCTAGAAAAACATCTACAAGACAATTAAAGACTCAGATTCAGTATTTTTCAGATTAGGAGGACAAACTATTTCAAAAATAACAAATTTACCCTAATAAATGTATAGATTTAATACAGTTAAGAGTACTAAAAGAATTTCGTTCTTGCAGCTAGATAGAATGATTTTTTGAAGAATAGTATAATAGTAAAAATTAATTTGAAATAAACAATTGTGAGACATGAGTTCACTGGCAAATACTTATATTTCAACATTACCAAAATCTAAAACTCTAGAGCACTAAAATAGATCAGAACAATAAAAACTCTAGAAACAATTTTACGTGAAATAATAAATGATCAATTAAGTTCCTCCAATCAGTGGAGAAAGCATTTATTACGTTATACTTATTAGCCAGCTAGTTAATTTTTTAAAAGTTAATTATGTACACAGAAACCAAATCTAGATCATTATAGAGTTGGCTTTTTTAACGGTTTCACACATTATCAGCAAAATAATAGGAACTTATTAAAAATGAAAATTGACACTGAAGAGAATTTAGCAATATACCTGGAAGGTCTTAAAATTCTCTATTTTATTAGAACATCTTGTTCTATTTCTGGAAGGTAGTATGTTTCCTTCACATATTAGGAGAAAAACAAGATATAACATTATGCAAATACTATTAGAGAAAGTAAAGATAAAAGCACAATTTTTATTCTGTGCTGTTTTATGTATCATCTACAAGGTTAAGATTTTGGTATTTAACGAGGATGAGGAGAGAAACACATTAAATGAGAAAAAGGGGAGATATACAGCCTAGGCCTTGAGGAATCAAAATTCACTCAAAGAACAGACAGGGAGTAATATGGCTGGCTTGCTTCTTTAAGAACCCTCCCCCAACCCGGAGGGCTTCCCGCCAAAGCACTTTGGGTTTTCATTCTGGTCCGCAGACTCTGCGCATTAAAGGGGCTGCGACAAACTGAAGGTACTTTACTGTTCTCGGGTCTCAAAATGTCCGGACGTGGTAACGGTGGAAAGGGTTTGGGGAAGGGGGGCGCCAAGCGTCACCGCAGTTTTGCGAGACAACATCCAGGGCATCACTAAGCCCGCTATTCGCCGCCTGGCTCGGCGTGGAGGAGTCAAGCGCATCTCCGGGCTCATCTATGAGGAGACCCGCGGGGTGCTGAAGGTGTTCCTGGAGAATGTGATCCGGGATGCAGTCACCTACACCGAGCACGCCAAGCGCAAAACTGTCACTGCCATGGACGTGGTCTACGCGCTTAAGCGCCAGGGACGCACCCTCTATGGCTTCGGCGGTTGAAAGTTTGATCTTACTTGCTTCCTCAAAGGCCCTTTTTAGGGCCCGCAAGTTTTCGTTGGAAGGGCTGAAAACACAGTTCACAGAACACAAAGATTTAGCAATAGCGGCTAATATTTTCCCCCAGAACGCTGCGGGGTTATACTGAGGCATTGTTTTGCCAATAATGCATCAAAGATGAGCTACTCAGGTCCCCAACAAAGTTGGAGTACGTGTTTACAGTTCTTTTATATTGACAACTTAGTGGCTCTTAAAAGAGCCTTTGTGGTGGGTCTAAGAGCGATTGATGGACAACTTTACTTGGCGCTGGTGTACTTGGTGACGGCCTTGGTGCCCTCAGACACCGCGTGTTTGGCCAGCTCCCCGGGCAGCAGCAGGCGCACGGCCGTCTGAATCTCCCTGGATGTGATGGTCGAGCGCTTGTTGTAATGCGCCAAACGCGATGCCTCGCCGGCGATGCGCTCGAAGATGTCGTTGACGAAAGAGTTCATGATGCCCATGGCCTTAGACGAGATGCCGGTGTCCGGGTGGACCTGCTTCAGCACCTTGTACACGTACACGGAGTAGCTCTCCTTGCGGCTGCGTTTGCGCTTCTTGCCGTCCTTCTTCTGCGCCTTGGTCACCGCTTTTTTGGAGCCCTTTTTCGGGGCTGGAGCGGACTTCGCTGGTTCCGGCATAGTTGTAAAAACTTAAACCGTAGTCTAAAACACAAACCAGAAAAAAGCGATAGAATCGCAAAGTGCCTCTTTTATATAGAACCACCTATGCAAATAAAGTCATAGGTTAAAGTCTTAGTCGATTGGTGGCGGTTGAAGAAGACGTCAGAAATTAGTTATGCCCAATCAGAAAGTTATGCCCAATTTCTCATTCCCATTGGTTAAAATGAAGCCCACTAACCTAACCAATCACACGTCTTCTTTTTCGCGCCCAATTAGGCTTATAAAAGTCACTGCACTTGTAGTTACACTACTGAATTTAACTGCGCTGCACTTGTGGAATACGAAATGTCTGGACGTGGTAAGCAAGGTGGCAAGGCTCGTGCTAAAGCCAAAACCCGTTCCTCGCGGGCTGGACTCCAGTTCCCCGTAGGCAGGGTACATCGCTTGCTCCGCAAAGGCAACTATGCTGAGCGGGTAGGTGCCGGGGCCCCGGTGTACTTGGCGGCGGTGCTGGAGTACCTGACGGCTGAGATTTTGGAGCTGGCGGGCAATGCGGCCCGCGACAACAAGAAAACGCGAATCATCCCGCGTCATTTGCAGCTGGCTATCCGCAACGATGAAGAACTCAACAAACTGCTGGGAAAGGTCACCATTGCTCAGGGTGGTGTCTTACCCAACATCCAGGCTGTGCTACTACCTAAGAAAACTGAGAGCCACCACAAGGCCAAATAAAAAGTTTAGGAAAAGTGAAGAAAACAAAGGCTCTTTTCAGAGCCAACCTACACTGTCAAAGAAAAAGCTGTGATTACTGTATGTTTTGAGTGGTAAGGTTCCAAGATGCTTACACTGAGCGTGTGAAGTAGTTCTGGCTTTACAAAATACGGTCTGAATGGACGTTAACGTGGACTAGTATGTTCATGAGAGGCTTACTTAGAAGCCAGGAGATGAATCAACAGGTAATTTCTTGAAACCAGATAACCTTCATGTTGCCTACTAGTGTCTTAAGTAGTCCACATGGGAGGCACTGGTTACTTTTAGGAAACATTTAGCAGTATTGAGTATAGCAGAAAAATCCTTTGAGGAACATTTTGAGTAAGTGACCTGACTAAAGGGTAGTTTTTATCACGTTAAATTCTTGAGTTCTGCTTACTTTCATTTTCTTGAGGATTTATCCTAACGGGAAATTAGCTTGTCGATTAGAATTATACAGTAATTTCCTAATCTCATGTAAATCCTTGAACCTATTTCTTTAGAATACACATATTCATTGAACGCACTCCGGTGTAGACAGTCAATGCGACTCAAAATCTGCCTCCCTGGAAGTTATCTGTTTAGTGCGTGTGTGCTGTCGCTTCAGTCGTCTACGACTGCGACCCCATGAATTTAGCCTGCAAGTCTCAGTCCATGAGATTCTCCAGGCAAGAATACTGGAGTGGGTTGCCATGCCGTCCTCCAGGGCATCTTTCCCACCCAGTGATCGAACCCAGTGATCTTTCTTAGGTCCCCTGCATTGGCAGGCAAGTTCTTTACCACTGGTCGACCACTAGGTGAGGGAGCCATTTAGTAAACACATAAATATGTACTACAGTATTCCTGTGAAGAACATAGGGAGGAGTTAAGTAATAGAGCATAATTGGGACTCATTTTATAAGATAACCTCTTTTAAAGGAGTTACCTGATCAGAGACCTACATAAATTGAAAAAGAAACAAGACAGATATTAGAAAAAGAAAATTTCAAGTAGAAGTAATAAAGTGCAAAAGCCTTAAGACAGAAAATATGTTTTTCTTGGGAAGAGCCAGAAGGCCCATGAGGTTATGAACTTGAAGGGGGAGGGCCACTATAATATAGGACTTTGGCTGTGCAACTTAATGTGTATAAGTAATCAAAAACAATAGCAACCCTGATCTCTTGAGATAATAAATTTGATAATACAGATTAGCTAAATAGAAAAAGTATGAAATCCAACCCACTTAAAAAAAAAAAGACACCATAGAATAGTATTGTCCTCACCTTATTATGTGGTTCAAAAACTGAAAGATTTTGGAGAACATTCTTTATAATTCAGTACAGGATTTATTTGCTATTCCTAGTCTTTGTTTGCAGAAGCCTTTTTGAATGAAATGATAGTAAAATGCAAGAGGCCAAGGAAAAAAACTATGATGATATAGTGGTGCAGGTTGGGTTCTCTAGAAGCAGATGCTTGAGATAGTTTGGGGTGCAAGATGTTTATTAGGGACCAACATTGGTAGAGGAAGGAATAGGATTTGACAGAGGATGTCAAACTGTAATACAGGCCAGACAAACGTGGGGAGCAATGGAGCCTATATTACCTTTCAGAGTTGCCCCACATTGGGTGAAAATGTCCCCGGATCAGGTTTTACTCCCCCACCTTGCTTTGCCACTGATGTGGACTGCACTAGGAAAGGGCATGACTTGCGTTGGGTGGAACTCTGAAACTCTAGGAACACTGGAGACAAGAACTGGTGCCTACCTACTAAGTGTGCTCTGCAGTTGGGCAGCAAGTCTTTCCTTGGTGGTGACCAGGCTACTGCATTTGCTTGTCTATGACATACATTAACATGAATATAAATATCAATGTTCAGTTCAGTTGCTCAGTCATGTCCTACTCTTTGCGACCCCGTGAACCACAGCACGCCAGGCCTCCCTGTCTATTACCAACTCCCGGAGTCCACTCAAACCCGTGTCCATTGAGTCGGTGATGCCATCCAACCATCTCATCCTCTGCTGTCCCCTTCTCCTCCTGCCCTCAATCTTTCCCAGCATCAGGGTCTTTTCAAATGAGTCAGCTCTTCGCATCAGGTGGCCAAAGTATTGGAGTTTCAGCTTCAACATCAGTCCTTCCAATGAACACCAAGGACTGATCTGCTTTAGGGTGGACTGGTTGGATCTCCTTGCAGTCCAAGGGACTCTCAAGGGTCTTCTCCAATAACTGAACTGAACTAAACTGAAATATCAATGTTGAGTCATGTCTATGATAGTATTTGTAAAACTGACTTTAGCATGCATAGCTAGCATTGTTTCTTTTTGTCATTGGGGGAACTTAAAAAAGATGTTTTCTTTTGAGAAAAATGAGAAAACTATCTATAAATCTTTACTAATTCCAGGTACTCCAATAAGATTTTAGATGCCTTAATCATTGCAAATGGAAGGTGATATAAAACAATTATAAGGAATATGAGAGGGTCATTGGAATGGACCCTGATGCTGGGAAAGATTAAAAGCAGGAGAAGAAGGGGATGACAGGGGATGAGATGGTTGGATGGCATCACCGACTTGATGGACATGAGTTCAAGCAAGCTCCAGGAGTTGGGGATGGACAGGGAAACCTAACGTGCTGCAGTTCGTGGGGTTGCAAAGAGACTGAGCGACTGAACTGAACTGATGAGAGGATCTTCCACTGGGCTTCTCTCCCTTCTCCAGGTCCTTAGAAGGAAGAGCATAGGGCACAGCCTTTAAAAGAATGACATAGCCATAGGACATGACAAAGACTGGTTAGAACCAACGGGATCCAAAGATGGCAGACGATTCAACTTCCAGTAGACTTTGAGCCTCATATGCTCATTGTAATATTTTAACAGTTAAATGACACACCCACTAGCGCCATGACAGTTCTGAAGTGAAAGTCATTCAGTCGTGTCCGACGCTTTGTGACCCTATGGGCTACACAGTCTGTGAAATTCTCCAGGCCAGAATGCTGCAGTGGATAGCCTTTCCCTTCCCCAGGGGCTCTTCCTAACCCAGGGACTGAACCAGGGTCTCCTGCATTACCGGCAGATTCTTTACCAGCTGAGCCACAAGGACAGTTCTGAGGCTAACTGAAAAAGGTCAAAAAGTGGGTGGTGGCCCAATTCCTGGAAATCTCTGCTCCTTTCCCAAAATAATTGGAATAATCCACTCATTAGCCTATGAAATTACCCTACCCATAAACTAACCATGCCATATTTATGGGCTCACTGTCCCTCTCTCCCTTTCCCCTCAAGGCCTCCTAAGTTGGAGGTAAAGTTGCAGTACACAGCCATCCAGTTCTACTATTGCAAAACGCTCTACAAAGTCAATCAAAACAGGCCCAGGATTGTTAACCCTTTGTTAACTGGTCATAGGGAGTTTACCAAGAGGTTATAAAAAAGAATTGGTTGAAGGAGAGGCAGCAACACAGAGTTCTCATTGAGTCACACATGACTGTGATCCATGTGATCATTTTGGTTCATTTTCTCTCATTGTGGTTTTCACTCTATCTGCCCTCTGATGGGTGAGGATAAGAAGTTCGTACAATCTTCCTGAAGGGAGAGACTGGCTGTGGAGAAAACTGGGTCTTGCTCTGGTAGGCAGGGCCATGCTCAGTAAATCTTCAATCCAATTTTCCCCTGACGGCTGGGACTGTGCTGCCTCCCTGTAGTTTGGCCCGAGGCGGCCCAGTCCTAGACTTTGCAGTCACTATAGTAGACTACACGCTCTATGGTACAGGTAATGGCAACCGCCTCCCAGGACTGCTGCTGCCAGTGCCCCTGGCCCGCGACAAGCCACTGTCAACCCACACCTCCGCCGGAGACTCCCACACACTCACAGGCAAGTCTGGCTCAGTCTCTTGTGGGGTCACTGTTCCTTTCTCCTGGGTCCTGGTGCACACAGGGTTTTGCTTGTGCCTTCCTGGAGTCTCTGTTTCCCAATCCTGTGGAAGTTCTGTAATCAAATCCCACTCAAAATCCTTCAAGCTAGGCTTCAACAGTACGAGAACCGAGAACTTCCAGATGTACAAGCTAGATTTAGAAAGGGCAGAGGAACCTAACTACTGGACCACCAGGAAACACCCCCTACAGAGATTTTTTTTTAATAATATAGGAAAGGGAGATGGTAGGGTTCCTGGAGCTATGCCCCTGAGTAAAAGAGAAAGTTTTAAGTTTACCTTTTTAATAGAAAACTTATGAAAATCAGAAGTAGAAAAGTTCATGGCATTGATAAGCATAGAGCTAGGAAGTTGCATAGGCCACCTTCTTTATCCTATTCAGAATCACTGTTGTAAATGTGTCAGACAGAACCCTCAGAAAGGCTTTCAGAAATAAAAAGCACAAGAAAAGAGGCCATTTTCTAGGCTTTGTGCCACACCACGGACTAGCAACAGGATGAGCTTTTCTCTCTCTGTATAGGGAACCACATGCAAATCAATCCCATTGCTAAAAACACCACAGCGGAAAACATGGAAAAGCACTTGTGTCCGTAAATAGGGTGCTTTCTAAACAGGGTGAAAGTCCCTGAGGGAAAGGAAGGAAGGAGAAGTCCAACTCACACAAACCTGAGGCAGAAGCAGCCTGCATTCCCTGGAGAGCAGCATTTTCTTTCCTTCAGCTTAACTGAACGCATTTCCTTGAGACTGAGAAAATCCCTAGCTCTCTTCCCAGATCAAATTAATACTGGGAATTCTTCAGCAAACCTGCCAGTAATTAGGATGGCTTTGTGTCATCTAGAAGGAAAGAGACAAAGAAAATCTCAGAAAATTAAGGACATCATTTTGGCTCTGCTGAGAAGCATTTTATGGACAGCTGCTGTTATATGAAATTTTTGCTTTCATTTTCTGTTGATTCCTTCCTCCCCACAGCCCTACCTGATAACGTCCTCCACACACAATAAAGTCATGTGCTTGGCCACATGCTGTTGGGAGACTGCTTTCATAAAGCATTGGATTGGAATCTCTGCATATTCATTCATTCACTGTGGGGCCAAACAATATTCATAAAGAGCCCTGGTGATAAACTATGGAACAAGACAGTTACATCTTCTTGGGACACAGTGGGGGAGGGGAGGGAAGAAGGGAGGAGATTGACATTAATTTAGAATAACTCTGGTAACTAATTAATCCTAAGAAACTGATGTAGGGACATTGATGGAAAAAAAAAAAAAAAAAAAAAAAAGGATCATGGAACAGAGAAAATAAAATTTGATTTAGACCGAGAGGAATATATTGTATGGAGACAACAGGTCAGGAAAAGCTTCCCCAATAAATTCAGTGAAAAGCTGAATGAAACAGGAATGAAATTTAACCAGGTATAGAGAAGAAGGGAACTCATTTCCTACCAAGGAAGGAGCACTCCAGGACTCTGACTCTAGGGTCAATGTTCACAGAGCCATCTGTGAGGGGGTGGGGTTGGACCATAGAGCTTCCAGGCCACACAAGAGGCACTTTCCCCTCTGGCAACCTAAACCTAGGTAAATGGAGAAAATAGTTTCAGTGAGATGTGAGCACTCTAGACACCACACTTTCTGACAGTTTCAATTGGGCGGGATGAGTCCTGGTGGGCTGAACTCACAGATGTATGGGCAGGATCGATCCATATTTGTTGCCTTGAACTGACTTCTGGCACCTGATATGAGGCCAGATTACACAGCAAGCACCCGAAGATTCTGACCAGTTTGGCCAAAAATGGGAATCAGTAAGATTCACTTCGAAGCCACCACCCTCCCTGTTCCACAGCTGGAGGTCTGAGGACCACTGTTTGTAAAACTAAGCAAGAAATGTGCATGGATTAGAAGTGGAAGTGAGAGTAGTGATTCCACAAGTGTTAGCAACCCAGAGAGGAGCCATCATGTTTGAAAAATTGCACGGAGTGAAACAATTTTTGTTCTTTTTGGTTTGTTTGCCAGGAGCAAGATGTTGGAAAGTGGAGGAGAGGATAAGGCAATTAACTGAGATGGCATTTCTAAATAAAGACGGGAAACAAAGTGCCTGTTTCTATGGATGACAGGAATGGATGTTCCTGAGAAAAGAGCAGAGGTACAGCCCAGATGCAGGTGTTTCTTCATGGCTTGCCGTGATCGTATAGTGGTTAGTACTCTGCGTTGTGGCCGCAGCAACCTCGGTTCGAATCCGAGTCACGGCAGGAGCTGTATTGCTCATAAGCACCTCACTGTTTTTGCAACATTGCCATGGAGACAGCCTTGGAAATGCCTTTGCGAGATAGAAGACACATGTTCTGCATCCTGCCCGCACTGGCCAATAATGGCTGTCTTTTACACTCATACTTTATGGTTTCTTAGGTTTCATATAGGATTCTATGGTGGATTTCATTTTCTTCCAGATTTATCTCTAGTCATTATAAAAGTCAAGGAGAAATAGGTGACAACCTGATGCTCCACACTGCCTCACAGAGCTACGCAGTATATGAAAGTGGATCTCTCAAAGAGAGGTCAGGGGAAAATCACATATTCTGTTTCATAAATAGCTATTAGAAGCCTAAGCTACAGAACATGGAAACCTCACTGTTTGCTTTGGAGGTGGAGAAGAGAAAAAAAGACATGTCCCCTCAGCTGGTTCCACTGGGGATCGAACCCAGGACCTTCTGCGTGTAAAGCAGATGTGCTAACCACTACACTATGGAACCATGAGCTGGTAGGCCTTCTGTCCCTAGATACAAAAGTTTCTGGCAAAATATATCAGCAAATATAATTATTGATTCAAAGATAGGTAGGTTTGAACACAGAAACTTTTGGTGCTTAATTACATTTCTAGTGCATTTCACTCTCACACAAGCATAAAATATCTTCAAGTTGCATCATTTGTAAACACACCATTCTTGATTTGTGCCCCTTTGAACACTTCTAATCTATCTGTGAACACACGATTCTTGATTTGTGCCCCTTTGAACTTCTAGACAAATCTATATTTATCCATTCACTCAAAGAGTATGTATGTTGAACATGTGGGCCAAGCACTTGTCAAAGTGCTGAGGATAGAGCAGTGCAACAATCAAAACCCCTGTGTATACACACCTCATCACCTTATCTGACCACGCTATAGTTCCTAGCAAATAACAGGTGCTGAATAAATGTATCTATTTCAAACGAATTATAAACAAAATTAGCAGCACTCTTATGACCTCTCTTTTTTGCAGCTGAGTTACAGCTAGACAATTAGGGGACTGCTCACTAAGTTAAACTTAGGATATTTGTGCATTAATGCAGATGGAAGACAAAAAAAAAAAAAAGTTTTCAATTGTAGGGGTTCAGAGCATGCCGTTTCAAAATATTCTCCTCTGATATGTTGATTTTTCAACAGTTAACCACACTTGAAAAACAGCAAATGCAAAAAGAGCACTCTTACCTTCCTTTTGATTCTGAAAGCAGGAGATGAAATACAATATGCCCTCCCTGTACCAGGAAGAAGGAAGCATTCTTATTACCAGAGACTGGGGAGTCCAAGCAGAGAGAACTCTTCCCCAAAAAGAAAAACCTCCTTAAACTAACCCTTATCTTCCAAGTCACTTTTCCACAATTAACTGCCCTAGTCCAAACCCTTTCATTTTGTCACATTTTCAGGTTTTTCCATCCTAATACATAAGTGTTGGACTCTAATTGCTTCTTTAAGTCTTCATTTTTCTTGTGAGGGCTCCCACGTACAACTTGCTTAATAAAATTTGTATGGGTTTCTCCTATCAATCTGTTTTATGCTAGTTTAATCTTAGGCCCATTCAGAAACCGTAAGAGTAGAGGAGAAATTTTACCTCTCCTACACAATCTCTCTCTCCTCTCCCTCCTTCCTTGTAATATATTAGTGGTGTAACAGATCTTCAAATTCTGGGCCCTAATTTCCAGAGCCTTAGCGAAGAGTTGGGAGCCTTTTAGAAGTCAAGTCACTGGTGAGAAGGTTGTTTGAGGGTCACATAATCCTAGTTGTTCAAGGTCTTCTCAGTTTTCATTTCTATTTACAATTAATTTACAGTGGGCATAAAAACTGATGGGCTTGGGCTGGTTATACCAAATTGGTGGTGGGCAAGGACCATGGTGGAAAGATGTACCTATTAAACACTGCTTACTAGGATTTTTTTTTTTTTTCTAGGCTTTGCAGGTAAGGTATAGAATTATAGGAGAGCAAAAAATAACCAAAGAGCCTGAGCACAAGACAGAAACTCATAGGGTTTCTGGAACAAACAAACGGAGTTTCCAGTTCTTAATGAAAAGGATCAATCAAAAAAACAAGCTCATGCACCAGAGCAAGGATTAAACCCAAGTAGATACACAACTTACAAACTTTAATTTCAAAACCTTCCCACTCACCAATGACAGCAATAGGATTTTGTTCTCATATCTTTTCTGATAAGAAACCAAAAAGTATTTGTTTACAGTTTGGAAAGTCTAGGATTGACTTCATAGGCTCATGAAACATTGGCCCAAGCTTACAAGAATATAAACAAAAAACAAAACTTTGGAAGGCTCTTTGATGGGAAATTCATAAAATATAATTCAAAAAAGTATTTTCATAAAATTTACCGTTTATGTGCTATGACTTGTGATGGGTTGTTAGAACTCTCCCTGACCTTTCAGATATATATTCTAACAAGAAAAACACATAATTTTACTAAATACCTAATTTCATGAAAATACAAGGAGGCTAAGTTAAAGGAAGTAAAGGATGCTACATGACCATCAACACATTCTGAAGACCCTTACTAAACCAAAACTTTAAGCACTAGAAGACACACCTCCACAGACTGTCATATAAAAAACCAGTAGACTTCCCTATATGGCTAGACAGATCATGTCTCAAATTTAAAAGAAGAAAATCTATACTTTTTAAGAGAGAATGTTTTTTAACCTAGTAAGAAAAATCCTTTAAGCATAACCTCAAAAGTACAAACCATTAGGGGGGAAAAGGACAGAAGATAGGAAATGCGATACACATTATGGAATTTTACACAGAAATTAGAAGCAATGATTTAAGTGTACATAGGGCAACTTTGATGGATCTTAAAGTCAAAATGTTTTTTAAAGGCATAAGCATATAATATATCATGCATATAAATTTATATGTACAAAAACCAAAAATGTCAATTTTGATATATGTATATATATATGTATGATCAAAATAATACACAAAATGAACAAATTAGAAAACTTGTTTCTGTAAGGACAGGAATGGCAGCAGGACATAAGGACAAAGGGAATGAGTAAATCTTGTTGTAAGAAAGGGTGAGAAGGCTACACTGGCAGAGAAGAGCTGGTGGGTGCCCAGAGGAAATCAGGTAGATTTGTCACAGGATCTCAGTGATTTCTCTGTTCTCCAGGGTCTTTCATTTTGTGGGTGCTCAGTGAATGCATAAGCCTTCAATGCTTCTCCATAAAGCACAAAACACAAGGAAGTTATTTAAACATTTCCAAAAGATGGTCTCATCTGTTCCTTCCCCACCTTAAGCTGTATTTGGCCAACATGCCACAGACGCTTCTGCAATCATCAACCTGACACCCAAACTGGGAAGAGAGGTCATGCGACTCTGCTAAGACACCCTGCACCTTGCCTCCTGCCTCCTGCGGGAAGTATCTACCACATTGTACCCTAATTTTCCTCACTTCTCTGAATCCTTCACTCACTTTTACAGTCAATGAAAACAGAGATCAAGTCAGTTTTAACTCACTGGTGCCATGACAGAATCTCCTCTGCATCAGTGTGTCCTTATCTTTGCTCGCTTTCTTGTGCCAGGTCAGATAAAATAGAAGGAAGCATGGTAGTCTTGCTCTTGTGCAGTGAATTAGCTCAGAAAGTAGCATCATAGAGTCAGTAACCTGGAGATTGGGGAACTGGTGCTTATGGCTCATTTGTTTGGAGGGGGAAGTTTTTAAAACTCGCTTTATTTATTTGTTTCTAGAATATAAATCTTAAAGATGAAGTTTTTGTTTGTTTTGTTCATTGTTCTATCTTCAGTACCTAGTAAATTACCTGAAGTACAATAGTGACCACATTTGTGAACAAAATGGATAAAATTTTTTAATATGTGGCAATATCCAATATTTCCTCTAGAGGGCGAAAGTCACCATGAAATAGGAATTTCACTCCAATGTAAAATAATTTTTAAAACCTCGCACTGAAGAATGCATTATTTTTTATGTTGAAGTTTCTGTTTTCGTTTAGAAACATGGCTTAGAAATATAGATTCGTTCTCTTTGTCACCAAATCATGTATATTTCTGTCAAAATGCTGCATTTCACAGAAAATATTACAAATACGATATAACTGACACTTAGGAAAGCGGCCCTGTGGCTTAGCTGGTCAAAGCGCCTGTCTAGTAAACAGGAGATCCTGGGTTCGAATCCCAGCGGGGCCTTCCTCATTTGGTTTTTATATTTCAACAGAGTTGTTGCCACCAAACATCTTGCAGATGCATTGAACAATTTATATTACTGGTAAATCCTGTATTAAATTCTTATTCTGATGTGGACAGTCTTTTTCCAGCATCATAATATGAAGAGCTGTGGTGAAGGGAAAAGTGAGTAAGTTTCCTGAATGAGTCAGTTTTCCTACAAGGATAGAAAGTGATGGATTTGCTAATGATTGGATTAATGTGTGGATTGAGCACAAATTATCTTGCAGTACCTGATAGCAAAATTTCAAATTCTGTCTTGGAAGTTCAGTTTCAGCTCTCTTAACCTGTGACATCCAATATTTTCAGCTAAATGATGGAGTTTGGTTATCGGCATCAGGTAAAGAATTAAGACTTTTTAGAATCAGACTCATTTTTATTTCTGAGAACAAGTAAGAGAGGAATGTCAAATTTAGACTCTCGTCATTTTGGTTTTGTACAGCCCTCAAAACTGTATTTGTTTGTGCATTAGTAGAACCTTTTGGAAGTGGAAATTGGGAGCTTAATGATATTTTTAGGAAATAAATCATAAATAGATTATCAATTTCTTGAATGTTAAATGATGTCAGAGTTTATTAGCTAAAATGTCACTGCATAGCACTGGCCTACACATTGGGTATTAAAAAAAAAAAATTTCAAACATTATAATTGGAGTTTTACCAGAGTCATCGTCTTTTCACTTTCATAGAAGTAGTTCTGCATTATGCCTGAAACCCTGTTTATACTTCATTGGAAACCCGGTTTCATTTTCATTAGTTTATCCATAGCAGTTCTTACCCATGTACTTCCCAAGGAATGTGAGCAAAAATGGTAGTCACGAGGAGTAGCAGATTATGCCATCCCAGTAAGTCTGGAGTAGGTCCTACACATTTATATATTCATAAGGCTTCATATGTAAGTAATGTAAATCCTCAGTTGAAAGCCAATTGCCTAGAAGATGTTAGATTCAAAGTGCAACCAAGTTAACATTTTGAAAAGTAACTGAAATTATGTCTCACTGTACTCTGCTGTTGTTGTCTAATATTAGGCAAAACGACACTAGAACTCCAACCATATTATGAACAGAGGGCACTAATACATCTCTAGGAATTTCTCATTCCTTGAAGGCTGTCAGCTAAGTTATTCTGTTTCTAGTGAATGTCCACATTTCATGGCCTGTGGCCTCCTTCCTCTTCAAAGATAGCAATGACCTGTTGAGTCCTTCTTGTACTTCAAATCTATAAGTATATTATTTAATATGCATGCAATGTAGTAATAGATGTCCTTTATTAATTAAAAAAAAAATGCTTTTCAGGTGCTGGCTTTGATACCAAGGATGCAGTACTGAGCAAAACAGAGGAAGGCCTTGCCATCTTGGGCTTGTTAAGCACCCACTATGACTCTGGAACTGTGCTTGAGACATTACTTCGGTTATTTCTTAATCAGTATCATACATGTTTTCATAGTAACCCCGGACTTTTAAATAAGAGAAAAAGTAACAATATTCTAGGAGTCTGAAGGACAGTGCAAGGGTCGAGGGGAGAAAAAGGAGGAGGCTGGGCGCATAGAGAGCCAGGAGCCAGATTTCAAGAAAAGGGACCGACAGGGAGAGTGAGGAGCTTCCACTGAGAGCGGCCCCAGGGGCTCTTGCCCGCCTATCCCCCACTGCACACCCCGTTTCCGTCGTTCACATCTGAAGTCCAGAGATTTTGTGATAAACGTTCACAACAAAAAATTTTAGACGAGTTTTAAATGACTTGGTAAGTGGCAGCACAGAAGTAACTGTCAGATACAACCCAAAGGCTGACCAGTGCACCATTCTACCCCAGAGCATTCGCGGTTGCTGGTCTGAGGCTACGCGAACAAGCCTGAGATATTCCCACAGTGAGAAAAAGGAAAGCGAAATACCACCAGGCATATATCCCCGAGGGGATCGAATCAGCGATCTTAACATCATAAAAACAATACCCTAAGCAACTGAGCAGCTCACCATGCAGAGGAATGATGTTTTTACATTTCAGAATTATAAACTATATCAAAACATTATTGCCTTAAGTTTTTTCCAGGATGATGCAAGAAATTCTCTAATTCTCCCTATCTCGTCTTTCCTAAATACAGCCACCTTACCTCGTTCAAGCCTCTTTGAAAGCTCTTCATCCTGACTCTGGTACGTTATTTCTTATAAAGAAAAAATACAGACACACAACCAAATCGTTCAGTGCTGGTGATATTAGGACTATCTGTAACTGGATACATTGCAGCACTTTCCACCTGAGATGTGGTCTATGAATAAAAAGGAGGGGGAGGAAAAAAAAAGCTTCAACTGTGGCCCGTACGGGGATCGAACCCGCGACCTTGGCGTTATTAGCACCACGCTCTAACCAACTGAGCTAACCGGCCACCCTTACGCAGATGCTTTACTTACCTCTTTTAAAGTCTGATCTAATTAAAGTAGGCCGTCTTTCCGAAAGGTTTAAAAATGCTTTTTTCCTACCATAAAAGGAAAAGAGAAATCCCAGCTGCCGGCACAGATAAACCTTGCTTCTCCCCAGGAAAACAAATTATTTCTCAAATCGACCAAGAAGACGCAGATCAATGTCCGGAAACAATTACTTCCTTGCAACTATTCCCAGAAGGCCTAGGGTAAACGCAAAGCTCCTGCGCGCCTGAGATGGCGGCGGGCGGATCACGGAAGTCATCACAGAGCCCCAGCAGTGCAGGGCTCAGAGAATCTGGCTTCCGCGCGCGGGGTACGGATTCTCTGCTCCGGGAGACCTTTCCCGGCGGGTCTCCTCTTCCCAGAGGCCTCTAGCTGCTTGGCCTCAGGGTGGGTTGCTTGGTTGCCCTAAAGTTAAGCCTGTAGTTAGCTGTTCGTCCCGAGCGGAGTGAGACCGTGACCTGACGCTGTAGTACCGACCATCGGACACTTGGTGGCGACAGAGGGCGGGGTTGAGGTCCCCGGAGGCAAAAGGACCGACTTCTCCATCCTAAAACCTGCAATTCTTTGACGAGAGAAATCGAGACCAGGGCGAGGCCGGGCCAGGGTCCGTGATCCGGACCAGGAAGAAACAACGGAATCTGAAAGGGGCAAGGGAACTAAAGCCAAGATCAGGCAACACACAGGAAGGAGTTAGGAAATCTTTGCCCTTCTGAGTCTGGCCTGATCACCTGCAAGCCGTGTCAACTCTGGCAGGGACCAACGGTGCAGCAAATTTCTACTTGCTTTCTTTTCTCTGTTGGACCCTACAACCCTCTCTCTCTCTCTCTTTTTTTCCCCCTACTTTTTTGCATTTGAAGTTAATTGACTCATTTTATGTATGTATATAGTACATCGAGCAAGATCTGAAAGACTATTTCTAAAGAGAGCTATTTCTTTTAATGAGACAAGTTAACTATTCATTTACTTGTTTTATATTATGCAATTTATAAATTTTCTTTTTAATTGTTTAAAAAGCTGTAAGATGGTATTTCTTATCTTTAGTATTGATACATTGATAAAAAATATATATATATCTTTAACTTTGTATCAGCATCCAGCTTATGAACTAGTAGCTGTCTTCATTTTCTTTGTCCTCTAGTAAAAATTTGGTGGAAGGTGAGCGGGGAAAACCAATTTTTTAATTTTGATTGTATGTGTTTATTTATTTTCATTAAAAATTTTTACTACAGTTCTTGATCTGTAGTCTTTTCTCCTCTCTTTGAGCTTTACTGCCACTGTCCCAGATTTCCAAACCCTGAGAAACCTCCCTCTGCTTAAAGGCCAGAAGGTCAGCTGTTTGAGTGACTGGGCAATCTTTTGCTCTCCTTCCCTCTCCCAGGCTGTTTTTGGCTGGGAGCTCTCTCCACTCATTAAGTCTTGGAGAGGTTTCTTTCAGTTCTCTAGTCTTGGCTGTTGGCAGCTAAAATACAAAGTACCTTGTACTGGTTGCTCTTTGTTTTTCTGCCCTGCTCCCCAACTTCAGAAGGTTTTGAACTAGAGAGTGCCTCAGTGGGTATTTCCACTTTCTGGTCTTTTCCCTCACCCGCTTTTGACCTACTCACCCCTAGCAGAAATAACCAGAACTGGTTTGGCTACTTGGAATTCTGTTTGGGTCAAGCAAGCCCACAGCATACCTTTAAAATGTCTTAGTTTCTTCTGGTTTCTCTTAACCTGGTCTTCACAAGCTTTTTCTCCTTTGTGACTGCCCATCTGCCAGAGATAAAGACAGCTAGAAACTTCTTTTCTTCAATGAGGGCCTCTTTCTAGAATTTAGTTTACTTTTATTCCTTTGTATCCTCAACTCCTGATGGGTTCAGAAAATCTACTCCTCTTAAGCTTATCGTTAGTTATTTATTAGGTTGAGAGGACAACCTAGTTAGTAGGTTGAGAGGACAACACTCTTGCAACTTCCTACAACTTAACAAAAAATGGAACTCAGTGCTTTATATTTTAAAAATATTTCCAGATTTGTGTGCCAAAACTGCTGTGTCATTCCTCGAAACTATTTCCTTTAGAACATATATATAACAGACTAGTTAGCCTCTCTCAGTAAGGAAATTAACCATTCAAGGGCCTAATGTTGCCAAGTGCTTTGCATATTGTTTCAGGTTATCCTTATATCACATATCATTTATTCAACTGATATTTTAAAATAGCCAGCTTTGTTCTTATACTCAATTAGAAGTGAGATGTAATACCCACATGACACCATGAAAACTTCCAGAAGGAAAATGGCTGACCACATGAAGGTGTGTTGCCAGATTTTACTTAGACTTCCAAGTGAGACTGCTGGGCATTTACATGGCAAAAGAATGTCACATGAAATTTGGATACATTTCAGAAAGTTACCTCTAATATTGTCCCCTGATTTGACAAATGTTTATTAAGAATCTACCATGATCAAGTCTAGTTTTCATTACCAACATGATGGTCCCTAAAGGAGTCTTTTGGGACTAGAAAAGAGAACAACAGTCTCAAAGGCCCCTTGCTGAATCATCTAACTTCGGAGAAAAGAAAGCATAACTTTAGTTCCATCCTGATGCTCCAGGCCAGCTGCATCTATCTGGGACTTATCACCCCCTGTCCGGAAACCTACCACCCCCTACACCCACCCAGAAGACTTATCACCCCCTGCCCAACTACAAGTGTCATCTCAACAAAAGAATACTCAAAATATCCCACTTGATTGACATTTCTCTTATCACTTCCACAAACCTCCCTATAAGTATGAAGCCTCCCTGATCCCTTTCGGCGCTCAGCCTGGGCGTTAGGCCGACTGTCGCCCCTCCTTGCCTGAATAAAGGTAACCTACTTCTGTTGAGGTCGTCTTTCCTTTTCTGCCTCGCCGGAACTATGCCTTACAGTCCCAAAGCCACACATACACATGGTCCTTCCCACACCCTTCCAGAGCTTAAAATCCAATACCACCATGACTTCTGACTAACTGTCAAACAATGGAGATGGTTTTCTCCACGTAGGCACTATTTTCATTTTACCTTTAAAAAGACCTTCTTCATTCTTTTGTGTCTGATACTGGTGTATTTTCTGCACAAATAATCAGGACAGATGAGCAACATTATCCAGTGAAAGCACTTGTACTATGTGCCATGGAAAACTTCTGTATATGGGTACATAGCTTCCATTATCTTGGCATATCTACTTAAACATAATATCTGTCTGGAATCCTTATCTCTTGCTTTTTGCAATTTTGGGGAATAACATCACCAAAAATTCTTAGAAGTTAAATAGTGAAGGCAATTCTGAACCTTGTTGTCACCTAGAAAATTAGAATTTTAAGGTCAGGAGATGACAGTGTGCTATTTTGTATAGAAATGCTGAGGTGGAAAACTTCATTTATACCAAAGACTGCATGAAAAATCACTCCCATTGGGGCCTCAAAAGAGTAACTTAAATTCTGTCTTGGAAACTGTAGCATGCAGAATTCTCATTCCACAACACCAGCAAATTATGGAGACCAGTGGAATCTGAATTCAAGCATCAGAGCTTTAAAAAACAAACAACAACAACAAAACTAATATCCTTCAGTTCAGTTCAGCCGCTCAGTTGTGTCGGCTCTTTGCAACCCCACGGACTGAAGCACAGCAGGCTTCCCTGTCCATCACCGACTCCTGGAGCTTACTCAAACTCATGTGCATTGAGTCAGAGATGCCACCCAACCATCTCATCCTCTGTCATCCCCTTCTCCTCCTGCCTTCAATCTTGCCCAGCATCAGGATCTTTTCCAATGAGTCAGTTCTTCACATCAGGTGGCTGAAGTATTGGAGTTTCAGCTTCAGCATCAGTTCTTCCAATAAATATTCAGGATGGATTTCCTTTAGGAATGACTGGTTGGATCTCCTTGCAGTCCAAGGGACTCGCAAAATTCTTCTCCAACACCACAGTTAAAAAGCATAAATTCTTCCACACCCAGCTTTCTTTATAGTTCAACTCTCACATCCATTCATGACTACTAGAAAAACCATAGCTTGGACTCGATGGACCTTTGTTGGCAAAGTAATGTCTCTGCTTTTTAATATGCTGTCTTAATAAGCTTTTCTTCCAAGGAGCAAGAATCTTGGATTTCATGGCTGCAGTCACCAAACCATCTGCAGTGATTTTGGGGCCCAAAAAAATAAAGTCTGTCACTGTTTCCACTGTTTTCCCATCTATTTGCCATGAAGTGATGGGACCAGATGCCACGATCTTCATATTTTGAATGTTGAGTTTTGAGCCAACTTTTTCACTCTCCTCTTTCACTTTCATCAGGAGGCTTTTTGGTTCTTCTTCACTTTCTGCCATAAGGGTGGTGTCATCTGCATATCTGAGGTTATTGATAGTTCTCCTGGCAATCTTGATTTCAACTTGTGCTTCATCCAGCCCGGCATTTCAAATTATGTACTCTGCATATAAGCTAAATAAGCAGGGTGACAATATGCAGCCTTGACGTATTCCTTTCCCAATTTGGAACCAGTCTGTTGTTCCATGCCAGTTCTAACTGTTGCCTCCTGACCTGCATACAGATTTCTCAAAAGGCAGGTCAGCTGGTCTGGTATTTCCATCTCTTGAAGAATTTTCTACAGTTTGTTGTGGTCCACAAAGTCAAAGGCTTTGGCGTAGTCCGTAAAGCAGAAGTAGATGTTTTTCTGGAACTCTCTTGCTTTTTCGATGATCCAGTGGATGTTGGCAATTTGATCTCTGGTTCCTCTGCCTTTTCTAAAACCAGCTTGAACATCTGGAAGTTCTCTATTCATGTACTGTTGAAGCCTGGCTTGGAGAATTTTGAGCATTACTTTGCTAGAGTGTGAGATGAGTGCAATTGTGCGGTAGTTTGAACGGATATCCTCAATACACAAAAAAAGAAGGAAAAGGATCTGCAGGATGTTGCCTTAGCTTTCCACTCCTGGAATTTATTTAAGAACTGGGGATATGAGAGGAGTTGGGTTTTGTTTGTTTGTTTGTTTTCATAAACAGAGGGAAAAGGAGAGAAATGCCCTGCAACCGTAAACATCACTTCACAGGCATAAACAAACGTGGGCTCTACAGGCAGCCAACTCAGTTATGTAAGGGCTGGAGAAGCAACTATTGGCCGTTTCCGTAGTGTAGTGGTTATCACGTTCGCCTCACACGCGAAAGGTCCCCGGTTCGAAACCGGGCGGAAACACACTTTTTACTAAACTGTTAGACGTCGCTACTTGATTTAAGAGATTTCAATTTCCCTATGTGTAAAAAATAACACAGCCCGCAAGTCTTCGCACTTGCTGTTTGATTGAAAGAAATTATCCTGAGAGTCCCGCGGTGATGCCTGCTTTCGCTCTGCACTCGCTGCAGCGTTCCCCCTCCTCTCTTCGGCTGGACTCCCACCCGGCCTGCGAGCTCGCGTCCCCGAGACAAAATCAGAGCGCGGAAATGAGCCCGCGCCACGGCGACAGTTGCTCTCTTTGGAGCTGGGATTTCTACGAAAAGAGGCTTCACCAGGAACTGACTCTGAAGGCACCTTGATCTTGCACCTGATCTGTAGCAGCAAAGTTTCCCAACTTAAACCAGTTCTGACGGAAGAGAAATCCGGTTTCCCTTGACAAAGACCATTGGCACGCTGCCAAATGTTTATATTGTTATTCTTCCTCCTAGTCTTTCCTAAAGGGATCTGTGCTCGTGTACCAAAGCGATTGTGCATTAGAGAAGGGGAAATAGACTTTTCCGGAGTTACTAGACATTGGCTCTGAACTGGCATCAACTGCTAGAGATACAAGATACCACTGCTGTCCATCAGGCAAAGTACATATTCATGAAGATCAGACAACCTATGAAGGGTTGTTGTTGTTGTTGTTGTTGTTTTTGCCTTCGATCCATTTCACTGAGGGCGTAGTGGGTCTCCAAGTCCACCCTGTGATTACTTTCCCAATTCCAGACAGAATCTCTATGTCATTTCCATGACTGATGGAGTGAAGGCTATTATGGCATAAAAGGCCAAAAGACGCCACCAGAATTTTCTCTATGAAAATAATTAAACCAAACTCAAAACTGATATTCCTGGAGGGATAGCTGAGGTTAGTGCCAACATCAAGAACTTGAAAGGTACAGGGTCGCAGATTCACCAAATTTCTATTCAATTACTCAAGCATAGAAGGCAAATCTGTTATAGAGAATGACAGTTATTGTAAATCTGGTTAAGTGATTATGTCAGTTGCATCTGCTAGCCCAGATGTCCTTTCACTAGGGGAGAGAATGTACGCATACCCTGGCACCTGGTATGCAGCTACTAACATGTCTAGTGCCATTTTCTCTATATTCAATCAGAAAGACCATCAGAAGCAACTGAGCTTTCGGCTGGCTGAGTTTACTGTACAGCTTACCTACCCTACCTCAGGGGTATATCAACTCTTCAATCATATGTTATAAATTAGTCTACAGAGACCGTCACCACCTTACCATGTGTTCTAAAGTTGATAGCTGGTTGTTGTTGTTTTACATGAATATTTTAGGCAAATTTATGTTGTGCAAACTGATCATGAGTGAATGGGTTTACCTTTCCAGAACTGGCTCAGTCTTGTGAGCCTCACTTGTGTCTTTCTCCCAGTTTTAGTCCATGTGGATTATGTAACAAAAATACCATAGACCAAGTGGCTTAAAAGACAAGCATTTATTTCTCACAGTTATGGAGGCCAGTGTTGATTCTCACTCTGGTGAAACTTTGCTTCCTGGCTGCCTCTCTCACAGACAGCTGTCTTCTCACTATATCCTCAGATGCAAGAAAGGTTGAAGAAGTTCTCTACCATCTCTTTTGCTGCTGCTGCTAAGTCGCTTCAGTCGTGTCCAACCCTGTGCGACCCCATAGACGACAGTCCACCAGGCTCCCCTGTCCCTGGGATTCTCCAGGCCAAGAATACTGGAGTGGGTTGCCATTTCCTTCTCCAACCATCTCTTTTAGAAGGACCTAATTCTGCTCATGAATGACTTAAGGACCTAAAGCACCTGCCTCCAAAAACCATCACATTGAGGATTAGGTTTCAACATATCAGGGGCAGTGGGGGGAAGCACATTCAGTCTACAGCAATCCCCAAAACATCCTTTTCTACCCTCAACTATGTTTAGTTAAGGATAATATTGACCATCTGTGTGGGGAGGCCAGTGGCCAATAGGTGATGCTGAAACCAGTTGTTAAGACATTTTGAATGAAAATTATCCTGAACTGATTTTTCACATCTGGAAATGCTGCCCCATCATACAAGCCTGTCAGTTGAGTCTGAGTCTTCAGAGCCATCAAAGGAGTCATTTTCTAAGATTTTTTACCTCCCACTTCTTCCTGAAATTGAGAAAGTTGAATGAGAAAGAAGATTGGACATATTTTAAAATCAAAGAAGCTTTAAAACATGATAATAAGTTACCAGCATTTTCTCCATCAACTTTTTTTTTTCCCACTGGATAGTACCCATCCACAGTCATTTGGCCTTTTACAGCTCAAACCCACAGGTGTCCATCCAGGAGGAAAGAAAAAGAACATCTCCTAGGGGAATGTTGATGTATAGAAGAGTGTGGAAGCCTCACAGTGGCACAGAGTCTGAGAAACCATTTAGAACTCTGATGAAAGTTAAACTCCCAAGGAGGAGACAGGGAGGAAGGGATGAACAGTGACTGCTTTTGTTGTTGTTCAGTCGCTCAGTCACGTCCGGCTTTTTACGACCCCATGGACTGCCACATGCCAGGCTTCCCTGTCCTTCCCCATCTCCCAGAGTTTGCTCAAACTCGTGTCCATTGAATTGGTGATGCCATGCAACCATCTCATCCTCTGAATGTTGGAACCCACCAAAAAAAGTTACTCCACATCCAAGGGCAAAGGAGAAGCCGCAGCAAGATGGTAGGGGGGCACAGTCTTGTTTTGTTTAAAGTTTGATTTGTTTAAAATCAAACCTCATACCCGCCAGTGACGCACAAGCCAAACCTTGTGTGCCCCAGGACCCAGGGAAGGGAGCAGTGACCCCCGACAAGAGACAGCCAGACCTGTCTGTGTGACTGCTTTGGGATGGGGTTATTTTAAACAGCTTCCTTTTCCTGTTCTCCCTCCCTCTTTGGGTCTCCCAAATTCGTTAGTAGAGTAGGAGTACTAGGAAGAAGATCAAAATCTAGGTGAGGAAAAAAAACACAAACACATTTCTAAAGAACTTCCTAACTTGTGAGTGGATTTTACATCTTCATCCCAAGGTTATTCAATTCTCCAAAGTGCTCTGTTGGAAGTTCTATGAAACCACCAGAACTGTGAACTGGCTAAGTGGCTAAACTGGGGACAGGAAACTGGAAAGGATTTCTCATGAAAACAACTGCTGGGAAACTGTCCACTGTAAACAGAACTACACTCTGGCCAAGACAGATAATAAAAAGAAAGATATGCTACTTTCTCTGCAAAAACAAAGCAGAAAAACAAAACAAAGATGACTGTTAAAAATTGTATTCCTAGACCCAAAGGAGGAAGTTTTAGCTATTTAAATTCTGCGATTTTGGACAAAATAGTCCACCGAGATTACACTGTAGAGAGAACATCCTAGAACAAATCAAGGACCTTGAAGTCAGGGTGAGTCTGAACTACTGAGCTTGTCCTAGTTGCTCACAAACAGAAGATTCAATTCAGTGTCTGAAGAATATTCCAGAACCATCTGATCTTGGATCAGGTGATTCTTCCAGAGACTCCCATGTCTCCTGTGGCCTGTGTGTCCAGGTCTAAGCTTGGACAGCATTCCAAAACCTTTTTGCCTTTCTGCCTCAGGCTTCCTTAGTGATTTCAAATCTCATCTGTGTGATTTGCTTCTTCTGAGGCTCCAAGGGAGGCCTCCTTCAGAGTGCTGACTATTGCTGAGTTCCAGAAAGGAAGCTCTATTCATCATTCCAGAGGAGAATTCTGGTTAGAAAATTTTTTCTCCCCTACTTCTTCATTTATAATGTTTTCTTGAACTTTTATTTGATTTTTTAATAGATAACATCTAAAGTCTAAAGGGACATGTAGTAAATTTCTCCCTCCTGCTTTCAAAGAGTTCCACCTCCTTAGTCTCCAGCCCCTCAACTGGGAACTGTTGCCAAGAGTTTACTGATTATCCTTAAGAGGTTCTTTTTTTTTTGTAAAATGTGTATTTAACCTAACATCAATATATCTCCAATAGTAGAATTCTATAGAGATTGCTCTGAACCTTTCTTTTATTTTATAATATATGTATGTATATAGTAGTCTTTATCAGTCTGTCTTAAATATGCATTGCATTCCACTGTGTTGTTGTGCCGTTATTTATCTAGTTAAATAATTCTGACTAATTAGGTTTTTTTTCCAATCCTACTATTTCAATGAATGCTTCAGAGTGTAAGTTTGAACACAGTATAACTCTCATGTGTTCAAGTCTACCTCTTACATTTGTGGAAATGCTATATCAAAGAGTATATGCATTTGAAATATTGGTAGATCCTGCCCAATTGTCCTTGCAGCCTCAAAGCATAGTGTATTTGTTTGTGGAATACAGAAATGAAGAGGATCATAGGCACCCTTAATACGGCTTACTTCATTTCATGCCAAGTATGAAGCAAAACCAGGCAATCTATGAAAACTGTAGAAAATTTTATAAAATCAAGGATTCTTGTGATGCTGGAATATTGACTTCTCTCAGAGGTGAGACTTCGAAGCGTGGAGCCTGGCAGGATGGGGACAAGTTGGATGACGCTGAGCAGACCGATCTGATGAATACTTAAAGTAAACATACCAAATAAGCAAGAGCAGCCAAAATTGGTAGGCAGGATTGTAAATTAGGGCCCTAACGATGTGTATTTTAATGTCCAAATAAACGACAGAGGCAGAGCTGTGATGGCCGAGTGGTTAAGGCGTTGGACTCGAAATCCAATGGGGTCTCCCCGCGCAGGTTCAAATCCTGCTCACAGCGTTCTGCTCAAGTTGCGAGGCGATTTGTTTCTCGCTGCGAGTCTCTGCTTCAAGTTTTGTTTTTAAAAACCTGTAATAAAATTCCACGCTCTGATAACAGAAATGCAGGTAGCTTCCTTAAAGAGTTCTCTGGTATTTAAAAGCAACCAGACAACCATGGAACGGACTGGCAGGAACTTTAAAGATCTAAGATCATAAATATATCCGTATGGTGTGTGTATGTGTGCGTGCGCTCTTTAAAACTATAGAAATGAGGAAGCTGAGGCAAAGAGAAGATACACAGCTTGGGCCAAGGCAATAATCTAACGAAGGAAGAGTACGGATAAAAGTTGTGGGCACCGTGACTGCACTCAGACCCAAACCATTGCAGTTCTCTCTCAAAGGACTGCCCTCGCTTCTGTATTTCCACTTCTGCATTTCCACGTGCCTGTTTCGCCTACTTTGAGCCCTTAAACATTGCTAGCCAATTTATGTAATGATGACTGGTATCTTTTAATTTTATAACTATATTAACTTTGAATGTCCAAGTTCCTATGTGAACTTAGTTCTTAAAGAGTTTACCTTTATTGAATTATGACCTTCATTTCACCTAATTTGAGAAGGTGGGTATTTCAGAATGTCTTCTCTGATGCAGTGTCTGAAATTATTTCCTCTGGAAAGAGTTTTGGTTATTTGGAGAGTGAGATTGAAAACATATGATTAATACCTCAAGAATGTGTTTTATTCCACTTTCACTATATCAAAATTTAAAATTCAAAGGGTCATTAATAGTTGATCCATACACAGCATCAGTATCTAAGTGCTAAAGAAAAATGAAATGGTTTGACGAATGAACAGATGAACGACTGCAGAAATTAATGAAGCGTTCTCAAGTAGAAACAATAGAAACAAGCATGCACGTAAATGGGGGGAGGTGGGAGGTGCTAACCACAGTCGTTCTGTCACGTACATGATGCTTCAAGGCCGAAAATTCTTTCATAATTATAAATATTTTAAGCTAATGTAACATGCAAAATGACCCCTAAGATAACCCATCAGCTTTACCAGAATCCATAGCTCCTTCCTGTCTAACTGATTTCCGTCTTCATCGTCAAACAACTATTTTCTCAGCCATTCCAGTGAGCAAAGACTAATATAAAACCCTGAAACGGCGGGGGCCAGTGGCGCAATGGATAACGCGTCTGACTACGGATCAGAAGATTCTAGGTTCGACTCCTGGCTGGCTCGACGCCCCTTTTTTTTTCAGGAGGAAGGAAAAAAACTTTCTTTGTACATTTTTTCAAATTGATAACAAAAAAAATTATTTTTAAGTTCTTAAAATTCTTCGAAGTAAATCATCTGATCTGATTTTTAACCATCCGTGGTACCTGCCACACAGAGCAATTTCGCTTTTCTTTAAGTCAGTGGATGCTGAAAGTCTGGATGGATGCTTGAAGTATCTGTCTTCTAAAATGTCCCCTTTATCTCGTTTCTTTCAATGATACTGAGAAGGGGAGTTGACAGAAAGGTCTTTGGAAAGAACTTCAAAAATTAAATGTGGAATATTATTTGACCATAAAAAGAAATGAATTTCTGATACATGCTACACATGAATGAACCTTGAAGATACATGTTAAGTAAAGAAGCCAGACACAAAAAGCCGTATGCTGTATGATTCCATTTATATGAGATGTCCAGAATAGGCAAATCCAGAGACAGTAGTTGCCAAGAACTGGGGAAAGGGTACAGAGTTGATTTTCGTGTGATGGAAATGTTTTGAAAGTCGATAATGGTGAAGGTTCCACAACTCTGGGAATATACTCAAAAACACTGAATTGTGCACTTCTGTGTGAATCTTACAGTATATATATATATATATATATAAAGTATATCTTAATTTTTTAAAATCAAAGAAGCAAGAAAGAAAAAATATGACCAACATTTTCTTCATTAATTGTCCCCCATTGGGCAGGGTTCTCCCTCTTTAAGCGCTTCCCTGCACAATTTCTGTCCGGGAGCATGGGTCGTAGAGGGAAAACGAAGGACATCGAATGGAGAAATTGAATGTGGAAAGATGCTTCTGTGGACAGATGAAGTCATAGCGTCCCCCTCAATTCAGCGATCTTGGCAAAGATCCGCCCTGACACCTGAGAAAGCTGTCATTCAGACTCTCATCTCCCCGCCCAGCCCCGGATCTCAAAGAGAAGAGCGCCGCAGCCTCACCACCAAACTAAGAGACTGTTCAGAGTTGTAAGGAATCCGAGGCAGAAATTAAACCGACAGGAAGAGAGCAAGGATGTCAAACGAGCCAAAGAAAGTAGCAGTTTGGGGGTGGTGTCTCTTTCAACAGCTTGATCTTTCCAGGTGTTCCTGGGTGTGACTTCAGACGCTTGGGGCAAGGTGGAAGTGTCTGGGAAGGAAATCGAGGTGAAGATGGGAAAGAACAAAAACATGCAAAGGAGACTTTCATTTGGTAGTATTTATGTATTTTGGTTCAGACGGTAAAGAATCTGCCTGCAATGTGAGAGATCCACGTTCAATCCCTGGGTCAAGAAGATCCCTTGGATGAAGGGGAAGGCTGCCCACTCCAGTATTCTTGCCTGGGAAATCCCATGAACAGAGGAGCCTGGCTGGATACAGTCCACGGGGCCGCAAAGGATCGGATACAACTGGGCGACTAACACTTTTCTTCACATATTTGTCTTACGGAAGTTGATTGGCTCAGTAGATGTGCGTTCTAAGCGATGCTGGCAATTAAAAGAATGAACCTGCCACGCGTCTAGTCCTCGTTTGATATATGATCTGTTGGGCTATTACCCAATTAAAAGGCTGGAGTGGGGGCAGAGTGGGGAGGATAGAATGTCCCAGAGGATCCGGAACTTCCTGATGTAAACGCGTCTCAAAACTTGGCGCGGAGGAGAATCGCTAGGAAGGAGTATTAAGCCCAGTTTTCTAGATTTCAACCCTCGGAGATTCTATAGTGATTCTAGGATGCAGCTCATGAATATTTAGCAAACTGATATTGTATTTTATTACCCTCTTTTTCCAACTAGTAACGACAGGGAATTTCCACGGTAGAAGGGAAAAATAGAGCGTCTATTTGGAGACACTTCCAATTTTAATATTATTCCACGAGGCTTTAACCAACCAAGGTAACCAACTTTTCTATTCTCAAGATTTTTGGACTTTTTTTTTTTTTCTCGTTGTGGTGGAGGCTTGTTTTAAAAGGAAGTCCGTTTCAACTTTCCTTTCAAATAAACAAAAACACATTTGATATATTCATCAAATCACTTTTGGACCTAAAGGAGATAGCAGGTTTTTTCAAAAATTGCTGGGAAGTTCTTCCCTTCCTCAAAAAAAAAAAAAAAAAAAAACTACAGAGATAATACTGTGAAGTGAGTATTATTTCCTTTTCCCCAGAATGTTGGGTTAGGGTTAAGATGCCCTGTCCAAAACAGTAGACATTAACACATGCTTCTAAATTCAGGTTTTTTTTTTTTTAAAGAAACATCATGCAATAGCTCATTAATTTTTATTGATTGCATGTCAAAATGATAATATTTGGAGTTAAAATATTAAAATTAATTCCATTTATTTCTGCTTCTTAAAATATGACTACTAGAAAAATTAACCTTATTATGTGATATTATTTGTTACCTCTCACATCTTCCTGTGGTTATTGATGTAGTAACATCAGTAAAGTGTGATCAATTTGCCAGGGAAGTGGTTCTTTTGAGCAGGCTCCACAGCAGTGTCATATTTGAAAGAATTTCCATTTGATTTTCACTTCAAAAAAATGTGTATTATTCTCTAAAAGCAATTCCTAGTGTGTGAAAACGAAAACTTTCTCACAATATATTTCTTTATCTATTTTTCTTTTTCTCTATTGAAGAGGGCTCTGTGGGTTAGCTAGTTAAAGAGCTTGTTTCATAAATAAAAGATCCTGAATTGAAATCTGGCAGAGCTCTCTTCATAGGCTTTACCCTTCTGAAAGGTGTTAGCCTTCATTTTGTCGAACACAGTTTCGGGAATTAACCTTGATCAAGCCTATGTTGTCCAATTGCTGAATGATGTGGGAAACTAAGAGTCTAATGTTTACCATCGATGTGGTTTCTGAAGATGGCAGGCACTGGAAGTTTTATAAGAAGAGAAGTAAAGACTGAGTGAACTATGTAAAAAGTTGCATGAAAAATCGTTCCACACAAGGTATGACTGAAGCACTATAAATTACTATTTGGACACCAAACAATTCAGATTCTCGTTGGATGACAACGCCCCTCTCATATGCAATGAGATTATCAGTGATTTGCTTTGCAATCTTCAGATATTTTGGCTTTCATCTATGAGGTTACCATGTGAGACTTTACAATGAGAACTCCAGCAGTTACTAGAAACCACTGCTTTTTCTTTTTCTTTCTTTCTTTTTTTTTGTGTGTGTATAATCCCCACAACCAGTCTTAATTCTTTCTGGCATCCTAGGATATTTACTACACATGATGGTCAATTAATATTTGTGAATGGATCAGTGAATACCTAATTTCTTTTCTCTACAACTGTGGAGGTCAGTAGAATGGAGCTGTACACTGAAGATACTGATGGCTGCAGGAATTCCTAGAACCAGAAAGCTAAACTCTTTCCTCCTATTGTGTCTCTCCTGACCCTCTACTGACAAAATTTCAGTGCCACCTGGCACAAGAAAATAAATGTTTAAAAGGCCCAGATCCCTTTGCCAAAAAAAAAAAAATCTAAAAGGGTGAATTTGGAGCTGACAAGTGCATTAGAAAAACAAAAACACAAACAAACAAAAAAAACAAATAGCACTGTTTTTCTTCCTGTGTGTCTTCTTCACTACTCACTTCAGACACTTCTAGCCAGTAAATATGTGGAAGTTCCTCCCCAGCCAAGCAATTTTGCAACACTGAGTATCCTACAGTTTAACTCAATGTTGACATTATTTTTCTGGAAATAGCATCAGATCCCAAAGCTTATGAGATTAGTCCCTTGAGACCGCTCCCATTTCAGATGCCAAAGGAACATAGTAGGTTCCCACATTATCCCAACACATAAACAGGTGGCATATTTCAGTAGATTTTTGGAAACTAAGAGTCAAATAAATATGCTAAATTCAAACACATACACACATACAGACCAAGAGACATAGGATGTCTTTAATAGACTAACTAGTAGACTCTACAGGGATGAGAAAAGAAATGATCAACCTGAAGGCCTAAAAACTACCCAAGCTGAAACATCAAGGAAAAAAAAATAAAAATAAGAAGCACTTAAGAGTTACTGATTAATACATTTGTGATGAGAATCCCAGAAGGTGAGAAGAGAGGAAAGAGCAGAAAAAATATTGGGAAAGTTAATGATCAAGTATTTTCCCAAGATAATGAAATACAGGTATCTCTCAGTTTTCAAAAGTTCACTCTGCTGCCACTTCATTTTTAGGAAAGACCTGCTTTAGTACTTGTTTTGCTAGACAGCTTATTAAAAAACAGAGACACTACTTTGCCCACAAAAGTCCTTATAGTCAAAGCTATGGTTTTTCCAGTAGTCATGTATAGATGTGAGAGTTGGACCATAAAGAAAGCTGAGTGCGGAAGAATTGATGCTTTTGAACTGTGGTGTTAGAGAAGACTCAAGAGTCCCTTGGACTGCAAGGAGATCCAACCAGTCCATCTAAAAGAAATCAGTCCTGAATATTCATTGGAAGGACTGATGCTGAAGCTGAAGCTCCAATACTTTGGCCATCTGATGAGAAGAGTTGACTCATTAGAAGAGACCCTGATGCTGGAAAAGATTGAAGGCGGGAGGAGAAGGGGACGACAGAGGATGAGATGGTTGGATGGCCTCACTGACTCAATGGACATGAGTTTGAGCAAGCTCCTGGAGATGGTAAAGGACCGGGAAGCCTGGTGTGCTGCAGTCCATGGGGTCGCAAAGAGTCGGACACAACTGAGCTACTGAACAGCAGCTAGTTTTGCAGAGAGCCATTGTAGAGGCTGAGCGCATCAGGAGCAGCAAGGGTGGGGCCGCCAAGCTCCTCCCCCAGGAATTAGACTCTGCATCTCAACGTCAGGCCGCCACAGCTTTGGACTGTGTCTGTGAGCATCTGTGCTTTATCTCCACTAACTTTGTACATTCATATGTAAGAAGTGTCCTAAGATAATTGTTTCTTCACTTCATGCCAATTCAGCTTGTGAAATGTTTTATAGGAATGTTCTGCTTTCTGATAGTGGAGGAAACCTGTACATCAAACCTCAGCTCCAAGGTCAGAGAATTCCAAGCTATCTAATTCTCTCTCTCTCTGAAACGGTAGACTTTTCATCAGAAATTAGGTATGCCACAAGATAATGAAATAGCTTTTGAAAGTGATGAGAGGTTACGTTTTAAAAAAATCTGTAAACCCAGAATTCTCTACCAAGCAAAAAATATTTTCCAAAGCTGAATAGGAAATAAAAGTCCTTCCTGACAAACAAAAACTGAAGTGCATTAATCAGACTTGCAAAACAGGAAATGTTATAAGCTGGTCTCAGGAAGAGAGACTACAAAGCAATGAATATACACAGAAATGAATACAATAGAGGTACATATAAGGAATATTTTCCCCAATTTTAAACACTCTAAAAATGACTGACTGCATTAAGCAAAAATAATAGTGGCATATTGTACAATTATAGCATACCTGAAAACAAAATCTGTGGCAGCAATGACACAATATAGGAGGAAGTATATTATTGCAAGCTTCTTACATTGTAAAGGAAGCAGAATAGTACAATTTGAAGGTAGATTTGGAATGATTGTAGCTGTATATAGAAAACCCTAGGTTTATTTTTTTTAAGACATACAAATGATAAGGCAACACTCTAGATATAATCAAATCATATAAGATGTTCATATATTTTAAAGACAGGAAGAAAGAGATAAAAGAAAGGACAACATAGAAAGTGACTAATAAGGCAGTGGATTTTTTTTAAATACAAGTACATCATTTACATTACATCTAAATTCCCTAAATCCACCAATTATAGACAGAGCCTGTCAGATTGGATAAAAAGAGTTCAGAGTCAACTATATGCTGGACTATTACCCAACTTTGCACAAGAAACTATCATTTCCAGATAAAATAGTTGCTAAAGTAACTGGATCCCTGAGTCAGGAAGATCCCCTACAGAAGGAATGGCTACTCACACCAGAACTCTCAATTGGGAAAATCCCATAGACAGAGGAACCTGGCAGGCAACAGTCCCCAGAGTTGCAAAAGAGTTGGACATGACTTGGCATCAACAAAATCAACTCTACCGGGAGTGGGGTTCGAACCCACGCAGACAAATGTCTATTGGATCTTAAGTCCAACGCCTTAACCACTCGGCCATCCCGATCATGAGCACTGATATCTACAAGTCAAATATTACTGGGTTAAAATTAATTAGGCTTTCTAAATTCCATATATATGTGTTAATATACTATACTGGTGTTTTTCTTTCTGACTTACTTCACTCTATATAATAGGCTCCAGTTTCAACCACATCATTAGAACTGACTCAAACTCATTCTTTTCCATTGTGTATATGTACCACAGCTTTCTTATCCATTCGTCTGCCAATGGACATCTAGGTTGCTTCCATGTCCTAGCTATTGTAAACAGTGCTGTGATGAACATTGGGGTACATGTGTCTCTTTCAGTTCTGGTTTCCTCATTGTGTATGCCCAGGAGTATATATATGGAACTTAGAAAGATGGTAATGATGACCCTATATGTGAGACAGCAAAAGAGACACAGATAAAAAGAACAGACTTTTGGACTCTGTGGGAGAAGGCAAGGGTGGGACGATTTGAGAGAATAGCGTTGAAGCATGTATATTACCATATGTGAAATAGATCATCAGTCCAAGTTCGAAATGTGAAACAGGACACTAGGACAACCCTGAGGGATGGGATGGGGAAGGAGGTGGGAGGGGAGTTCAGGATGGGGGACACATGTACACCCAAAGCTGATTCATGTCAATGTATGGCAAAACCACTACAATATTGTAAAGTAATTAGCCTCCAATTAAAATAAATTAATTAATTTTAAAAATTGATTAGGCTTCCCTGGTGGCTCAGATGGTAAAGAATCCTCCTGCACCACTCTGAAGGACTCCACAGCATATTGCTGACCTGAGTGGTTGGCGTCAGTCCTTTCTGGCAGCCGGAGAAATATGACTGGTCACTAATGAAAGATAAAGCTTTGGAGCCAAGCCTCAAGTGGTGAAACAACTTTCTATGAAATGGAAAATGCATTTCTTTGCTGCTTTGTGAACAGCTTTTACAGTCATTAAATTTACCTAAAGTAGTTAAAAAAAAAAAAAAGAATCCTCCTGCAATGTAGGAGACCTGGAAATTAATTAGACTTGCTAGTCCCTGGAACATTATGAATAATTTTACACCCTTGAGATCAGAGACAAAGCTTTAAAGAGAAAAAGCAAATTTTTATAATGCTTCTTGGAAAAAACTAATGAAACACAGTAAGTCTATTTAACATCCATCTTACATATATCTTATATATTTTTTGTGTGTGTGATGAAAACTTTTAGGGTCTCCTCTCCTAATGACTTCCAAATATTCAATATAGTAGTATTATTAAAAACTATACTGCCATGGTGTACCTTACATCTCCATAACATTTTTTTTATAACTGGAAATTTGTACCTTCTGACCCCTTTCATTCCTTTAACCCATCCTCCATTCCCTCTCAATCATCAATCTGCTCTCTGTGTCTATGAACTCGATTTTGATTTATTTTGTTTTTTGGATTCCAAATGTAAGTAAGAGCATATGGGATTTGTCCTTTTCTGTCTCACTTATTTCACTTAGTATAATTCCCTCAAGGCCTAAATCAATGAAAGGTCATCACTAATAAAATCAGTATTTTTATTATACATTACTTGGATATTTAAACAAACAACTAATGTTTGCTTTATGCCAAAGTAAAATGTTGAGAACACATACTAATCACAAACTTAGGAAAAGACTGTTCTGTAGCAGTGGTAACAAGTAGCCACCAGACCTGAATTTAAACCAATTGATCTATCCACGATAATCGTTTTGTGAACATTTGCACAACCAATCACTGTCAAACCATGCTTTCTGAAATGAGCCAGCCAGGGATGCACTCACTTCAGTAAACATCCCTTTGAGTGCCATCCAAACAACAAGAGTCTCTCCAGAAGAACCATGCTTCCACAGAATATGTCAACCCACTGACCCTCTGAAAGTCTACCCTAAGCCCCCTCTCAGAAAATACCAGTCATCAGCTCTTTCAAAGGGATGGTGCCTTACCAGCACTGCTCCCTCCTTAAATGAACGTAGAATTTGGATTTCAAGCAGTGAGTGGTGAAAATGCCCCTTTGCCAAATCTGAAATGCTGAAATTTCATTTTTTGCTGGGACTGTGTTTGCTGGGGGCAGGGGTGGAGGGGAAGGAAGGTAGTGTCACTGCTGAAAAACAAATGAAGTCAACATTCATTCCAAATTTGATGTCTGTGAGGTTATCTCCAATTTGTTAGGTGACTGCAGCAAAATTATTCTGCATTTATTCTTCCAAACACATTTTACAAGACAAGTATTGCCCTGATATCTAACAAGGAAAAGGATGTCACCTCACATACTGAGGAATGGTATGCTGACTTATACATGAATTTGCGTGAACTTTATGTTAACTAGAACAGCCTGTCTTGTGGCTGATCAAAAATATCTGGTATACTTTGCTTTAATCACTAAAGAAAAGAGTGCATTGTCCAGAAGTAAAATATGTCTGCTTTGAAAATAGAGGTAAAGCTAAGCGACGTCTGTGATAGTCCAAGTCAGAGATGCTGGTGGCTAGAAGAAGATGATAGCACTGGAGGTGGAGAGAAGTAGTTGGATTGTAGATAAATTTTTAGAGTAGAACCCCATCAACATTGGTTGGTGGATTTTTCATTCACAAACATTTATTGATTGCCCACTGTGTACACTCTTGTAAGAACCGGGCATTGAGCAATGGACAAAGGAGATGAAAAATCCTTGGCCCTGTGGAGCTTACTATTCTCATCTGGCAAACAGATGATGAACTATATAAATAAAATATTTATACTTCTGATACATTGCTATGAAGAAGAGTAAAGAATAGAGGAGATTTAGTGGTTTAACCTTTTTTTTCCCCCGTTTGGACCATTTTATTAATACCTTCTTAACATTTTAAGATATTCCAACTCAGAACACAGGATAACTTTCCATTTACTTAAATCTTCTTTAATTTCAATGTTCTGTTGTTTTGAGGGCACATGTCCTAAACGTCCTTGGTTAATTTATTCTTGAGGTTTTTTTTTTTTTTTTTTTTTCTTTTCCATTCTCATGTACATGGAAGTGTTTTCTTCATTTCAGTTTTGGATTAGGGCAGTGCTTTGAGCCAAAGACCTGAGTAGGAAAAGGCAGAGAATGGCGGTTGACACCATGTAGAAACAGTCTTTAAAAGGTGACAAAACCTCCTCAGGGTCACTGAACTAGAAAGTGGCAGGTCCAGGATGCTTCCCCAGGGCCTTCTACTGACTTCGGAGCGCGAAGCTGTCCTGCCTCCCTGCTCCAGCCTCTGTGGATGTAGATGCTTCAACCAAGCGCCTCCCACTTCTTTGTTTTTCTGTCTCTCATTGGCCAAGATATTCGGAGGAGGATTTTTAAACCTGCCTGCTCGTTATTGCCAAAGACGGCTGTTTCATCCTCACCTCTATTTTCTTATGGGGACCCTACTGTTGCCCTGGGCTCCCTGCCCGATTCCTGATCCTGTTTGCCAGAAAACTACTACAAGCAAACTTTGTAGACACGCAGCGTCCTCAGCTCCTACCCAGGCGCACTGGATCAGAATCTCTGGAGTAGGGCCAGGAATTTGCATGTGTAACAGGCTTCCTAGGTAACTGTGATGTTCCTTGGGGCTGGCAAGCTCAGGTTTGACAATTTTTTAAAGAGATGACCATGGAAGATCCTTTCTGGACTCTGAATAGCGATCTGAGTGAGGTGAGGGAGGAAGCCATGAAGATTTATGGAGAAATAGGAATCCAGAGAGTGAGAGGAGCAGGGGCAAGCATTCTGAGGCAGGAGTAATATTCTGCTGCTCTAGAAATATTCAAAGTGCTATAAGGGATCTAAGGAAAGTGGTGAGATTGTGGGTCAGAGGGTGGGGGTGAGACTGATGGGGAGCAGGAAAAAAAAGGGGAGACTGGAAAATAGACATACCAAGACTGAAAGAGAGAGAGAGGAAAGAGAGAGACTGAAGTAGAGAGAAGATGGAAAGAGAATCGAGGAACAAAGAGAACAGTTTGAGTATTGGGGCAAATGAGGGGGACTGAAAGTATGCTGGAGGGCAGAGAGAGGGAGCGGGAAAGACGGGCTCCTGAGGTAACAAGAGATGGCCCCTGAAGGAGAGGGGAGAGTGAGGCACAGGCATGGAGACTGAGGGAGGGCCAGAGGGAAGGGAGATCAAGGGATAAGAGAGGAGAAAATCAAGAGCAGAGAGAGAATTGGATATCCAGGGGCCACAGCCGCAGGTCTCTATATACAGACTCTGGCGTTGCTGCCTTGCTTGAATGGTTCCAGCAGAAGCTTGACCTGTTCCAGGACAAGAGTCTGTAAACATACCTGAGCTCCTGATCAAAGACTATAAATTGAAAGGCCAGCCCTGGGGACAATAGAGGAAGTCTTGAGTGAGTGGAAGGAACACAGCCGCTAGAACCCTCCCGCAAAGGACTAGACAGCATGGCCATCAGGCCGGTGCCATGGCTGGGCCCTCTGCTCCTGGTTTCCCTCTGGGCATCCTCAGCTCCAGGTAGGAGGATCCTGAAAGTCAGGCAGGGCCTCCCCAAGGGGGCCTGGCCCGACTCTTTCCTCTCCACATCCCACAGCTTCCCTCCTTCGGCGCCTTGGTGAGCACATCCTGAGGTTTCAGGAGAGCTCAGCCCTGGGCCTGGGGCTGGGCCCAGATTCTGTGACCCTCCCAAAGGAGGGGTGGTTGGAGCAGCCACTGGACCCTTTCAATGCCTCTGACAGACGCTCCTTCCTGCAGGTAAGGCCAGGAGAGCAGAGATCCGCTGCCCACCCTAGTCCCTTCTCAGTCCCTACTGAGCCCACCCTACTCCGCCCTTCAGTCTCTGCTTTCTATTCCTATCTCTACACCTCTGTCACCTCATTGCTCTCCCCATCACCCTTACCTGATATCTGCTGTCAGTATCCCTATGGCCCTTTAGTCTAGCTCCTCTGTTTCTTAGATTTGCCTTCTATCCCGTAGTCTCCCCTTCCTTTCTTTAGCCTCCCACTTTTTTTGTTCCTCGGGTCCTATCCTTCAGTCTTTCCTTTTCCCTGTCATTCACTCTCACTCCCTCATTGCCCCTCAACTACCACCCCCCTTCTCCCTGTCCTTCAGATTAATCACCAAACCCACCACCAAGTCTCAGTATGGAGCAAAAATCTGGACCAGCTTTGGAACCAGAACTGGCTCACAATAGGCACTTGAAGATATATATTGAATGAACAGATTTACCACTTTTATATCTACTCTTTTACACTTGCTCTCCCCACAGTCTCCAAAGGTCATCTCACATAGACCTTATTCCTAAATCCACCTGCATTCATTAATTATTCTATAATAGTTATCTCAATATAGAGCAAGTGCCTACCACTTGCTAGCCACTATTCTTGACCCTGGAGTTATCAGAGTGAAAGAGCTGACAAAAATATCTGCCCTTGTAGATATTACATTCTAGATGAGGAGACAAACAGGAGAGAAATGAACATGTAAATAAACAAGTCAATGTCAGATTAAAAAGATCCATTAGGAAAAGAGACCAGAATGAACAGGGAATAAAGAGTAGGTCAGAACTCTCACAATTCCATTTCTTCTTCCCCATCCCACCTCTTAGCGGTACTGGGTAAATGACCAACATTGGACCAGCCAGAACGGACCTGTATTCCTGCATCTGGGGGGTGAAGGCAGCCTTGGACCTGGCTCAGTGATGAGAGGTAAGAAGCAAGGGTGAGGAAAGACAGGGGGAAGTTGGTGGAGGCAAGGAAGGGGAGTTGCATACTGTGAAGTGCTGTGAAGCCTGAGGTTTGCAAGAGTTGAAACCCGACTCACACACATCCCCTTTGGACTCTTCACAGGGCACCCTGCAAATCTGGCCCCAATCTGGGGGGCCCTGGTGATAAGTCTGGAACATCGATTTTATGGCCTGAGTATACCTGCTGAGGGGCTGGACATGGCCCAGCTCCGCTTCTTGTCCAGCCGCCATGCGTGAGTGGGGGTAGGGAATGTTTGGGGTCATGGGACTGAGGATGTCTGTATTTTGACTTCTCTGCATCTTTGTCTCTTCTTCCACTGCCCAGAGTTGACCTCTGAGTCCCTGGTCTCATGTTTTCTTCTCTGTCTTTCAGTGTTTTACTCTTTCTTTTTCTGTCTCTGCATCTCTCTCCTTCCCTATCCTTTATTTCCCCACCTCTTCCACTGTATTCTTAGCTTTTGCTATCACCCTATGACCAGCTGGTCCAGACTACCAGAATCCCTTACATGGATGACACAGCTTCCTCACTGGTCTCCTTGTTTCTGTCCTTGATCCCATCAGTCTATTCTCCAGATGAAGCCAGAGTGATCATTAGACGATAAACCAGATCACCTCTCTCCTGGCTCAAATCCCTCACATGTCTCTCATCGCACTCAGAGCAAAGACAAAACCTTTACAACATCTCCTCCACCAGCCCCTGGAGCTGCTTTGGAAGCTCCTATGCTGGCTTCAGAGGATCCCCAGTTAGCTCTCTGGCCTCTCTCTCTCCCTCTTACTGGGCTCCAGGTACACTGAAGTTCTTGCTGTTCTCCAGACTTGCAGGCACATCGCTTCCTTGAGCCTTTGAACTCTGCTTTCTTCAAAGAGTGGGCTTCCCCCAGGTATTTGTCTAGCTCCCTCTCTCACTTCCTTCAGTGCACCCTATTCCTATTACCAAATCCCTTCTCTTTCTTCCCCCCTTCACCTACTTTATTGTTTCCCCCAGGACTTATCTCTCTTTTCTCTGCTTGCTATCTCTGTGTCTGTCTGTAATCAGTCTGACTTTCTCTGCCTCACTTTTGTCTCCATCTTTGTGTGTCTCCATCTGTATCACACTGCCTGTATATTCTTCTCTGTCTCTTAATCTTTTCACAAGCTAAACTAGTTTCCAACTGCAGTAGGATGACACTAACCGCAAACTGTTTCAGAAAGGTTAGGGAGGGGAGAAAGCGTTTGGGATTAAAAAAAAAAAAAAAAGATGTTAGGGTATTCCCTGGTGATTAGGTGATTAGGGCTTCACGATTCCACTGAAGGGTCATGGGTTTGATCACTGCTAATCCGGGAACTAAAATCCCAGAAGTCTTGTGGTACTGCCAAAGGGAAAGAAAAAAGAAAAGAAAGGATGTTAGATATATTCCAATATCTCTGTCTCTTTTTCTAATCGTGTCTCCCTCTCCACCAATACCTCCTAACCTATCCAGCCTAGGCCCCCTCCTCTTCCTGAGTAGCTCTCTTTGACAGTCTCCAATCCCTCCTATAATTTAGATTTTCACCTAAACTGTCTTGAAGGTTTTTCTTCTCCCACCTAGTCTGGAAGAGAAGAGTGGAAGCTTTCCAAATGAGTCTCCTCTGATCTAGGCACTTGTGCAGAAATGAGTGTGTAGGTATGAGGAATCCTCAGAAATACCTCATGAGAAAAAACCCTAGCTTCTGGCCAGCCTCTCTCCATTCTTGTCTCTGGATCCCCGCCTGTAAATCGGGGAATCTTCAGGGATTCCTAACCACGGGAACCGACTCAGCCTCTCCTCTCACCCTAGGCTGGCGGATGTGGCCTCTGCCCGCCTCACACTCTCCCGCCTCTTCAACGTCTCCTCCACCAGCCCCTGGATCTGCTTCGGAGGCTCCTATGCTGGCTCCCTGGCTGCCTGGGCCCGGCTGAAGGTCCTGGGACCCCTCTGGGTGGACTGGGGGAAAGGAATTCGGACTGCGAGGTCCCTAACTCAGATAATAGGAAAACCTCCTTCCACACCCTCCTCCCCCCATCCCCCCATCCCAATCTGCCTTCACAAGAGTTCGGTGTGTAGAAGGTAGGGTCTTGCCTGAGATCACACAACGAGTGACACAGGGGCGGGCAGATATGGGGTCCCAGTCCTTCAGCCCTCACGCTGATAACTTGTTCTCCCTCAGTTTCCCCATCTTTTTTTTGCCTCCATCGCCTCTTCCGCTCCGGTGCGGGCCATACTGGATTTCTCCAAGTATAATGACGTAAGGATGGCGGGCGGTGGGCCTGGCGGGAGGAGGGTCTCGGTGGTGCGGGTCACCTGATATTCTCCCGCGGCCGGACTTTAGGTGGTGTCTAGAAGCCTAATGAACACTGCGATTGGCGGATCCCTGGAGGTATGAGTTGGGGCCCAGTCGAAGGGGGATAGGGGAAGGGAAAAGGCCTTTAGGATGGGGGCCTGAGAAAACGGCTGAAGTTTGCAAGGTGTTGGGGTCTCAGAGACTTGGGAGCCCCGAGAGGTGGGTGAATTTGGGAAGAACGCGAGAGCTGAAGATGGGTCTGAGTACCAAGAAGGGAGGACCCAACAGGGGCGGGCTGATACGGGGGCGGGGCCTGAGGACGGACGACCCTATCAGGAGGCTGTATTAGTGTGGGCGGGGCCTGGGGTGGGACGGCCCGGAGGAGGAGCCGGAAGAGGGCGAGGCCTCGAAAAGCGACTTTCAACTGCCCCCTGGATGAATTTGAATGTGGAAAAGTGGGGAGCCCAGGGAGGATGAGGGTCAAGGAAAGGGAAAGGCCGAACTCCGGACCCAAGTCTTCACCAACGCTGCCTCTCGCTATCCGCAGTGCCGGGCGGCGGCGTCCGCAGCCTTTGCGGAGGTGGAGCGGCGGCTGCGCGCGAGCGGGGCGGCTCGGGCAGCGCTGCGCGCGGACCTGGGAGTGTGCGGGTCCCTGGAGCGCGCTGAGGACCAGGCAGAGCTTTTGGGAGCGCTGCAGGCACTCGTGGGAGGTGCGGTGCAGTACGATGGGCAAGCTGGAGCGCCGCTGAGTGTGCGACCGCTCTGCAGACTCCTCGTTGGGGATCGGGGCAACTGCAGCGGCTCTGCACCCTACCGCGGGCTTCGTCGGGCAGTGCAGGTGAGAACCCCGAGCACCGCCAAGAGTGAGCAGAGCGAGGATTCCTGTTCCACCTCCGCTGTGTGAACTTGGGCAAGCGTAAACCCTTCTGCACCTTAGTTTCCTCATCTGTAAAATGGGTATTACATCTCAAAAGGACCTCGGAGGTGAAATGAGGTAGTAGAGTATGCCCTAGGGAACAGGGAGCCTGGAGCACAGTAGGCAAATGTTAGCGACTGTGCTTACTATTTTGCCTACGTTGTTCTGTCCTCTTTCTGGGGCCTTCAAGAGCGTCTGGCACACAGCAGACTCTCAAATAGTATTTGTAGAATGAAGGAAAAACATTCGTCCAGGGGACACAGTTGTCCTCGGGACACAGTTCTCCTAGAGACCGGGGCTCCTAGCCTCGGACTCCCTCCGACTCCCAACCTCTACAATCCCGCTGTCATTTTTCCATCGATGTCTGCACCAAATGCTGTGCGGTGTGCTTCACATATATTATCTCACTGAATTCTTAAAATAGTTCTAGGAAGTAAACACTACTATTGTCCCCACACACAACTGAGGAAACTGAGATCTCACTTGCCCAAGATCAACTTTACAGATGAGAAGTTCCTAGTCATCTAGCAGCTTAATTTCTAACCCACAGGGACCTAGGTCCCCAGCAACTCTGACCAGTGACCCCAGGACAACTCAGAAACTCACTCTTCTGACTTCTGACCTTTGACCTGTAGGACTGATGGCTCCAGGCCCTGCCCTGGCTTGATGGTGAGGTGGGGGGGGGAGGGTTGATGGAAAGGAATGTATGTCTGCATATATGTATGTGTATTGTCCTTTAGGTTGTCACACAGAGCCTGGGTCAGAAGTGTTTAAGCATTTCTCGAGCAGAGACAGTGGCACAGCTGCGGGTCACAGAGCTCCAAGTGTCCAGTGTGGGTGACCGGCAGTGGTTGTACCAAACTTGTACTGAGTTCGGCTACTGTGAGTGACTGGCCCAACTCTCATCTCCAAAACATACAGTCTCTGCTGTGCCCAGACAAGCCATCTTAAGCTGGTCCAGGCTCATTATGCTCCCTCTGAGACACCCCCAACCTCACTCCAGACATTATTCCATCACAGCCCTGATCATTCTGGGCCATCAGTGTCTTGGGCTAAATGCCTCTCTGACAGGACCATGAACTCACAGAAGGGAGGGTCTGGAAATGTCTCAGTTGTCACTGGGGAGGGCTCTGTACATGATTATTATAGAGGTAGGGGGCTGGCTATATACTCCACATTGATGAATCCCTCTCTCCACAGATGTCACCTGTGAGGTCCCTGGGTGCCCTTTCTCCCAACTCCCAGCTCTGCCTTCCCAGCTTGAGCTTTGTGAACAGGTGTTTGGGCTTTCAACCTCATCTGTAGCCCAGGCTGTGACCCAGACGAACTCCTATTATGGTGGCCAGACCCCAGGGGCCACCCAAGTGCTGTTTGTTAATGGTGAGTATGCCATCAGAACTTGACTCCTTAGTGTCTATCTGGCTGTGGCTCAACACAACATCCTCTCCTTTCTTTCCAGGGGATGCAGACCCCTGGCATGTGCTGAGTGTAACACAGCCTTTGGGACCCTCTGAGCCAGTCGTTCTCATACCGAGTGCCTCTCATTGCTTGGACATGGCACCTGAGAGACCCTCAGACTCACCTAGCCTCCGCCTTGCACGACAGGTAAGACAGAAAAAGCTCGGAGTGATTTACATTATCATTTGCATGCTAATTTGCATGTTCCTGCTCTCTACTAGTGCTGGAGTCTGAACTTTCCAAATTCTCCCCACCTCTCTACAGAAAATCTCCCAGCAGCTGCAGACCTGGCTTGGGCTGGCAAAGAAGAGCCAGGATAGGGGTGCTGTCTGAACCCTACACCCTCACCAACTCCAGTAGGGCCACTTCAGTCCAGGATGAGAAGCCAGCTTGTTCTGAAAGAGGAACTTCCCAGGAATTCACATTTAGCACCTGTCCTGCATAAAACCATCCTGTGTCTGCAAACATCCTACTCCGGATTAAAAGTGCTTTGTTACAAAGAGTTATATAAATAGTGATTACTCTTAATGTTCTGTCATTTTTGTTTGGTCACAGAGCCGTGTCTGACTCTTTGGGACCCTGTGGACTGTAGCCTGCCAGGCTCCTCTGTCCATGGAGTGGGGAGCTGTTCCCTTCTCCACAACTCAATGTGAATATCATTATTTTAAATGTCAAATGTCAAATAAACATGGCTCTTCATGCTCATCTCCTACCCCTGCAAATCAGCTTCAGGCTCAAATTTTGTTCAACTACTGGGCTGGGTGCCTTGCTGCATGTCTGTCTCTGGACTTCAGGCCCTGACCTGTCTCTGCTTCTCACTGTTGCTCTCACTGGACCCTCCTCCCTCAGTCTCCTCCTGCCTAAACTGTCTCTGTCTCTATTGTCTCTCAATCTGCTCCTGTTTCTCTGAATATCTTCTTTTCTGTCTCTCCCTGTGTCTTAGTCTGGTTCTCTTTCTTTCTCTGAGTCTCTGTCTCTGCCCTTGTCTCTCATTCAGTATCTTTCCACTTTCCTCCCCTCTTGCTTGCTCTGTCCTTACTTACCTCCATTGCTCTATTTCTGTCTCTCATTTTTGGTCTCTGCGTCCGTTTAGTCACTTTCTTTCTCACTCTCTCTCTGCCTCTATTTCTCTCCCTTCAGACTTTCCCTGTCCTTTGCTATCTTTTCAATCTTGCTCTCTCCCAGAGGCTCAGTTTGTGTCTCTTAGGCTCTTCCTCGTGGTCTCTACGGCTCTTCTTGTCACCTCATCCTTGCCTTTCTCTGTCTGTCTTTTAGTTTTCCCTCTTTTTCACTCACCAATCTTTCCCCATCGTCAAATGTCACTCTTGGGCAATTCAGCTTCCAATCCAAGGGATTTAGGGTTCTGATCAAGCCTTCCTGCTGAGGACACCTCCAAGTTCTGAGAGATTGGACCCAGTCTCGTGGGGGCCCACTTAGCCTGCCTTAGCACTGCCAACAGTACCATGGTCACCGGTTGGTTCAACCCACACCAGGACCAGGAGTTAGCAAGTCAAGTGGCCTGAGTGCCTCTGGGAAGCTGGGAAGTGGAGGGAAAGTGAAGACGAGTGGGGTGAGGGGAGGGATGGGCAGGAGTGTGGAAACAGAGGCATAAAGCCCGTTCTGTGAGGGGTCACTCCCTGCCTTTCTTGACTCCAAACCCTGGGAAATAACACTGTTATCTCTTCTGTGAGGTCAGTCCTAGCCCATATCACAGGTGCCAGCCTGTAACATACGCTGCTATTGCACCAGAGCCACACATGTTGAGGTCTAGCCTCAGTGTCTCCCATCATTATTTAACGTGTGCACCGTGGTCTGACAGTCATGGCTGCTCGATTCCTGTCGAGAGATGAAAGAATGAGGTCTACCCTCCAATCTTCACTTACTCTTGAGTTGCCTCCTACTTTGCTGGATACACCTTCTCTTATTTGCAAACCTCTCCATTTATTATTTAATGGCTTTGGGTTTGGTCCTGGGCTACCTCGTCTCCTCAAGTATTCTCAGAGCCTCCCTATCAATGTGGCCGTGGTGCCAGGCCTAGCTCTCAGGCAGGTGTTCCAGAATATCGATTACCTCAGTCCTCAGGAAATAGAGCTCATTCACGCCAAATACTAAGAATTCCTCTTTGTTTGCCCCTAATTCCACGACGGGGGAGAGGAAGAATGCGATTTCTTATCTCTTTGAATATTAGCTTGTGGTCGTTTGGGTTCATTGTGTTCCTTTTCCAGCTACCGGAGAGGCCGTATTGATTCGTTTCCTTTTAATAGCATACAAACGACAATGTACCCTTGTGTCTGGCCGGTTAGCTCAGCTGGTTAGAGCGTGGTGCTAATAACGCCAAGGTCGCGGGTTCGATCCCCGTACGGGCCAGTTTTTGTGGCGGCTGTTGTTTTCTGCACTTCCACACAGAACGTGCCGCTTCATCCCTTTTAGGTTCACCACTATTTCCCAATTCATAAAACTCTCGCTGAAAACTTTTAACTGGAATCCTACCTCTTTCGTCATGTTTGACTCGCACTTGCAGGACGAAAGGAGAGCAGTCGGTGACCCACAAGACATACAGCGTCGCTTTGGCACATTTTGATCCACAGGGTAACTGATTCCAGCAAAGAAACCGACCTTACTGGATTATTTTCCTCCAAAAATAGACTATGAAACCATCTACACTTTCTGCATTTCCACACTTGGGTCTTAACTAGATCAGCAAAAGATGAAACAAGATTTTTCAAATGCTATGTGAAAAAACTCTACCGATACAAACACAACAGGAAAGAAACAGTTTTGTCAGCTGTCTCTTTATGAGATGGAAAGAGCCATCAATGGCCAAACCGGAGACACTTTGAACAACAAAGACTATATAGTTTGAAATAATGACCCAAACTAAGTATAAAATATGTATTCATGAGTCCATGCTGTTATAAATTAGTGATTAAATAAGTAAATCAATGAATACAGGAAAAGGGATGTATTTTTCTTACTGATGCATTCCAACTAAGGTAAGACACTATTCCCCACCCACCCACCAGGAGATGGAGCTTTAACCTCTCCCTTCTGGAATATGGGCCATCCTGACTGGCTAGCTTCTAAATATCCAGGAAGACGTAGGGAAACATAGGAAGAAACTTCACAAGGGAGAAAAACGCACACACTACCTTAAAAATGACCAAGGTTGGCATCACTGATGGTAAGCTATCCTCCTATCAAGTAACATCTGATAGGAAGTGATGGGACAAGTACTTCATCTCTGTGGTCTCATCCAGAAACCTGTAGCCCCAGGCCCTTCACGTGAAAACTATCAGACAAACCTAGACCGGAAGATAGTCATAAAAATACCGGATAAAAATAATTCATCCACACCAAGAAACAATCACAGGCCAGAGGAGGCTGAATGCAATGTGGGATCCTGTGGGTCGGGGGGAAGACATTAGTGTAAGAACAGAGGTGACACACACAAATACATGAGTTTTGTTATTATTAAAGTATCAATGTTGGTTTCTTGGCTTTAATAAAGGTACCGTGGTAACCTGAGAAGCAAATGAAAGGAAACTTTGAAATGGGTATAAAGAAACTCTATTGTTTTTGCAACTTTTCTAAATAGACTCCAAAATGAAAATTTATGTTTCAAAATTCGCATAGGAAACGTGTCCGTTTCCCATCAGTTAAATCAGAGCTGAGGCAAATGCCCGGTGGGCAGTAGGTCCATGACAGGCAGTTCTTAAAAGCTGAAGGAATGTGATTGATGTCTTCTTTGGTGAAGGACATGCAGAGATATTTACATGGTGATCTGTGCAAGATGGTACATGCTGCAGATTGTTCTCCCAGAGTCCCATTCCCACACTGAAATGCAAATCAGACCAATGACATTCGTCTTCAGCCTGTAAAAGACATCTGAAATGGAGCTATATGGTGTATGTTGAACTTGAAGTTTGGTGAGCTTCTCTCACAAAGTTTCAAATAACACCTGAAATGTTTTCTTTCCTAGCTTGGCCCTAAAATATTTCCATTTGTGTCAATAAACATCTTAACCACTGCTCTTTGTGACACCTTGCCCATTATAAAGGGCAAGACCTTCTTGCCCTGTGTTCCCATGACAGAATCCAAGATTTTCAGAACAATGACCAGTTCACTGTTCCTTTGTGGGGTCCTCACAGAGATCGTACTTTGCCCAGGCTATATTACTCACCCCTTCTCTTTCGAACTCGGAGATGAAAGGTTACTTTAAGGTTGGGTGGGTTTGTTTTCTTGTGTGTGTGTTTTTTATTCTTATTTGTGTGTGTGCTCTCAAGTGCTTAACAGCAGGTGGTTCCTAACTTAACTTAGTTTTCCCATTAATTCACGAAATCCTTGATAAAGTACGATAGGAGAGGTAAATCACATTGGACAGAAAAATTTAAATCCTATAGCAGTATGTGATTGCAATAAAGGAGTTCTTCAAATAGAAATAAATGGAAAAGGTGACCTACCTTTACAGAAGTACTCGAGAAGCTACAGTTGTTGGGAAAAATCACAAAAGTCTCTTATTGCAAGAGATACGGGCAGCTTCCTGACACTATTCATTAGCACCTGTGGAAGCAATATTGTCTATGCGGCCTAGATATAGAATGCTTGTAGCAGTCTTATGGATTGAGGCTAGAAATCATCTACACTACCTGCCAGCACTCGTCACAGAATTTGAGTAGCTAAAAATAATAAATAGAGGTTTTACATTTTCTCAAAGTCACAAGTATAATGACACATTTGGAACAAAGAATCAGTGGAGTCTGACATCAGAGTTTGAGCTCTAAAGCATCATTGCATACTGCCTCATGCTCAGAGGAGAGGACTATTCTCTGATATGTATGCATTAAGTGTCTATTTTAGGAACTCAGACAAGTCAAGAACTTTATGACATTTTTAATGTCAGACATGTCTACCAAAGTTTTCATTATCTGTATTTCTGTGTCAATCATTCTTGCATGTTTACATTTGCTGAATTCTTACCTTCCTTTTCCCTTTTGCATGCCTTTACTGTCCACATTGCTCTAAAATAAATATGAACAGGCACACGCCTCTCTTGTAACATACTGCTGTTTGACAGTGAGCGTAGCAAAAGATGTGGTGAAGCCCTTTCGAGCACTCCATTTCATGTTATGTTTCAAGACTGATGAGCACTATCGTCTTCCTTTTATAGATTCGAAAGGGAGAAGTATTTGTATCTCCCATAGGAAGGTGCAAAAGTCAAACAATTTGGCTATAGATTTCAAGGGTTCAGAGGTTCAGAAGGTTTTTCTTGTCTTGGCTCAGCATGTAAACATCTGTGCAGTTTCAGACAAGAGAAGGTAAAAGAGTTGATAGAAATCTTGAGAAATAGGAAATAGTCCTCAGATTGTCGTGTTGATCTCAAGTTCTCGAGAAATGCATTGGTGAGCCAGGAAAGTGAGAACTTCAAATAATATTAGGAACCAATAGTCTACTGTAGCTGGCTCCGTGGCTTAGTTGGTGAAAGCGCCTGTCTAGTAAACAGGAGATCCTGGGTTCAAATCCCAGCGGGGCCTCAGGCAACACTGTTTTAAATACAGCAAAACAAGTTAAACACTGGAATTTGTTTACCTCCCATCAAGCCCCTGAGTACTTCGGAGTACTACCTATGCTCTCCTGGTAGCCGTAAAAAGGTGGTTCTCACACATCTTGAGATGAGAATTAGAAATGCCTCTTGGTCTTTCCTTTGCATTTTAAATCAGGTCTCAGAAGTTGCCAGCTTGGTTTTGTGGGATCTCTTCAATTATGTTTGCCTCCGAGAACTTTTACCACAATGGAGACGTTTGTTTTTCTTCATGGAATCATTGAATTGTCCTGTCCCACTTTAGAGCCACCCCCTCCCCCGCCAACTCCCACCACCCATATTTGGCGCCGACTTTACTAGTGCCTTACAGTCGCGCTTCTCAAAATTTTGTGAGCATGTGAATGACCTGGTGTGATCCATTATAATGAGGGTTTTAAATGACTGCATCTGCAACAGGGGCCTGAAAGTCAGCATTTCTACAACCTCAGACTCTACACTACTGTTCCATGGACGATACTTCATGAAGCAAGGCTAGGGACTTAACTGGTCTAATTCAGTGAGTGTGTTTTCAAGTTCTGCACTTTCATATGTTGCAGCTGTCTTCCTGAATCACTGGTGAATCCAGCATTGTTTTTACTCACTTGTCCTTAGTGAATGAAATGAAATCAAAAGATATAAAAGAAGAGGAAGGACGTTCTGATAAAAATTACGGTAGTGTAAATCAAGTTGTGTTATAACTGTTCCCTCTTTTCGATGTGAAATGGACTCTGGACGATACTGGAAATTTTGGAAGGAGAAGATCTAAGGCTATATCTGTAAGAGGATATAAAATAGTCAATGACAAACTACACAAAATAATATTCTTTTTTAATTTTTTTAAGGTGTGGGCAAACTGACTTTTTAACGCATTCTTTGTTTATGAACTTCAGCTGTTTAAAAAGTACATTTTGATCTGAAAAGCCTTTGTGCATTCACTGGTCCCGTAACTCAAAGGGCCCTTTGCCACCCGCTGCTTGTATAATTTTTCAGGACATCTGGTAGGGTCAGGATTGGGTACATTGTGGGGCTACTCCTTACTGGCTTTAAAATAAACTTCTAATCAAATTACGGGAAACTAAATCCCAAACTTGCTGATTGGGAAATATTGTCTCTCTAGTCCGTATCCTGCAACGCTGTGATCAATCCTAGTTTCAGTTTTGCTGAGAACAGGAGCTTTCAACGCTGCTATTTGTGAAAGATGCCAATGCAGAGCTGACGCGGAGAAACCAGGAATTTCTCACATGGAATTTAATGAAAGACTACAGTTTCTCTGCTGAGCACCTTCCTGGTCCTCCAGGGAAGTGCTGGGAAGAGGGAAAATACAATGAGGAAGGTCAGGTGAAATGAAGAGAAAAACAAAGGCGAGGCAAGGTAGGCATGTGTTGAACAGATTCAGATCGCTCAAAGCACAGTCGTTCCAGGGCAGTGTGAGTGACGCTGGGTAATAAGTTGACTGATGACGCCCACCTTGACTTATTCGGGCGCAAAGTCCAGTCCCTTGAATTCCCAAACACTACTCCTTTTGGCACTCCTTTCTGAGAGTCAAGTGAGCACAGGCCATCGCATCCTCGCTCAGCAGTCTCCTCCAGATGAGCTAGGCCCTCTCGGAAGTTCGGTGGTCTTCAGGACCCTGTGCCAAAATTTGTTAGGGTTAGGAAGAGGAAGAGGAAGAGAGGTGGAAATCAAAGGCACAGGACAGCATCGGGTTGTTGCTCCCAATCAAATGCCCTTGGAACCCGAGGACACCCTGCCTGATGTTTGGGAAGGTGTTTGGACCCTGCTCCCTCCTAGCTCAGGCGGTGAAGAATCTGCCTGCAATGCGGGAGACCCGGCTTTGATCCCTGGGTCGGGAATATCCCCACTCCAGTGGGTTGTCTCCAGATGTCCAGCCTGGAGAATTCCATGGACAGAGGAGCCTGGCAGTCCGTGGGGTGGCAAGAGTCGGACACGACTTAGCGACTAAACCACCCCCACCACTGAGTTAGGTTTGGTTATGAGCCGTAGAGTTTCGATATTATTCTTTTAGCAAAAGGTTTTGAAACGATGGAAAGCAAAGGCACCGCGAGTGAAAACACTCTGCAAGAGAAAGATTCAAAATTGCTAGATTGGGGGCGTTGCGGGCTGGGACGTGGGGAGCAACAAAGGGACCGAGTATGCTGTTTTATGGGACTTGTAATGCCCCTCAGGGGCGTGGCGTTTCCGTGGTGCAGCGGTTAGCACGTTCGCCTTACACGCGAAAGGTCCCCGGTTCGAAACCGGGCGGAAACAGCCCAGTCCTTCGGCTTTTGCTCTTTCATACATAAATGCAAAGATCACCTTAGGATTCTCTGCCCTGTCCAAGGTTCCCGATTCCAACGTATCCTCAGAGCACCCGTGCTCTCACCGACGGCCTTTTAAAATACTTACTCTATTTCAACATTTCTTGACGTTTCTCTCACTCCACCAGCTTTACAATGCGTCGATTGTAATGTTCTCTCCTAGTGCAGTTTTGAGGAAAAAGGGGTTCAGTTTTTGTGAGGTACGGGGGTAGCTTAGTGCTTATTATGTCCTGGACGCTTAGTGCTCCTTCTGGCCTGTCTAACAAAGAGTCGCTCATCTCAAATACTTGGAAGTATGTCGCTACCTTTTCTTCACCAAGCTTTATTGTTTTCCCTTTCACTGGTAGCCTATGGGCAAATGATTTGAAATGCAAGCAGCTGGACCGAAGCAACTGAGGTAGGCCTACAGCAGTACAAGTGAATCAATGAAAGAATGCAATCAGTCAAACAAGAAGCTAAAACCAACAGACCGAAAAATGGGGCAGGTTTCCAGATGTCTTCCATCTCTGGCAATTCCCCGCCCGCCCCCGTCCCCTTACCAGAAATATTTTCAAAAACCTTCGACATAAAATCTGTGTGTGCAGAAGGTGGAAAAGAATGGAGGAGGGGATGAAAGCAATGAATCAGAAGTCTCCTGTCCCCAGAAACTACACGGAGATCTTGTGTCGGGTGGAGACCGTTGCTTAATCTCACTGTCCTTTCCTTTTTCTCCCAATTCCCCGGGTCCGCCTGCGGATCCCCACCAGTACCCTCAGGGAAGTATTCCGTAGTCCGCCTGGATCCGAATCTCTGCTCAAAAGTTTCCACCACGCGGTCGAAGCCGACTCGCCGCTTTTCCGGGAGCCCAGGCAGCACGCGGTCGTCTGCAGCCGGACCCAACTACCCACCCACCGAGGCTTGCCTGGGAGGACCGGTCACATCCTGCCGCGGGTTGTCCTTCCGTCGCCCAGACCCGTCGCTTCCCCGGGTTCAAAGGACGGTTCCATTTAGGCACAGAACGGTCCCGGCTGAGATCGGAATGGAGTGGAAGTGCGTTTGTCTGCGTGTGTTTCGAGACAAGGCTGTGGGACAGACATACACGGAACGGGGCCTGGGGGCCCTCGCAGGCAGGGTATCTGGGCCAGCAGCGGCTCTTCTCGGACGGTTCGGGGACTCGGCATCGAGATCGACCGGAAGCGCGCGACGGGCAGGCGGAGAAGGTCCACCTCGCCGCGGGGAAACCAGAACTATTCGCGGAGGACCATCCATGGTCAGGACCATGAACAGCGCTCTCTGGATTGGCCCGCCTGTGTGAGGGATTTCTCAGAAGTGAGAAAGGATAGGGGGAAAGGTTTAAATGGTATATTTATTGACTCGGTGCCGCGTGTGTTTTAGGCACAGACTTTTTAAATTTAAAAACCACAGAAAATACCGCACACGGTATTTCCGTTGTGGCTGCTGTTCAGTCGCTAAGTCGTGTCCCACTCTTTGGGACCCCACGGATTGCAGCAGCACGCCAGGTTTCCCTGTCCTTCACCATCTGCCAGAGTTTGCTCAAATTCATGTCCGCTGTGTCGATGATGCCATCCAACCATCTCATCTTCTGTCGCCCCGTTCTCCTCCTGTCCTCAATCTTTCCCAGCCTCAGGGTCTTTTCCGGTGAGTCGGCTCTTCACATCAGGTGGCCAAAACATTCGAGCTTCAGCTTCAGCATCAGTCCTTCCAATGAATATTCAAGGTTGATTTCCTTTAGGATTGACTGGTTTGATCTCCTTGCAGTCCAAGGGACCCGCAAGAGGCTTCTCCAGCACCACAGTTCCAAATTCAGCCCTCTTTATGGTCCAACTCTCTCATCCCTAAAAGACTGCTGGAAAAACCATAGCTTTCACCAGAGGGATCTTCGTTGGCAAAATGCTGTCTCTGCCTTTTAATGCGCTGTCTAGGTATCTCATAGCTTTTCTTCCAAGGAGCAAGCGTCTTTTAATTTTGTGTCTGCAGTCATCATCCACAGTGATTTTGGAGCCAGAGAAAATAAAATCTGTATTTCTACTTGATGGTTCTGAAAGAAATGGTCACATGTTGAGGTATGGGGAAGTCATTCTAGCTTACATATGTTCATGCCTAATGAATGGTAAAAAAAAAAAAAAAAAAAAAAGAAAAAGTCTGTTTTAAAGGTAAAGCTTAAATGCTTTTCTCCCTGAGAGGTGAACACTAGTAGTATTTCCCAGGTACCTGGGCCAGACTGATCTGATGTGTACTGGCTGATCTGCCTTTTTTTTTTTTTTTTTGAAAACTTTAAGGAATGTGCCATTTCACTTTTGATGTTTTTTGTTCTGATAAGGAATCAGTTCAGTTCACTTGCTCCGTCGAGTCCAACTCTTTGCCACCCCATGAACTGCAGCACGCCAGGCTTCCCTGTCCATCACCAACTCCTGGAGCTTGCCCAAAGTCATGTCCATCGAGTCGGTTATGCCATCCAACCACCTCATCTTCTGTCGTCCCCTTCGCCTCCTGCCTTCAGTTGTACCCAGCATCAGGTTCTTTTCCAATGAGTCAGTTTTTCACATCAGCTGGCCAAAATATTGGAGCTTCAGCTTCAGCATCAGTCCTTCCAATGAATGTTCAGGATTGATTTCCTTTAGGATAGACTGGTTGGAACTTCTTGGAGTCCAAGGGACTCTCTCTCAAGGGTCTTCTCCAACACCACAGTTCCAAAGCATCAATTCTTTGGTGCCCAGCTTTCTTTAGAGTCCACCTCTCACATCCATACATGACTACTGGAAAAACCATAGCTTTGACTAGGCGGAACTTTGTCAGCAAAGGAATGTCTCTGCTTTTAAATATGCTGTCTACACTGGTCATAGCTTTTCTTCCAAGGAGCAAGCATCTTTTTATTTCATGGCTGCAGTCAGCAACCCATCTGCAGTGATTTTGGAGACCCCCCCAAAACAGTGAGAGTGAGCCCCCTCTCACTGTTTCCATTGTTTCCCATCTACTTGCCATGAAGTGACGGGACCAGATGCCATGAACTTAGTTTTTTGAATGTTGAGGTTTAAGCCAACTTTTCACTCTCCTCTTCACTTTCATCAAGAGGCTCTTCAGTTCTTCTTCGCTTTCTGCCATAAGGGTGGTGTCATCTGCGTATCTGAGGTTATTGATATTTCCCCCAGCAATCCTGATTCCAGCTTGTGCTTCATCCAGCCCAGCATTTCGCATGATGTACTCTGCGTAGACCTTAAATAAGCAAGGTGACAATACATGGCCTTGATATATTCTTTTCCTGATTGGGAACCACTCTGTTTTTCCATGTCCAGTTCTAAGTGTCCAGTTCTAACTTGACCTGCATACAGTTCCTCAGGAGGCAGGTCCAGTGGTCTGGTATTCCCATCTCTTGAAGAATTTTCCACAGTTTCTTGTGATCCACACAGTCCAAGGCTTTGGCGTAGTCAATAAAGCAAAAGTAGATGTTTTTCTGGAATTCTCTTGCTTTTTCGATGATCCAACAGATGTTGACAATTTGACCTCTGGTTCCTCTGCCTTTTCTAAATCCAGTTTGAACATCTGGAAGTTCATGGTTCACATCCTGTTGAAGCCTATCTTGGAGATTTTAGCATTACGTTGCTAGCGTGTGAGATGAGTGCAATTGTGTGGTAGTCTGAATGTTCTTTGGCATTGCCTTTCTTTGGGACTGGAATGAAAACTGACATTTTCCAGTCCTGAGGCCTCTGCTGAGATTTCCACATTTGCTGGCCTACTGGGTGCAGCACTTTCACAGCATCATCTTTTAGGATTTGAAATAGCTCAGTTGGAATTCCATCACCTCCACTAGCTTTGTTCATAGTGATACTTCCTAAGCCCCACTTGACTTCCCATTCCAGGATGTCTGGTTCTAGGTGAGTGATCACACCATCGTGATTATCTGGCTCATGAAGATCTTTTTTTGTATAGTTCTTCTGTGCATTTTTGCCACCTCTTCTTAATATCTTCTGCTTCTGTTAGGTCCATACCATTTCTGTCCTGTATTGTGCCCATCTTTGCATGAAATGTTCCCTTGTTATCTCTGATTTTCTTGACTCGATCTCTAGTCTTTCCCATTCTAATGTTTTCTTCTATTTCTTTGCATTGATCACTGAGGAAGGCTTTCTTATCTCTCCTTGCTATTCTTTGGAGCTCTGCATTCAAGTCGGTATATCTTTCCTTTTCTCCTTTGCCTTTCAGTTCTCTTCTTTCCTCAGCTATTTGTAAGGCCTCCTCAGACAACCATTCTGCCTTTTTTGCATTTCCTTTTCTTGGGGATGGTCTCGATCACTGCCTCCCGTCCAATGTCACGAACCTCCGTTCTTGACATTGAACCTTGTCAAGAACCTCTAGTTCTTCAGGCACTCTGTTGATCAGATTCTAATCCCTTGAATCTATTTGTCACTTCCATTGTATAATCATAAGGGATATGATTTAGGTCATACGTGAATGGCCTAATGAGTTTCCTTACTTTCTTCAATTTAAGTCTGAATAGCGCAATAAGGGGTTCATGATCTGAGCCACAGTCAGCTCCCGATCTTGTGTTTGCCGACTGTATAGAGCTTCTCCATCTTTGGCTGCAAAGACTATACTCAACCTATATAAATATATATAATCAATCTATATAAGTAGACAAGGTATAAAACTGCTGAACGCCATGTTTCTCCGGAGCCGTTCTTCGGAATTAGCGAGAGACACTCACACAGGGCTATCGTCCTTAGTTTGGCTTGATTCACACTTTTTCTTCTGTTCCCGGTATAGACTGTTTGTTGATTATTTCCCTTGACACCAGAGTACAGACTGCAAAACGGGGGCTCGCCACTAAGGGAAGTGATACCTCCATGTCTGAACTCCCATTGCCTCTGCGCCAGTGCAGTTCAGCTCTTGGGGGTGGCAGATCCCTGAAATTCCAATTGAGGGAGTCGGGCGGGTTGGCCGGGCTGTCCACGGGGACCACCGCTGTTGCCCGCTGCGGGCTAAAGGGGGCTGCATGGTTTGAATGCCTGGGAGGTTTCTCCGCTATTTGGGGGAATTTTAGCTGACTTTTACTCAGATCAGATGAGACTAGATCTCAGATTCTGTGAACGTTGAGAGGACAAATGGATGAAAGGCAGAAAGCAGTGTTTCTGAAAGAGTCGCCTACCACCTGAGCATCTGAGACCTGTTTCATGACATGACCCTTAAGCTTATGCCCTGACATCCTCTCCATGGCCTCTCCTATGTCTCCAGCTTCCTTTCACACTTCACTGCCCCCCTCTCTGCCCACCACCCTGTCCTCTTATTTCCCAGAGATTTGTGAATATGCTATTTGTTCCACCTCTGTTCCTAGTTACTGTCTCCTCAACCTCGAAACTTGCCCTCCATCATCACTCCTTCAGATAAAACTTCCGCAAAGCTTTCTGCATAAATCTTCACATTTCTGTCAGTTTCTGTACACCTGTCTTTTACTGCAAAGGCCAGTTAGGCAAAAGATGGCAATGCTGGGGTGAGAAGGAGTTGCACTCTGGATTCCAAGTGTGTGCCATAAAGAGCATCACTGTGCCCTGTCTCTCTCAACACCCAAAGTCCTTCTCTCAAGGCACTTGTATATTTAGAGGTGTTCCTTATGCCCAACTTGAAAACGAAAAGCAGCATGTAACCACGGGATCTAGAGAGAGCATGTCTGTCTGTTTCAATTTTATGTGGTATTCAATCATTTCCTGAATCCCAGCAGTCTCTGCCTAATGTGATTTCTGCACCTTTGAGTATACCTTTCCTGCCTTCTTGCCTCTTTTTGCCTTTACCATTGACTTCTGCATGCTTTTTTATCCGATGCATGATTTATCATAGAATTTGGCCATGATTCTCCCTCTTAGGGAGTATTAATTACTCTTTTAACCCTAAGAGAAGAATGTGATTCTTATGGCCAAATGCACTTCCAAACCAAAAAGATGTACTTTATTGTCTAACACTTAGTTAAAGAGAATACTGGGCAGTCAGTAACCATCCGCAGACATATCATCAGGGCCCCAAAGAAGTGTAGAACAGATGAGGGAGGTAGGTGGAAGCACGGCAGATTAACAGGGAGCAGAAATTAACCAGGAGCACTCACAGCAGAAAACTTGCTTTCAAGGAGTGACTTCTTTCTATCATGTATGGAATGTTCTAAGGGTTAGATTTGCTTGTAATCCAAAATGTAGACATGGAAAACAACGTTGTAGTACATACACTAACCCTAAATGAAGTGAATGGGTGCGAGTCGTCAGTTTCGGGGTTATTTCTATCTTCATAGCAGAACCAGCGACTTCAGAGGCCTCGCTGAAAGAGACATGCTTAAGCCTTCCTGTCGCAGGGGGCCAGTGGCGCAATGGATAACGCGTCTGACTACGGATCAGAAGATTCTAGGTTCG